>NW_004443967.1:8127696-8146219 GCF_000243295.1 Trichechus manatus latirostris | reverse complement strand
CCCCACGGGCCTTCAAGGGGGCAGCGAGCCCATGGCTTTAAGAACTGAGAGCTGCGGTCTCATGGAAACGACTGCCCACCACGAATGGGCCAGCCAGGCCCGAGACACTCAGCGAGAAGCCGGCTGCGTGTGAGGAGGGCGCCTATGGGAATGGCAGGTATCGGCGAAGCCACCTCAAGGAAGCCAGGCCTACCAGGAAATCAGAGCCCCTCGTTCCTAGGCTGAGGGCTGGGCTCCAAGGCTTCGCTTTGGAACAGGCCTCGCCCTAGGCACATTTCGAATTTCAGTTCTGGTTGCTGTTTCACCAGGGCACACCAAGCTAACCGAAATATTCGCTCCTTTCTGGTTGTCCGTCTTCTCCGGCACCGCCCCCCCAACCCCCCCATGTCAGGCCTTTTCCTCCCAAACCTAAGGATGCTCATCTCCCCACGTCCCGGCGCCCAGGACTGACAGGGTCAGTGGCCACCGCGAGGTGGGCTGCGTTCAGGTTTCACAGGAAGACTCCTCGGGAGACCCCCGCGTCTCCTGAGCTCGGTGCGTGACCCACGCCCCATTCCTTCCTCCTCCCAGATGATGAAATTATAGCCTCGCTCTGGACCTGTTCATGCCACAAGATAAATTGTCAAAATGTTTTGATCTAATTGGGTCTTTTTCAAGTCAGCTGAAAACCATCAAGTGGGGAGCCAGATGGAGCCGGTGATTAATGAGGGACATTTGGTCGCTTCTCCACATCCATCAAAGAGTCCCGTTTGGGCGGGAGTGTTCTAATCCTCTGCAGAGTGAACGCGCTTGCGGGGTGGATCACCGAGGCCGCACTTCCGCAGTAGGCCTCTTGCTCCCAAGCGCTGTTAAGTGTGGCTTGTTCTCCTGGAGGCTCCAGAGACGCTGGCCGAGGAGAGGCTGCCCTGCTCAGGGACCAGACTCGGGGACCGCTTCTGGCCCGCAAGCCCTAGCCCTGTCTGGGGGCCACGTGTGACGGCTACCGTGTTCCTGTTTCAGCCGGATGGGAGGAACACAGGTGAAGGGAGAGAGAAGAATTTCTGTGAACTCCAGGGATCACTGGCAGCCCCCCCGCCCTCCTGCCGTCAGTGCACACAGCCCCTTTGTCAGATCGGGGTGCAGGAGGTCAGAGGCCCAGCCTGAGGAGCGTTGCCTTCTCTATTTGAAGGGCTCCTTGCCTTGGGTTGGAGGGGCCGAGGAGTTTCAAGAGAAGGTCCCCTTGCACAGGGAGGGGGCTTATTTGAGCTCTCTGGAGGCCTGGCTGCTGGTCCCTGACTTGCTGTGTGACCTTCTATGAGCATCTGCCCCTCTCTGGGCTGCTGGTGCCTCATGGGTAAAATGAGAGTGGGGACCTACCCTCTGATTCTCTGACTGTAGCTAGAGCTGTGCCCTCCATCCCAGCTGGGGACCATGTTAGCAATACTGGTGCCCAGGTCCCACCCCCACCCACTGAATCATGGTCTCTGGGGGTAAGGATTGGGCACTGGTATGTCTCAAAGGTCCTCAGGTGATCCTAAAATACAGCCAAGTGCAGAACCCATGAACCAAAAGGCAGTCACATTCTCAGCCCTTCTGAGCCCCACTGACACCCTTGAGCATGGAGAGTCAGCTTTGATTTCCTCATCTGAAGATCTGGCCTCTTCAGGCCAGCCATTGTTACACGTGTCACATTTTGATCTGATGCATTGGGTACAAGTCCGCCCTCACCTCCCTCCTGCTCAAATAATGAGCTCAGTGAGTTTGCCTGTGTAGTTCGCTCACCATTGAATCCCCAGCACATAGTATCAAAACAAACAAACAAACCCATTGCTGTCGAGTCGATTCTGACTCATAGTGATCCTATAGCACATAGTAGGCGATCAATAAATGATGAGCCAGTTAACAACGATCATAAGAATGGAGACCACTTATGATTACATTCAGAGTTTCTTTGCACCTGTCTGAAAGCACTTTGGCAAGCGTGAGGTGAAGGAGAGGAGTGGATGGTATGAGGTTGGACCTTCAGTTCTCCAGAAGGCCTCACAGACGAGGATGGCATAAACCTTCCAGCCGCGTCTGCCCTTATACGGCCTGGTAGCCCCACTACCAGGAGCTGAGAGGTAACAGCTCAAGGTCCAGTCTAGTTCTTCCGGAAAGCTGGCTTTGCACCACCCTGCAGGTGAGCGATTCTGCAAAGTGGCTGTGTCTCCCCAGCCCCGTCAGTGGATCCGCTGCCGTGTCAGCAGGAGCGTTCCGGCCCAGGCTCGCTGCTGCAAATCTCCCAGCTGAACGGTTTGGGTTAAAATTTCACACTCACCCTGAAGTGGTTCCCAAGACCCAGGATTTGTTTTTCCTGATGATCCTTTACTTTGATCAATGAGACTCAGCGAAGTGGAATTTACTGTGTAATTTACTTGAGGTAGCTGGAAAGTTGTCTCTCTTCTAAGTGGCCATGGGTCTCTCCTTCCCGCGACTCTATCTACACAGAATGTAGCCACTCTGCTCGCTCAGTGCCCGGCACTAAGATGGGGAGAAGTTGGAGCAGTGATGGAAAGGATTTTGGAGCCAGCAGATCTGGCTTCAAGTCCTGCCACTGCCCACCTTCCTGTGTGGCCTTGGGCAGATCGTATCGACTCTCAGATAGGCTCAGTTTCCGTATCTATGAAATGGGATCATCTCATCTACCTCCTCAGGGTTATTATGAGGTTCAAACAATACAATAAGTGAGGAAGCACTTGGTCTTTATAAAGTATATTTCCTTGTGTGAGTTGCTGTTATTCTGTGACCTCGTCCAGAGAGAGTAAAGTGGTTGTCCCTGGCCCCCCTCCCCTCCAGCTAATGTCCCCTTCCCATCTCTGAAATTCCTTTAGAACAGGGCTCCTCAACCTCAACACTGTTGACATTTTAGGCTGGATAATTCTTTACTGTGAGGGGCTGTCAGGAGCATTGTGAGATGTTTAGCAGCATCCCTGGCCTCTACCTACTAGATGCCAGTATCATTCCCCTGAATTATGGCAATCAAAAACGTCCCAGACATCACGCAGTATTCCCTGGTGGGCAAAATCTCCCCCAGTGAACTTCTGCTTTAGTAAAACACACAGTCTTTCTGCCCTTGGAGACGACGAAGACTGAAAATGTGGAGTCCCTGGAGAGAAGGGGCATGGCGACTCCTGGTGTATGCTAGGGACCAGCTGAGGCTCTGATCTTCAGCCCAACGCCGAGGTTGCCAGCCCTGCTCACGGCCAGCCTGCTATCCCCAAAGAGACACACAACGTGGAGCTCCCATCCCCTCACCCTCGGCAGCTCCTGGGGCCCCACACCCCGGGCCTTTCCTGGCCTCTGTCCACATAACTCAGCCTCCCAGCTTTCAGGAAGAGGAAACAATTAAGGAGCACCTGCTGTCTGCCTGGCTTCCAACTATTTCTCCTTAAGAGGCTTCAGTGAGAGGAACATGCAGGAAAGCACTGGAAAGCCTCTCGTCAGACACTTAACAAGCCCTCAATAAACACTGGCTGAAATGAAATGGAAAGGAAAATGGGCATTTAATTTCTGAAACAGCCTTGTAGAGTTAATAGTGCCAATAATAATATTACTTTTCTTATGATCATTATGGCATTGTGTCAGCATATTACAGTTAGTATCTCATTCACCTGTCACAGTAATCATATGAGAGAAACCAGTCGCTGCAGAGTTGGTTCCCACGCGTGTCAGAAAAGAACTGCTCTCCACAGGGTTTTCAATGACACTGTTCAGAAGTAGATCACCAGGCCTTTCTTCCGAAGTGCCTCTGGGTGGACTTGAATCACGAATCTTTTGGTTCACAGTGAATGTGTTAACCGTTGGTACCCCCCAGATTTTATTAACCTCATTTTACAGGCTTCTGACTATTGTCTTCCAGTCAAGTCCAGAGCACTTTTGTTGGGTCTTTAGCAAGAAACTCCTATAGACAATATTTTAACCCAAAGGTATCTCTTTAGCAGTAAAACGCCAAACATCTGATCAGTGTGTGCGTAGGTAGGACGAGCTGAAAGTAACAGCAATGTCAACATTATGCAAATGAGTTCTTGCATCAGAAAGTCTTGAATTCAAATTCCAGCTTACTGCGTGACCTCAGTGCTCTTGACTGGTGCTTTCTCAATCTCAGTTTATGTATCTGTAAAATGGAAATAAAAATCTACCTCCAAGGTTGTTGGAAGAATTAAAGTGGGACCATGAATTTAAAGTATGCATAGTGAAATAAAATGAACAAAGAGAACCTGGAGGGCAACAGAACAAGTTTCCTTAAAAAAGACCTGTCTTGTGTTCCAATTTTATTGAGCCCTGTTCCAATCGGAGAGAGATTCTCCCTTGATTTATGCGTCTGATAATAAAAGAGGTGCCAATTACATGACTTTTACTGCATCGGTTAGTTCCGTGTTGCTGAAAACTAGGTATGTCGAAAAGATAACCCGACACCATCTAATTTCTACGTGGCATTGCCGTATGCCTTTTCAGTTCTCCTTGCTGCTAACTAAACACAAAATCTAACCAACCCCTCTGGGGACTGGCGATTTCCCATCCTAACCCCGACAGGGTGAGAGGCTGCCAGCCTCCGTATTTCAAACTTCCTGTATGCCAAGACTTAATACTTTTATCCCTGCCTTAACTTCTTTCCCTCCCACAAATATACTCGGGGCTATTTTGGAAAGATTTTGCCAAACAGTCTCTGAGTGCTAATGAGTATGACTTTGGAAGAGAATTTTCCATTGGTAGGTAAAAAAAAAAAAGGCAAATCACCTTGAAATCTAATAAGCAGTACTGGATCCTTATCTCCTAAAAATGTCCTATGTGCTGAAGTACAATTCTACCCAATGCCCAAGTTCAAAACTAAAACTGCTGTTGGATTATATGCTTCACTCAACATGTATGTCTCGAGCACATACTATGAGCCGGGCATTGGGCTGGGTAATGCTAAGAATACATGGGGAAAGGGATACTGCTCCTACTCTCCGAGGACAAATAATGGAATATGGACAAAGAAGGAAGAGCAATGATGATTCTTGAGAAAATCAGGGAAGGCTTCCCGGGAGGAAACGGGCAATTGGGATGGGCTTTGATGGATAAGAATACAGTTTCCCACTGCCTGGGTTCAGATCCCATCTCTGCCATTCATCAACTGTGTGACTCAGGGCAAGTTACTTAACTTCTCTTTGCCTCCTCTTCCTCTTTGTAAAATGGGGATAAAAATAGTACCAATCTCATGGGGTGTTGTAAGGATTGAGTACACATGTAGTACAGGGCCTGCCACATAGTAAGTGCTCAATAAAAATTAGCTATTACTATGTTAAATGAGATTTGCTGGCGCAAACGGTTTTTAATCAGCTGCTAGCCTATAGGCTGGTGGTTCGAACGCCTCCAGCGACTCCATGGAAGAACATGGCAAACTGGAAGAAGGCCTGGCAAATTGCTTCTGTAAAGATTACAGCCGAGAAAACCCTGTAGAGCAGTTCCACTCTGTAGCACGTGGAGTCGCAATGAGCCAAAATCAATCAAAGGGCAACAGGTTTATTATTACCTGTTACATGGGACTAATAATGGCTTATTTTGCTGCAAGGATAAAGAGGAGATAATTTGGGTAAAGCTCTTAGCACAAGGCCTAGCATATGGTAAGCACCTGATAATGTTATTTATTATTCTAGTTGTTGCTGTTGTCGGCAGCAGGGGCAAGGGATGAGGGAAGTGCTGGGCAGGCAGGGCAAAGCATTAATTAGCTCCCCCTCCTCTCTTTCCAGGTCCCAGGCCCTCCGTTTGTCCCCACGCCCTCAGCTGCCAAGTGTCATCTCTGGCTCCCCAGCCATGAATCCCCCCGGAAGCCGGAGCAAAGGGAAAGCTGGCTTCCCCGCGATCCTCTGTTCTCAATCAAATGTGTCACTTTTCTGCCTGGCTTCACACATTGTAAAAGGCAGCCGAGTGTAGAGTGCTCAGTGTCCACACGTCGGGCTCCTCCTGACCCGCCATTCACCCACTGATGGATCCGAAGCCCATTATTGTAATGGATTTGCTGTTGGGAAGAAGAAGGGGTCATCCACCTAATAAATCCCAGCCCCAGTGGATCATACACATCAGGCCATCCTCCACATAGTGGTTTTTACTCTAAAGGATTTGTTTAGTGATTTCTGAAAGACAGATAAGCTCTAATGAGTGCACTGAAATATACAGCAAGACACCACAGAGATGTAAGAAACACAAGACTTTTTTGGAGGAATAATTTGGTTTGGTTTTTTTTTCCCCTTAGTCCACCTTCTGAAAGTGTTGTAATACTGTCTTGCTGTTAGGTTATTAAAAAAAAAAAAAAGGCCTGCTAATGAAATGCATAGAAAGGTAAAAACATGTCATACAAATTAAACACCATTGGGGATTTTTAAAAAACTTGTTTGAAGGGCTGATTAAGAAGCTATTAGAAATAATTAATAATAATCTACTTTTCCTGAAATCTTTTCAGTTCGGAAGTGGAAGTGACAGCCATTTTTATTTTGCTTTTTAAAGCACATATGCTTAAGTAGCCGGTCCTTCGTTTACCTGGAAATATTTTCTAAACTTTTTGTGATTTTTCTACATGTAATACCATTTGTGCCCTTCCTTCCTTGTGTTTTCTTTCCTTTTTTTTTTTTGCATGAGCTGGTTCATGCAGCACATAGCTCTGTAACTGCAGCAAATGCACCATCGAAGGAGTGATTCTAACATCGCACTGGGAAAAAAATTATTGTGAGTTACAGGAAATTAAAAAATTCCTGCAATACCAACCCACTTCTCAAAGTCAATCTGTGGTATCCCAGAATCCACCCGACTCTGAAGTCAGGCCAGCATGATTTTTGAAGGGTAATTTCCAGCCTTATAAAGGGTCACAGCGTGGATTGAATCCATATTTGCTTCTGTGTTTTGTAAATTTCGAACTCATTACTAAACCTTTGTCTCCTCTACCCCGTGTCTGGTTCTTGCCTTGCCCTCATCAATCTAAGCCTTAAAAATCGAATGAAAAATGCCGAAACACATTTTGCGTGTAAAAATGCGCTAAGACACAAATTGTTATGAACTTGAGGAACTGGCTTTCAAAGATGGGCGTGATAGGCGTGCCACTGTTTTCTAGAACCGGCTCTCTGCTCGGTGTCAGCAAACCCCAGGAATAAAGAGAAACAAACTGGAGTTTCTCACTCTCCTCCAAGGCCCAATGTTCCACCATCTTTGTGATGAAGATACAGGTGGCATCTGCTCCACCTGATTCCAAACTCTTCATGCCCTACGTGCCAGGCTAGGGACCAGTGTGTGACGTCTTCCTTCTAGAAGGTATGTATCAGAGGTCTCTGTGCTCCTATGGAATGTTGTTGGCCTCTCTGCCTTTGTTCTAAGATTAGCTCAGGTAAGCTGTGGACACTTGGAGAAATTCACATTGTACCTTACTTACAGTGGACAGGTAAACCCCACCATTATGTTCTGTGATTTTCTCCAAAGAATTCCAAAGGGGATTAAATGGCAGATGATCTTGGTCTTTAATGTTAATCTTGGTCATCAACATTAAGAAGTTGATGAAAGCTGTGGGGCTTTCTCCCAAATACACACGTACATGTACGCACACACATACACAGTATCTCTCTCACACGCTCTCTGTCATCTTAAAGAGTTCACACTGCGATCCTTTGATGCAGGTAGGCATCACACGTGAGCTCTCTTCTCCTAAGTAGACGGGAGTTTGGAGAAATGGAAAACACATGCACTTTGGAGATAGGCCCCCTTAGGTTTGCAGTCTAGCTCTGCCATTTTCTAGCTGTGTGGCCTTGGACAGGTCACTTAATCTCCCCGGGCCTTGGCTTCCTCACGTGCCAAATGGAGATAATAATAGCTACTTTTAAGGACTGTGATGAGGATGGGCAAAAAGGTAGGCAAAGGGCCTGGCGTCAATGCTGATACACGTTCAGGCTCAGTAGGTGGAGGCTGGTGTTTGATCCAGATGGTTCTGGGCTCTGATTTGGGAAGGGGAGGTAGTTCCACTAAGGTGGTCTCCAGGGAGTCACTGCTGAATGCTGCCCCGAAAACTCTGGATTCAGGGACGGAACAGCTCTGTTCTTTAACACCCAGCCTGACACCTCCTAATGAAATGTAAATGAAGGTTCTAACAAGCCTGGCATTTGCTTTGGGAAAAAGTTGTGAGGAGACAGTCACAGACAGGGCAGCCATTTGGATGAGCCATTGCATCTGAAACGGGGCTGGTCTGTGGGGAGAGGAGCTGAGCGTGCTCCTCTGAGGCCAGGCCCAAGTGAGGATTTTTAATGAAGCTCGCCTTCTCTGTGGAAGTTGAGTTCAGCCCTCCTCTGGTACATGTGTCCCTTTGGGCCTTCCCATGGATCACCATGACAGCTAAAGGGCCTGGTGACCTGGTCAGGAAGGGGATACATCCCAGCTTTGGGGGTTGGGCTCCTGGCTCCTGCCTGCCTTAAGTCAGTGTGTGGGACCGCCAGGAAAGAGCACATGGAAAGCCTCAAAGACATGAGAGAATGGGGCATCTTGGGGTCACAAGGTGTTCAGCTAGTGACCCCAAGGTAGGGAGTGATCTCAAAACCCAACACAAGAGACCGTGTGCAGAAAGAGCATTATGAGGGAGGAGGTTCCTCCCTTGGCCCTACTTCTAAACTACCTGTGTGGCATTGAGCAAGTGGCTTGCTTCTTCCACCTCAGTTTCCTCATCTGTAAAACTTGGAGGTATAACAGAGTGGTGTCTTAGATTTCACTCCTATCAAACTTCTGAGGTTAGCTTCACCTGGAGGGGCTCAGACCACCCTGCTCTAAGGTACACTCACCCTAGCCCCTCCAGCCCTGCTTCCTGGACCCCCAAATACCCTTAACAGGAACCCAGGTCTTCCGAGGCCGCTGGTTGACCCACACTTACAGGGTTCATAACAAAGGGAGTTAATACCTATACGTGGCTTAAAAGTGGGGTTTTCAGAGCCAAGGAGCCTTCCTCACCCCTGCAGTGGGTGGGAAACTCAGAAGTCCAGCAGCTCCTGACAGCTGCAACCCAGAGTGCCGACGCAGCGGGTACCCAGCGACCGGGAAAGCAGGAAGGGTGCTGTGCCTGCAGGACTGACTGTTATCCCTCTTCACAATCTTTCCTGGACAGGTTTCCCCAAAAGTGAGGGCAGGGATCCTGTAGCAGGAAGGACAGATGCCCAAGGGTTAGGGAAGGGGCTCAGAAAGGTGGCCTGGAGACGCAGTTGAAAACTCAGCCACCTCTTCAGAGAGCCCTAATCACCAGGGCTTTTGCAGGACCCCACAAAGCTCTTGTCGATTTTGCTAATTTCCCCATGTGACCCACAGCTGGGGTGTGAGAGTGTGAGGACCAGGGCTTTCTGGGCCAACCCAGCACCACCTCTCAGCTCAGCCTGTGTCCTGGACTCCTTGGCATGTCCTAGAACTGGAGAAATACCACGCCTTACCGGGAAGGAGACCCAAAAGCAGAACTGGTGGGGGGTGGGGGGAGGAAGGTGGATTGGTAACTCTTAAAATGCATTTAGCCCTATATTTGGAACGGGGCTCTTGAGTTTGGGGATTACCAGAAATTGCCTAATAATGAAAAAAGAAGGCTGAAGAAGTACTGACACATTTGAATTATGGTGTTGGCAAAGAATATTGAATATACCATGGACTGTCAGGAGAATGAACAAGCCTGTCTTGGAGGAAGTACAGACAAAATGCTCCTTAGAAGGAAGGATGGCCAGCCTTCGTCTCACGTACTTTGGACATGTTATCAGGAGTGATCAGCCCCTGGAGAAGGACATCATGCTTGGTAAAGTAGAGGGTCAGCGAAAAAGACGAAGACCCTCAATGAGATGGACTGATACGGTGGCTGCAACAATGATCTCAAACATACCTACTATTGTGAGGATGACGCAGACAATGTTTAGCTCTGTTATACGTGAGGTCTGCGTGAGTCAGAGCTGACTTGATGGCACCTAACAACAATTGCCGGAACTAGCTAATAGTACCTACAGATGCCCACGTAAGGGTAGGGTTGAAGCTTATTTGGCTGTTTCTGCAGCACTTAGTATAGAAGAGGTGGTCAGTGAATGGTTTTGAATGAATGAATGAGTGAAAGAATCAACCACGCAGGGGAAAACCTGACCTAGCCAGCCTGGGTCGGCACTAGCTCAGGAGACTTGTGCTGTCTTCCCGGCCCAGTGCCCCCCAGGCAGAATGGAGTCTGGAATGGCAAAGTTCATTTGTTTAGCCTTTCTCCACTCCAGATATCCCCCAGTCTGTTTCTGGTTCCCTGTGTGTCTGCTTCGGCTGCCCCAGCCTCCCAAGTCCCTCCTGCCACCACAGCCTGGCACCCAGCAAGCCAGGTCCTGACCCAGGAGAAGGGCTGGGGCAGCTACATCCGGGTCTCCCTCGGGCCTGGGCGTGTGGATTCTCGGACCCACCTCCTTCCCCTCCCATCCTCTGCGGACCCCACTCCACTCACCTCTCTCCTCCCTCAGACCTCAAGTGTCACCTCCTTCCCCGCGCCCCAGGCAAGACAGCCTACGTCCAACAAGCCTTCAGCACGTGATCCGTAAACGTGCTCATTTCGATCTTCGCCACCACCTCTGAACTGCTGCAGAGGAGATGATGGGAAGGCTCCCTGGGGAGCCCTGCCGGCCTGATGCATCACACGTGCTGGGAGAGGCCAGGCCTACCAACGTTTGCAGCTCAGCTCCCAGACCTCCGGGGGTGCCCATGCCCCTGCACCTCACTGAGCCGGAAAAACAGGGTGGGAAAGTAGGCAGGGAGGACCCACAGACCCAGCATCTGGGCTGCCCCAAGGTGGGAGGACAGATCATAGCGAGTTTCTGGATTGAAATCTGCATGTGGAATAGCATCTCTTTCCCAACTTCAAGTCCAGGTGAGGGGAGATGTTAAAAGTGTTCCAGCCCCAGTGGCAAAATGCAAAGCCCTCAGCCACTGAGTTAAATTTGAAACAATATTCTTAATAGTCCACAACTCCAGTCCCTCCCACTCAGCCAGGTGCCCGGCAAAGCTGTGTTAAAGGCACCAGTTCTCAGCCACTGTCAGCAGCTCCGCTGTGTTCAGGCACAGTAAGTACAGAGTTGTGTGTGCAAATAAGCACCTACTGTGTTTCAGACACTGGAAGTCGCAGGGGTCTGGTAGGGTGTGTTAGCCCCCTGGGGGGAAGCAGTGGGTAAAGTGGAAAAAGATCAGCTTTCAAGTCAGCAAGGGCCTGCTCTGCTACAGATCAGCTGTGTGACCTTAGGCCAGTTACCTAACCTCTCTGAGCCTCCATAGCCCTTACAGCAAATGAGATGGTGTATGTGAAGTGCCAGTGTGGTGCTTGGCACATGGAAAATGTGTGTAATAAATGGCCGCTCCATCCCATTCCTCTTCAACTCTATTTTCAGTCACATCACCATCTCAGTCACCATCTTGGACTGTCCCAGACTTACTTGGAACCTATCAAGGGAGAAGGAAAGGACTTAGGTCTCTAAGAGGTCTGTGGGTGGGTCCTTGAGTCTCTTAGGCCCACCTGTTAAAAATGACCCTCAGAGATAGTCTTTAAACCTTAAACCAAAAATATTCCCTGAAGTCTTCTTCAAACCAAACAATAGTTTAGCTTAATTAGGAAAGAATATCTGCCTTGAGCATTGTGCTCTTTTAAAGAACTAGCTATACAGGATCAAACTGACAATAGCAACTCAAAAGTTTAGCTAGGAGCCTTAGGGGGCAGTGAGTTTATGTTAATGGGGGAGGAACAGCTCAGAAAAGGAGCATGAGAATGGCTGCATAACTCGAAGAATGCAATCAGTGTCACTGCATTGTATGTGTAGAAACTGTTGAACGTGTATGTTCTGCTGTGTATGTGTTCAACAACAGCATAAATACATGAATTATTTTTGAAATGACCCTCAGAGCCCAGTGAACCAGGGGATCCCCATTCCTAAGCCCCTGAGCACTTTACTTCCCTCTCACCCCCATTCTGACCCCATCCATCTCAGCTCACTTGAGTTCTCAGCCCACTTCTCCAGCTCCTTTCAAAATGGACCTCCCAGTCTGGGGTGTTAAAAACTAGCAAGCAGCCATCTAAGATGCATCAATTTGTCCCAGCCACTTGGAGTAAAAGAGAACAAAGAACACCAAAGACACAAGGAAAGTATTAGCCCAAGAGACAGAATGGGCCACATAAACCAGAGACTTCATCAGCCTGAGACCAGAAAAACTAGATGGAGTCCGGCTACTACCAGTGAACGTCCTGACAGGGAACACAACAGAGAGTCCCTGATGGAGCAGTAGGAGGATGGGGTGCAGAACTCAAATTCTAGTAAGAAGAGCAGACTTAATGGTCTGACTGAAACTGGAGGCTCCCTGGAAAGCATGGCCCCTGGACTCTCTATCAGCCCAGAACTAAAACAATTTCTGAGGCCAACTCTTCAGACAGGGATTGAACTGGACTGTGGGACATAAAGAGATACTCGGGAAGAATGTAGTAGATACAAGAGACCAAAGGGGCAGCTTCTGTCCAGAGATGAGATGGGAAGGCAGAGTTAGGAGCTGGTTGAATGCTCATGGGAAATCAGGGGCAGAAAGGAGGAATGTGCTATCGCAGCATCGGGTGAGCAATTAGGGTCTCATAACAATGTATGTTTAAAAAAGAAATTGTAGGGGAGACTAACTTGAAATGTAAACTTCATTTAATTACAACAATAAAAAAAAATAAAATGGGGAAGGAACTTCAAAAAAAATAAAATCCAACATTACAAAGTAAAAAACAAACAAACAAAATGGCCCTCCCAACCCAATCAGCCAATTTGGAGAGGCCCAGTGGCTGGGGGTAGGGGTGGGGGGCACGCCCAGGGCCATGTGAGAGGCATCACTGCTCCCACTACAATGTGGCCCACTCCATGGAGACCATGACCAGGTTCTTCTTGAGGTCGCTGGAACATTCTGGAAACTGAGTTCCAGCCTGTTTACAGACATTGCCAGGCCCTTGGGAGGTGGTGCCAGGAGAAACAGGGTGCGAGAGTCTGGGGCAACCTGGGGCGGTGGAGTACTGGACTGGGACTCCTACTCTACCACAGAGCAGCCATGAGATCTGCACCAGTGACCTCACCTCCTTGGGCCTTAGTTTCCTCATCTGCAAAACAGGGCTCATGGTGCCCACTTCCTGGTGTTGATGAGAAGATTCAATGATGAAATGTAAGTGGGGACCCTTTGTCGGTGGTGGCGTGCTCCACCACTGTGTAAGATACAGGCGCGTCAAAGGGAATCTCTCAGCCGTGGCTTCTCCCCCGTGCCCCTGATCCCCACAACCATCTGCGCCCTGGACGCGTCCCCCAGGATGTCCCACAGGCCCTTTACAAGCCACTTGCTCAGAACTGAAGTCACCATCTGCCTCCAACCTGCTCCCCTCCTGTACCCCTAGTCTGGAAACACCATCTCCCCAGACCCCCAAACCCCTGGCCTGATCCTAGTCTCGCCGCTCAGCCACTCCTTGCCCAGCGTCCAGCTGGTTATTAGGTTTTGTCCCCTCAGTCTCCTGCTCATCTCCCAAATAGGTCCTTCCTCACCAGCCCAGAGTCCTACTTGGTCCAGTTTCTTATCGCCTCTCCCTGGACTGTTGCCAAGTCTCCTAACTGGTCCGCCATCCTCTGATGGGACCCCCACCAGGCTGGCTTCCACTGAGCTGAATGGTGGACACATTCTTAATCATAAATAATAATAATAATAGCTAATGTTTTTGAATGCTTACTTTGTGCCCAGCCCTATCTCCAGTCCTTGGCCTGTATTTAACTTATTTCAGCCTCCCGACAGCTGGGTCAGGGAGGTACTGTTATTGTCACCATTTTGCAGATGAGAAAACCGAGGCACGGGGTGGTGAAGCAACATGCTGAGACCACACACAAGTTAATAGCAGAGCTGGGGTATGACCCCGGTAGTCTGGCTCCAGACTCAGTTCTCTTCACCATTATGCAGCCCTCCTGTACTTACAGCCCTCAGTGTTTTTCTTCGTAGTCATCCATAGGCTAAGCTAGGCATCAGAACACAGCCCTTCAAAATCTAATGCACCCAAGGCCAACCTCTCCGACGACGCTCGTCACTGTCCCCACACCCAGAGCTCCAACCCGGCCGAACAACCTGAAGGCTGCTGGACAGCACCTGCTTTTATGCCTCTGGGTCTTTGCACTTGCTGTTCCCTCAGCCTCGAACACTTTTCCTACTCCTTTCGTTCTCCTTCGAGACTCAGCTCCAGGAAGCTTTTCCTGACCTCCTAACCTCATCCCTCTCCTGTGTTCCCACAGACCCCTATGGTGACCCCCAGAGCAGCGCTCACTACATTGTGTTGCAGTTGCCCTTCCATCTGTCTCCCCCATTCAACCATGAGCTCTCAGGAGCAAAGATTGTCTTTTTTATCTGTATATTGTCTGCATCTTGCATAGGGAATAAATGGATGAGCAGAAGACCTTATTTACTTTTAAAAGTCGTAGGAAACGTTTGAAATCAAAGGGATTTGAAAAGATGGGGGTGGGGTTGAGTCCAGCTGCTATGGATTGGAATCCCAGCTCCATCACTTACTGGCTGTGTAATATTGGGAAAGTTACTCAACCTCTCTGACCCTCAGTTTCTTCATCTGTAAAATGCAGAGGAGGGCATAACTCCTTCAGAGAGTTGACCTCCTTGGTCAACTTTGTCTTGCTTACTTTGAACACGTTATCAGGAGGGACCAGTCCCTGGAGAAGGACATTATGCTTGGTAGAGAGTCAGCGAAAAAGAAGAAGATCCTTGACGAGATGGATTGACACAGCGGCTGCAACAATGGGCTCAAATGTAGCGATGATTGTGAGGGTGGCACAGGACTAGGCAGTGTTTTGTTCTGTTGTACACAGGGTCGCTATGAGTTGAACTGACTCGGCAGCACCTAACAACAACAACATGGTATTGATGATGTCACACCTACACATACTGTCACATTCCCTGCACCAGCCAGAGCACTGCTGAGCTCATCTTTCCTAAGAGCTCTGATGGCTCCTAAACACAGGGGCGGATTAACCAGTAAGCACGGTATGCACCAGCTCACAGGAAGCCAGGTACACACAGGCTTACTTGTGTTGACTGACTAATCTGTAGTGTGCAATTTAACATGAGTTTCACCACATCTTTGATGTGGTTAAAAAAATAAAAAAAAAAGAATTGCCTGGCACGTAGTGGGGACCTCAGTGCATAAACAGTGAGTGAGTGTTCAGTAAAGAAACTGCTCTTTCATTCAGCAAGAGCATAGAAAAGGTGTACAAATTCGCAGCCAAAATCCCATCCCTGGCAGATGGCGGAGAGACCCCTCCCTTTCCCCCAAAGCCTCAGCAAGGCCACACCTGGCTTCCTGAAGCCTGTGGTGCTCAGAACCAGTTCACTAGAGACAAATCGGAGGAAGTTCAGAGGAGCAGGCCAGGCAGGATTAAGTGGAGGGAGAAGGTGATTTATAAAGAAAGATAAAAGGGCCCAGCTTCATAAGGCTGGACTGCAGGATTATTTCGATAACAGCCTCCAAATGTTGGCAAGGTGTGTGCACCAGGGGAGCAGGGATGACTCCTCACAAAGGTGCAGAGGCAGACACCAGGAAAGAGACGAGGAAATCGCAGCCGACTTGGGGTCCTGAGGTCCAGCGGGAACCAATGGCCAAAGCAAGGAGCCCTACAGCATCAAGGGAGAAGCCTGAGCTCGGACCTCGCCTCCTCACTCAGGCCGTCAGCAAATCATCTCTGAGCAGCTCTAGGAGTTTATGAAGGGACACTAGTGGTTCGGTGGTAGAACTGTCTCCTTCCACGCAGCAGACCCGGGTTTGCTTCCTGGCCAATGCACCTCGTGCACAGCCCCCACCCATCTATCAGTGGAGGCTTGCATGTTGCTGTGATGCTGAACAGGTTTCAGTGGGGCTTCTAGACTGAGACAGACCAGGAAGAGAGGCCTGGCAATCTACTTCCAAAAGCCAGCCAATAAAAACCCTGTGTATGACAACTTTGCAACTTGCAACCAATCATAGGGATGGCAAAGGACCAGGCAGCATTTCCTTCCATTGCGCGTAGGGTCACCATCCTACTCAACAGCAGCTTACGACAAAGACAACAGAGGTTTATGCAGCAGAAAGCAGGAGGGCATTTTGAGAAAACAGAGGAGAAAACCTGTTGCTTCACTAAGACTAACTTGCCGAGTGTCTGAGAAGGCAGAGGCTTCAACTATCTTTTAGACCAGGGGTCAGCAAACTATGGCCTGCAGGCCAAATTCGGCCCACTGCCTGCTTTTGTAAATAAAGTTTTATTGGAACACAGGCACACCCATTTGTTTACACATTGTCTATGACTGCTTTTGCCTACAACTTCAGAGCTGAGTAGCTGTGACAGGGACTGTATAACTCACAATCCTAAAATATTTCCTAACAGACACAGTTTGAAGCCCCTGTTTAAGGCCATTGATTCTTAAACTTAGGAAATGTGCACATCCTTTTGAAGATGAAAAAAAAAAAAAAAATGTCCTCGGGGCCCTAGCTTTGACTTGAATTGTTTTTATTATAGTCTTATTTAAGTACATGCTACATAAAATTAGGTATAAGCATCTTAAACTTCTAACTCTCCTAAAAAAACCAAAATACATTCATGGATTAGATGCCAACAAAATGACAAAATCATTAAAGCTAACAGCATTAAAATAATGCAGTGGATGCTGTTTTTGCTACGAGGCATCACTGCTCACAGCACGGGCGCTGGACTGCTAGGGTACGGATTCGTTTGCATTTGGCAAGGGCGATATTAACTCCATGCTAGGTGATGACTCAATTCTCCCGCTCTGTTTCTCTCATCTTGCTATTGCAAACACTTTCATTCACACAGAAAGCCATGACATCATGGGCCTTCCGTGGATACGAAATCCCACTCAGCCACACCTGCTCTTTCTCTCACTGGCCTGTGAGAATTAAAGCTCATAGTTCCGATTGGCCCAGCGTCCTCATGAACACAATTAAAACTCAGGCACTAATCTTACGGTCATTCCAGGTATACGATAAGCACCCAGATGATGCAGAAAATATTTACATCCATTTTTGGAATTATCAGTAAAATAAAAAAGAATATTTTTAAAAATCTCTTAGAAGATTAAGAATCCACAGGTTTGAGGATTCCAGTTGGAAAAGCACAGATCTAGCTCACTCTTTGCCTTTTCCAAATGGGGAAACTGAGTCTCATGGAAGGACAGTGACTTGTCAAGATCACCATGGGACGGGGGCTGGAGCCTGATCTGGATGTGAGTGTGCTGACTCTCAGTCCAGTGCTCTCTTTCTCAGCCCAAAGGCAGACCCATGAGACCCCAAGGACAGCTGGCCAAAGCTGTCATCTGGGCAGCAGAATATGCTCGCGGGAACCCAGAAGGCAAGGCCATAAGCTAGAGCCACAGATGTGCACTGCTTTCTCTGAAGCTGGGCGGCTTGACGCCCCTGACCCTACAAGAGCAAGGGCCGGGCCCTCCAGACATTGTCAACAACAGCTGAAGCCAGGATGCTGGAAGCACAAATGGGGGCCCCTGCGCGGGATGGCACACAAGAGCCTGCACCAGAGCTTTAAGAGTGGATGCAAAGGCAGTGGAGTTCCCTGCAGTAGTCAAGGCCTCTTACTTACCCTAAAGAATGTCCACGGGATCCACCTGGGCTCAGAAAGGACCGGGCCATCTGAGCTCAAAAGTTAGGCCAAGTCTTCACTGCCTTGGAGAATTGTTCATGCAAAGGGATCATATGGCTGCCACTCGGGCAGCTGGAGGCCAGCAGATTCCCAAACATGGCTGTGGCAACAGTTCAGTCATTTGGAGAATCCAGCTCCTGGGGAGCCAGGCCTGGAGAGAGATGTGTAAGCAGCTCAGTGTAGCCACAAGCTTGCAGGGAATGGGGGCCGGGGGGAAGCCTCCATTCTCCAGGCTGGCCAAGCCCCGAACTGCCCTCCTCTGCACCGGGGAGGCTGCTCTCTGGTCAGTGGGAGAAGCAGTGAGCAAACCCACAGCAGCAGCTTCTCAGAATGGAAAAAATTAGCATGCATATGTATCTCCTGTAGCAGATGCATATTTAAAGGTTCCTGATTGGCTGGTTCAAGCTAAATGAGCATGTAGGGATATTTTATAACAGAGGTCAGCAAACTTTTTCTGTAAAGGGCCAAAGAGTAAATATTTTAGGCTTTGCAGATGACATACAGTGTCTGTCTCACATTCTTTTTGGTTTTGTTTTTTTTAACAACCCTTTAAGAACACAAAAAACATTCTTGGCTTGCCTCCTGTGCAAATACAGGCTGCAGGCTGGACTTGGCGCTTAGGAAGCAGTTTGCTGAACCTTGTTCTAGAATATCACTAACCTGAGGCAATCCTTGCAAGGTCAACTTGGCCTTCCCCACGGAACTATAAACACCTGAGGAGCTGATGTCTCCCGTCCTCCTATACACGTGCATGTGTGCACACACCCAGACACACACGTGCTCCCATCCTCACATGCACACAC
>NW_004443967.1:7962196-8126983 GCF_000243295.1 Trichechus manatus latirostris | reverse complement strand
CATCCTCACACACACACATGCTCCCATCCTCACACACATACACACACACGTGCTCTCATCCTCACACACACACGTGCTCCCATCCTCACACACACACGTGCTCCCATCCTCACACACACACACATACATACATGTGCTTCTATCCTCACATGCACACAAACACAGACACACACTCAGAGCTTGCATTGGGCAGTACGTTCTCTGAAAATAATTTTCATATTTGCAAAGCACACATATGCCATAAAGTTGGTTCAGAGTCAATATGTAAACTACAAAATTTAGAGCTGAGAAGCGAGCAAGTGACTCTTCCCGTGGGTGTATAAGGCACAAAAGGAGATCAGAGCAGGGAGGGCCTTGCCCAGAGTCTAGTCTGATGGTTTCCAAACTATTCCTCAGAGCCATGAGGCCTTTGAGAAGGCGCCCCTGAAGGTCACTGCTTCAGATTGCCATGCTCAAATCAACTAAGCTGCCCCATCTTTACGCTCTTCAGTGCTGTGTGTCCATCCAAGATTTCACCTGAAGGTAGTTCATTGCAAAAGGGAGGAGGATGTTAAAACTAGTCCTAGCCAGTTGCCTCATATCTGGCCCCTCTGAAAGTTCTGGTGATACCGAGCCCCCTTACCTGCCTGCTTAGCTATTGTAGTTGAGGAGAAGCAGCCATCATTAGACAGGACAGGTGCCCTCTGGTTTGCTACAGTCCCCACCACTCCCTATTACCTTATACCAGCCTGTTTCACTAAGTAATAGTGCTTGCCTGGCCCCTGGAGGCATCTGAGTTGGTGAATCCTACCCAGCACCATTTCACTGCCATAACATGAAATCACCACTTAACTCAACCCGAAACCAGCTGCCATTGAGTTGACTCTGACTCATGGCGGCCCCATGTGCTTCAGAGTAGAACTATGCTCCATAGGGTTTTCATGGCTGTGGCTTTTTGGAAGCAGATTGCCAGGCTTTTCTTCCAAGGAGCCTCTGGGTGGATTCAAACCACCAGCCTTTCAATCACTAGCAGAGCGCTTAACATTTTGTGCCTCCCAGCGACCCTTAAACTCCAATAGAAGTACCTTTCAGTTCCTAGAGATCCAAAACCCTAGCCTACCAATAGCTGTCAGAATCAATGTCTGCAGAGAACTGCTCAAGCATGAGCCAAATGAAAAGAAATGGCCTGGCCATTCGGCAGCTAGGAATGTCTGATGGGCAAGGACGGATTGCCCAGTAAACAAGGTACACGCAGGATTGCTTGTATTTACTTACCAATCAGAAGGGTTTACTCACAGTTTCACAAGGCTTTCACCATTATGTATTACAGATTAGTAAATAAGCACAGGTAAGCCCATGCATACCTAGCTTACTGTAAGCCGGTATGTACTGTGCTTACCAGTCAATCTGCCCCTGCCAATGTGTGGACATTCCCACTCAAGAGAAAAAAGAAACAGAGCATGAAAAGACAACATGAATGTACCATGGAAGAAACATTAATGAAGGAACAGAAAAAAATTCCTCACAAGGACACTAGCTGAAGAAAAAATGCAACAAGAACATGAATTCAATTTTTAAAAAGAGCTCAAGATGACCACTACGTCCCACCAGATGGACTAAAATTAAAAAGACAACAACAAATGTTGCCAAGGATGTAGAGCAACTGGAACTTTCAAACTTTGTTGGTAGTGGTGTAAGATGATACAAGACTTTCGGGAAAAGTTCTGGCAGTTTCTCATAAAACTACACATACACTTACCCTATAGCCCAATAATTCCCAGCCTAGGTTTTCATCCAAGAGAAATGAAAGCATATGTCCACAAAAAGACTTGCATAAGAATATCCCTAGCAGTTTTATTTATAATAGCCAAAAACTGGATACATTCCAGGTGTCCATCAACAAGAAAATGAATGGATTGATACATTCATACAGTGGAAAAATATTCAGCAATAAAGAGGAATCAACTACTGATCAGCAACAATAAAGACAAATCTAAGAAATTATGCTGAGTGAAATAAACCTTTCACAAAAGAGTATGTACTATATGATTCTGTTTACATGAAGTTCTAGAGCAGGTGCACACACACAGAATACATATATACATACACATATTCTCTCTCTCTCTGTATATGTATATATACACACACACAGAGATCGATAAGTAGATAGATGTATATATACACATCTGTGTATACACACACACACATATACATATGAATAAGTAGATAGATGAATGGAACACATTCATGAGAAAGAGATCATATGGATTATACATGTTATTTTTAACATAAAGCCTTAAAGTTTATTTTACTTGAATTTAAAGGAAGAAAAAGCTAAAGTGTAGCAGAAAGAATTGCTGAGCTTGAAATAAATGGGTTTTTTCTTTCCACCACAAGAGGTATTCTTTTCTTTTTCAATTTTAGACACTATCAGTTGCCTCCCTGCCATGAAAGATGAGGACGTTAGCACGTTCACACTTCCTTCCACTCCCCTTCCCACAACTTGACTTTTATTAGTTATGTTATTATTATTATTACACTACGAGGATGTATAAGGTGTTCATAGTTCACACAATGGTTTAGTATTAATTCTATGTTTAAGTAGAATCTATTGTCACTAGCAGCCATTTTACCACACCTTCTCCATATCTGAATTCTCAATTTTGATTTGCTTCTTAATGGGCTACATTTCATGGTCAAGTAGTTTTGTTAAGAAGATATTGTATTTCCTGAGTTCTTTTGAGTTTGAGAATGTCTGCTTGTTGCCTTTATACCTGACCAGTCCCAAGACTGAGGATAGTATTACCTTTTGAACTGGGCATCCTTGCTCCATGATCTTCCGGCATGGAATGTTGTCCTAGAGAAGTCTAAGGACTCTCGCACGTGGTCATTTGCTTTTTCTGTCTGGATTCTTGAAGAATTTGTGCACTTCTTTCTTGAAATTAAATTACTTAACCAGAATATAGCATGGTGTTGAATATTCTGATTTTTTTTTTATTCTTCTTTTTTTTCTAGAATGTCATGTGTTTTCTTTCCATTGTGGATTCAGTTCTTCCTTCATTTCATGCAGTGCTGTATCATATTGTTCAATACTCTTCCATTCCATGTTTTGGTTTCTCTACTTCAGGGACACTAATTACCCTCATGTTGCATTTTCTTTGCTCTGGGTTTTTTTTTGGTCTTTTTCATCTATGTTCTTTGTGATGATCCAGGCCTTTCCTCTATGTCGGTATTTTGCTGTCCAGCCTTATCAATGTTGCTCTTGTTGATTTTAATTAAGTTATTTATTTTTCAATATTGTTGTTTGATCCACAATTTATTTCCTTCAGTTTGTGATCTCCATTTTTCTCTCATTCTGTAGTATTACCATGTCCCTCATCATTTTATTATGAAAAGTTTCAAAGATACAGAAAAGTTGAAAGAATTGATAGTGAACACCAATACACCCACCACCCAGATCTTGCAATTAACATTTTACTGTGTTTGCTTTGTCATTTATCTGTTCTTTCATTCACTCCATTGGCCAATGTCAGCCAAGCCCAGCAAAGACCAGAAGAACATCCCAGCTGAGCCCAGCCCAAATTGCTGTCTTATAAAATCATTACCTAAATAAATGGGTGTTGTTTCAAGCCACTAAGTTTGGGGTGGTTTGATATGCAGCAAAAGTCAACTCTTTGTCGTATCCCAGAATGAGTCCAGAGACTGCCCCTAACTTACTGTGTGACCTTTGGTGAGTCACTGAATCTTTCTAGTGCCTAGTTTCTTCCACTACAAAATGAGAATAGTCAATTAAATGATCTCTAAATCCTTCTAGTTACATCTCATTCTGTGATTCTAAATCTTATTAACAAATGCTTATGAATGTTGTAAAATTCTATATATGAACCAAGCTGAGATGTAGCTGAATGTCTTGGGTTTTCTTCCCTCAAAGCCAAGTCTGAGATTCAGCTACCTGACATGTGAGCAAAAACATAAAATGCTTCTCCTCAGGACTTTCTAATGATCTTATTGGATTTTAGGCTAAAACATGAAGTTGGGAAAAAAAACTAGCCAAAAAGAAACTGTAACTGATCCTGGGGTGTGAGGAAAGGAAATTACTGTCAGCCTCTAAATCCAGAAAGAGCTTTCTGCTGAGATGTGAGGTCTTTGGAAAATGCAAGAGTAGAGCTGGGGTTAGATTTTCTATAAAAGAAAACTCCCAGATTTTAACAGGAAGAAAAAGCTTAATGAACCTCAAAAATTTGCTGAACCTTCAAATGCATATTTTTTACCTATCTGGAAACCAACTCAACAACTTTTTTTCCAAAGTCACCTAGACGAACAATTGAAACAGGAACAACACATACATGTTTCTTTAAGTGATTGAACTATATCATAATGAACATCTACATGCTCTCTGAAAACAACTAGTATTTCATTCAGCTGTGTCTCTGGAACTGGGACTGGACGTGATAAGAGCATACACTAGCCAAGAGTAATTTTGTTTTTCTAATTCAGAATCAGTGCTAAGGAGGACCCAGACATGATGTTGCTGGTGCATCTGGGTTGCGTTTCGGAGGGCAGGGATGTTTCCAGAAACAACCATTAACACAAGGTTCACAAAACTGGGGTGCCCGAACCCCTAAGGTTAGTGCTTGAGAGCACACAAGCCCACAGAATCCACTCAGTATGTTTTCCAGGAACGTGATCGCTATGTGTCAGAATGGACTGGACAACAATGGGTTTGGTTGTGGGTTGTTTTCTTTTTTTTTTCAATTTTTACTTAAAGAATTTTTTTGGAAAGGGATATTATTTATTGTTACATAAAAGCAAACGGCTACATTTTGAAATCAAATGTAAAATTCATTTTAATTTTTTCCAATCAAAGAAATGCCCTGCTTCCACCATGTCTTTTCAGGGATACATGACTACTGTCCTCTGCCATTGGCATACCTAGTTGGCTAAGTGTGAGAAACCTGGTATTAGGCCATCTCCAGGGGCTCAAATATCCCAAACACAAGCCACATTCAAATGACAGCATTTTCCTGGGTAAACTTGTCAGAGCAGCGCGTTTTCTCCTAGAGATGGTCTCGTGCCAAAGTATTGGTTCCTTATATACACCTTCCCAGGCCTGAGAAGTCAGTCTCCTAGACACAGGCCTGAATCTCCCAAAAATAATTGCCTTGTTAGCTACACACAAACAACACCAACAACAGCTACAACCTTCCCAGGCTGGAGCAGAGCAGAACTCTGGAAAAGAGATCTTTATGTGGAGGCCTCCAGTAGCAGCACCCCCTTCTCCCAGAGCTTCTCCTTCACCTGAGCTCCCCAAAGCAGATTCTCACATCATCTCACCCGCACATCCTCTCTACAACTCCTGAGTCAGGGAGGCAAGCACCTCTCCTCTGCCTCCCCTGTAGAGCGGTGACCTGGCTCCTGCATTCATTTTCTTGTTGCTGTCGTTGTTGCTAATTGCTATTGAGTGGGCTCAAACTCATGGCGACTGTACGTGTAATGGAACAAAACATTGCCAAGCCCTGTACCATCTTCATAGTCATTGATATGTTCGAGTCTATTGTTGTGGCTATTGTGCCAATCCATTTCATTGAGTATTGAATACAGGGGCTGCCCAAAGAATGAACAAATTCATCCTAGAAGAAATACAACCAGAATGTTCCCTAGAAGCAAGGATGGCTAGACTTTGACTCGCTTACTTTGAACATGTCATCAGGAAAGAACAATTGCAAGAAAAGGACATTATGTTTGGTAAAGTAGAGGGTCGGTGAAAATGAAGGAATTCCTCCATGAGATGGATTCATCTTCTTAAACACTACTAAAGAACAAGGAAAAACCTTCAACAAAGCAGCAAAATGGTTGCCACCAAAATATGAGTTTCTGATCTTAAGTTTCTCAGATCATTGACGCTAGAAGAATTTTATGAGCTGAGATGACTCTCCTGAGCTTCCTCTCCCCCAGATCTTCACTAATGTATTTGTTTGGCAAACTTTTTATTTAGTTGCTACCCTGGGTCAGGCCTATGCTGGACACTTGTTGTTCAAAGCTCCCTCCCTTGTACGGTTGATATCCAGAGATGGAGACAACATTAAATATATAAGTATACAAATATCTGTACACTGGGGCACCTCATACTCTTATGAGTTTATTAGCCAAGTGTCCACATTCATAAGATTTCATAGGGAAACAAAAATTATCATAATAATTTCAAAAATATTTATTAGTGATACACACTTATAAAATTAGTTCCCATTCCAACAACCCACTTAACGCCAGCATCTATCACACCCAAAGAGTTGTCATCATTTTTGATTGATATCTCCTCATATTCAGTTATCTGACAGTATGATGCAATTTTGATGCAAACGGACTGCAAAGTGAAATTGAAGACCTTACCAAAGCTGTTGGATTTTATGAGATCAATGAGAGTGATGCTAGAAAACTGCTTAAACCCCAGGCAAAGCCAATGACAAATGAGGTGCTGGCAGTTAGACCAGGTAACAACACAAAGAGAGGAATTTGACAGGGATGATGAACTGATGGGCATTTCCAAACAGAAAGATTGGACCACCGAATAGCTAAGAGAAGCCCTTGGCAAAACTCATGGAGCCCTAAATGGTTTTTGTAATAAATGGCCTTCTTTATGCTTGTTTAGCAAAGATTAAAACATACACACACACACACACACACACTCACACACACACACACACACACAGAGCAAAGGCAGTCATACCATACTACCATCCAATTTTATCAGAAGAATCACATTCCTCAAAATTATCAACACATGATTAACTCTTTGTTCATTCTAAAGTTCTATGTGTGGTTGGAATTAGAATCTAAAATTGGGTAAGCAGAGATAAAAATGAATTTATTTCCATAGTTTCTAGTTTTTTAATCTCTTCTATTCCTCAGGAAATATTGGTTCCCATTTTAAGTGGATTTGGTCTAAGGTGACATTTCCAGGTAGGATTATCCACAAGATCTCAAGACTTCCTGTCATCACACTGGTGTAAGTGCTTTGAAGGAGAGTATAGAGGGCTATGTGACCCCCAACGGGGAGGGAAGTGACATCACAGCTAAGACTTGAACAGGAGATTGGTGGCAAGAAGGTTTCCAGGAGTGGATTAGGAGTCAGGATGGCACAGTCAAAGAACTAAAAGAAAGCCAAGGTATCTGGAAACAGAAACAAGGGATAGGCTATGAGTTTGAAAATGTAGTCAGGGAACAGGATGTTGTTCGTCATCATACGAGCACTGGGCAGGCATTCCAGAATTTTGAGCAGGAAAGTGACAGATTTGTGATTTAAAGAAGCCCCGGTGGGCACTACATAGCAGCTCCTATCTTACTTTTTGTCACTGAGAAAAGCTTCCTTGGACATCTTGTCCCTTCCTAGAACCAAAACTCTGTTCAAAATTCCCAGGCCCAATCCAAGTCTCCCAGCTTTGGGTCCTTGCTAAGGGACACTACTTCATTGCAGATTTATAAGGCAATGACAAGGAAACCTACTGAGCCCAAGGGATCCAGCTGGCAGCTTGAGGTTGAGAGTCTCCAAGCCAAGATTCCTCTTTTAATAACGATGAAGTAACAGGGACTAAATTTACCGTCCCACCTTAAACAACTGAAAAAATATATATATGGGGGAGTGGGGCTGTTTTCAGACATTGGACAATAGGCAGCACAGAGCAGTGATCTCTGATAGAAGGGAACAAACAAGGTGAGCCCTACCTACGATTGCCCCAGCTTATTCCCTGTGGAGAGTTTCCACACTTTCTAAACAGAGTCCAGCCATCTCCCTGAGTTGAAGAGGCACAATTAAGAATTCCAGGAGGACATGGAGGCTAGAATTTTTAGGACAGAGTACCTATGAGAAGGATAGAAAGGAGAAAGCTTCAAAGAAAAAGCTCCAGAGATCTTCTCCCCTTGAGTCTTCAGCTGAGTACTAATCAATGTGTGCATGTGGGAAAACTACTCGAAAACAGGGGGTAGGGGTGGGGAGGAGGAACACCAGAAAGAACTAGACAGAACAATAACTGGAGCTCACGCTTGGCTAGGAACCATCTGTGCTCCCACTAGCCAGAGTGGAAAAACTTCATAATACATGGGGCATCAGGTAGAGTGCTCAGAAGGGTATTGTCTCAGCAGGAGAGAAAGATTAGTCCTGAACTAATGACCACTCTTGTCCCACCTACCAAAGCTTAAAAACAAGCCCCCAAAAGATCAAATGGTTTCTAAATAGTTTAACTGTGTCGCAGACAAGATTAAGAATATTTAAGGGAATGCAAAAAAATATTGAGCACTCAACAAGGTAAAATTCACAATGTCTGACATCCAATCAAAAATCATCTGACATGCAAAGAAGCAGGAAAATGCAATCTATCATAAGAAGAAAAATCAATCAATAGAAACAGACCTAAAAATGACACAGATGATAGGATTAATACATGAGAGTCCTGGCTCCATCTTCTGAAGAGTTCTATGGGGATGATCACTGTCAGGAGAGCCATGCTGGGAAGTGATCTTACGATAGCCACCAAATCAAAATCACTGGGATGCCAACAGGGTAAGAATGACCCATACACCATCACAGAGGAGCCTTCTCTCACAGGTGGTTCTTATCTCACCCCAGGGCTCCTAAAGTTCAGAGATACTCCTCTCAACAGAGGTTGATGATTCTGTTCCAACTTTCAGTCTCTGAAAGTGGAACTTGTTTCAGTTATTCAATCATTTGAAATAAGGAGCTTCCTGAAGAGACTGGGAAGGCATGAGTGAGTCTGAGCAAGGGCCATTAGAAAATCAATCTATTCAGCAGCCTTTTAAAAATATTATTCAATCAAGCACATTATCAGGCAGTAAATCACATTACTTTTTATTAGAAAGATAGTACATTCTTATTGAGCCACACTTTCTTATTCAAACCTCTGCTTCGCTATCTGTTATCTATTCTGCCATCCATATCTGCTGTTTAAATCATGAGGAAAAATTAAGTTATTTGAGAGGCAACTATTCTGTGATAACTAAGAATACTCTCCATTGCAGTGATTATATTATTGCTGGGCTGTGTTAACATGTAAATGCTTTTCTAAAGTCAAGTGTAAGAATACAACACTGGGAGCCAGCAATTTAAAAAACTGAAAAATCTCATTACGTATTCAAAATGACTAGTCTTAGGAATAACCTTTCCCATAACAGGAGCACAGCTAATTTTTAACATCTTCTGACTGCAAAATGGGAACCCAAATCCTCAGCCTTGACTTTACCTAGTGACTTTTATTCCTCTTGTTTTCTCTATTCAGTTTTTTTTGTTATCATTGCAAAGTAAGGTATGCTTGCTGTAGCAAGTGAATTCATGCAAAGGTGTTGTCTTAGTCACCCAGTGCTGCTGTAACAGAAATACCACAAGTGGATAGCTTCAACAAATAAAAACTTATTTTGTCACAGTCTAGTAGGCTACAAGTCCAAACTCAGGGCATCATGTTCAAGAGACGGCTTTCTCTCTCTTTTGGCTCTGGAGGAAGGTCCTCATCATCAGTCTTCCCTTGGTCTGGGAGCATCTCAGCGCAGGAACCTCAGGTCCAAAAGATGAGCTCTGCTCCCAGCACTGCTCTCTTGGTGGTATGAGGTTCCCCTGTCTCTCTGCTTGCCTCTCTCTTTTATATTTCAAAAGAGATTGGCTTAAGACACTACCTAATTCTTGTAGACCTCATCAATATAACTGTTGCTAATCCATCTTATCACATCATAGTGATAGAGTTTACAACACATCACATCAGATGATAAAGTGGTAGACAATCATCCAATACTGGGAATCATGACCTAGCCAAGTTGACAGATATTTTGAGGGGGACACACTTCAATCCATGACAGGTGTATAAGAAAAAGTTAATAATCCCCCCAACTCCCAATAACAACCAATATTAGCAGCCTGGAGAGCATTCCCGCGGCACACCCAAATGTGAGTTATATCCCAGATACCCACACGGAGTTTTGGTTTGGTTTGATTTGGTTTTTGCTAAAATGGGACAATACTTCAAGTATTTCTCTGGAGTTTACTTTTGACATTTAGTATGTCACAGATCACTTCACATCAACACTCTAATTTATCCATCCAATCCTGTTTTAATGGACTTTTAGGTTGTTTTCAATTTTTTGCCATTCCAAATAATACTGGGGAAAACATCCTTACATACGTATGTCCAAGGAGCGGGAAATCCAGAGGTCAAACTGCCTTCTCTAGATTCCTTAGAGAAATATTGCAGGTGTCAAGGGTATATGCATATTTATTCCTAATAGGTAATGGCAGATTACTTTCTTTAAAGAAAAAATAAGGATTACAACAATACAATGTCCACCAGAAACATATGAACATGCCTGGATCCTTTCAACCTGTGCTCTGAACTTTGAGAGGCTTATTTAACCTCTCTGAGCCTAAAAATGAAGATAATAATAAGCACAAGTGAGGGGCACATGGTGGACACCTAGTATATGGCAGCTGTTGAGGTAATTATTATTGTTAGTTTTAGTATTATTATATTTAATTTACAATGTTTGAAATTAGCTGAGTGAGGGTTTTAAATTACAGGGAATGTCATGTTGACGTAAAACAATCTTCATTTATTTGAGGCATGCAGAAAAACAGAACTGTCAGCAAAACAGTCTTTATAATGTTACAAAAAAAGAAAAAAAGTATTGTTTTGAAGCCTTATATTAGAACAGTTCTGTCACAAGCTATTTATATTCCTGGGCTACCATCTCACATCTTAACTCCTTCTGAGAGTTTTTACTGTCTGCCCTTTAGGAAAGTACCTTGAAAAGATTTCTTCAGGAAGTCAATCCATGGTTGCGATTATCGTACAGTGACCAGGAGTTACAATTTCAGTTATTCAGGGTTGGCTGTTTTCTAGTTATTTATGCTGGTGAATTAAACTACCCAAGCCTTTGAGGTAGCAACAAGATGGAGTCCTGTCCCTGTCACAGTGTGATCTCAGGAAATAATTTAACTTTTCAGAGCCTCAGTCTCCTCATCTGTAAACTGTAGATAATAAGGTCTTCCCCAGCACTATTGATAGGAATGTTTTCATGGAACATTCCTCCCTTAGTTTCCTAGTACTATTGTAACACAAATACAAGTGGGTGGCTTAAAGGACAGAAATTTATTTTCTCACTGTTTTGGAGGATAAAAGTCCAAATCAGGGTCTCAGCTGTGTCAATTCCCTCCTTGTTGGTAGTCCTGGGCGTTCCTCAGTTCCTTGGAGTGCCTTGGTTTGTAGAGATCCTCACGTGGCATCTCTCTTACCCCCGTGTGTGTCTCTGTATCCATTCTGCTCCTTTTATAACTCCGAAATGATTAGATTTAGAACCCACCCTACTCAGGTTTGACCTAATAACATAACAAAGAAAATCCTATTCCCAAACAGAGTCCTATTTACAGGTATAAAACAGTTGCCATCAAACGAACTCCAACTCATGACCACCCCATGTATGTCAGAGTAGAACAGGTCTTCACAGAGTTTTCAATGGGTGATTTTTTTGGGAAGTAGATCAGCAGGCCTTTCTTCCAAGGCACCTCTGGGTGTACTCAAACCTCCAACCTTTCAGTTAATAGCTGAGTGATTTAACTGTTTATACCACCCAGGGAACCCTTTTTTACAGGTATAAACCAAACCAAAACCAAACCTGTTGCTTTCGAGTCAACTCCAACTCATGGCAACCCCATGTGTAAGGAACCAGGATTTCAATACATGTTTTGGGTGGACATAATTTAATCCATAACAATTCCCTATGGAAATGATCTATAGGTGAGATTGATGAGACATGCCACCAAGCTTCAAGAAAGCAGAGGTGGGATATGTGGTCAGAGGTTGAGGTTCAGAGGGTGAGGGCCAGGGCTGTCTCTGCACCCTAGCAGGGATGTTGTTAGACAGAGCTGAGGTCAAGATGATTTTCTGTCTCTCCCTCAGCATTTCTAGCTTTGTTTCCTCGCTTTCTCTTTTCCCAAACACAAATGTGGAGGAAGACGGGAAGAGGCCAAGTATGCACAGTAAGGTTCTGTTAATTTGGTTGGTTTGCAGCCAGGTAGGCCTGTTTGGGGCCAACCCCAGAGCCAAGAAAACTCAGAGGGAGAGTCTGCTTCCTGGGATGGTCCTTCCCATCCCCCAATTCACTGGGGGTCCCAGGATGTGGTCAGTTCCTGAGGAAAAGCCATGTCTGAGAGCTTGACCTCCCCTATCCTTTCAGCTTCCCAGCAGGTGACCTGGAAGCATAGGCCCATGCTGTAAAACCTGATATCCCAAAATGGACCAGCAAATCATATATTAGTATCCCCTTCTCTTCCCTGCCCAGGCCTCCAGTGCACCGTGGGGCCTTGCAAAGCCAAGAGCCATCATTTTGCTATGTCCCTGCTGTAGTTTCTAAGAAAACAGGAAACCTGCTTTTTTGTTACTACACAACAGCCTCGGCCATTTTCCTATGTTTTTATGATGCCTGGAATGGCCCCCAGATATCGTCCAAGCGGAATGGGGCCGCTGATGGGGGAGAGAGGAAAAGGGTCTCTCTCCAAGAGGCCAGTCCTGTCTCGCTTACCTGGGAATACATGTTCTTCAGAGCTGGAGCCTCAGCCTCTGAACGGCCAGAAAATTCCAAAACCCCCTTCTGGTTTAGCCCAGGCTACGTTCTGCTCATCAGAATTCTGCCATTAGCTAATAATAGCATTACCAATCCAGAAGCAAAAAGAAGCGGAAAGAGTCTCTAATACTTCTTCTTAGCAGCTGATAGTGTAAAACAGGGTGGCATTTGGAGGCCTAGGACTATGCCAGTCTCCAGGGAGAGAATGGTGTTAACTTCTAATAGCTTTTCAGTAATAGACAAGCATCTGCAGTCTCCTACAAAAAAAAAGGGGGGGGAGCTTAAAAAATTAATAGAGCTGAATGTGCTTCACACTGAGGAAAATGCCAGATTAATAAGTGCATTAAGGGCTGCTTTGGATTGGAAATAATTATGGATGATGACAAGGAGCAGAGGGGGCACGGGTGGCACTCACAGGAATGCATTTTAAAAAGCAGTTTAAAGAGCCTTCAGATGTTGGTATTATCCTGCGTGACCAAATTAAGAGCAAATGAGAAAAGTTTATCTGGTGTTTTGGAGTATTGAAAGGGCTTAGTGTTATAAATTATACAGTACGCGGATAGGAAATGGTGAGTAAATTCATGTTAAACATTATTGGCAGTTTAAATAGCAACTGCTTTATAAACTGTTAGATATTTTAATTTGGAATTAAAATTATACACTACAACATCCCCCTACTAACAAAAAGAAAAAAATTAAAAGATTGTTTCAGTTATTTATTTGCCAGCACAATAATTAGAAATTGCCTTGACCAGAAGTTAATCTCCATCATATCCAATTTGAGCTCCATCATATCCAATTTGAGCTATCAACGTTACATACCACATGGTTGGCCTGAGCCTTAGAATTGGTTTAGAACTCCTAAGACAGGAAATGCCAAAATGCTCTTCCAATATCTTAATCAGCAGTTGGAGTGGCACGTGGTAGTCACAGCCTGCCATGGGGTTTACCAATATTTAATCCAGTCTCACGTCAAGTCTTCCCTTCTGACACAGCTGTATGCAGGGAGAGCTGGTCAAAGACAGAAAGCAGGGTCTTGCTGGGTCAGGATTAGCATGCCTAAGCAAATGCCAGTTCTGTAGTGAGGGGCAGTAACTCATGCCCATGGAGGCAACTTTCCCCAGAATCCCAAAAACTCTAATCCACAAACACTCTCATCGCTGCTGATGAGTGCATTAGTTGTCATTGCTTTTCTGAAAGGCAATTTGGCAACATTTAATAAAAGCCATAAAAAGATTCACACCGATCTGATAGCCAGTATCATACCCTAAAGGAGGTGCTCAGATAAGGGCACAAAGATGTATGTACAAAGATGTTCATCACGTTATCATTAATAGCAGCAAAAACAAATATTAGTAACCTAAATGGCCACTAGTAGGGTATATAGTTTTAATATGGCACAGCACATCCATGAAATGAAATATAATGTAATTGTTATAAATTATTTTGTCTATTCCTGGTTTCCACTCAGGGATGGAAAGAGCTAGAAGGAGTATCATTTACACGCTTACAAGAAGAAAAAAAAATAAACGAGCTGCAAGATTACCACATTTTTTGAAACCATCAAGAGCTGAGATCATAGGACAAACAACTAACCCAAAATCTGGAGAGAGACGGGTACCTGGAGGGAGATGCAGAACATAAGCACTTGCTTAACTGGGGCAGACACAGCCAGACACCTCAGGAAAACAGAGAGACAATGAGGTAAAAGAAATATATGAAAAAATAATGGCCAAGATTTTTCCAAATTTAATGACAGACACGAAACCACTGATCCAAAAAGTCAGAGAAAACCAAGCAAAATAAATACAAAACAAAACAGAAAACAAATCTCCTAGGCGGATCAAATTTAAACTGTTAGGAAAAAAAAAAAAAGTCAAAGAGAAAATCCTAAAGGCAGCCAGAAAAAAAAAGACTCTGTGCTTACAGAGAAAAACAAAAGATAATAATTACGGCAGACTTTTTGTCAGAAACCATGCATGACAGAAGATAATGAAGTGACATCTTTAAAATTGTGAGGAGGGAAACAAACGGCCAACCCAGAATTCTGTACTCAGCACAAATATTTTTAATGAAAGAGAAATAAAGGCTTTGTCAGGTAAATAAAAACGGAGAGAATTCATTGCTAGTGGACCTATACTATAAGAAACTTTAAAGGAAGTTCTTCAAGCAGAAGGCGTATAGTACAAGACAGAAACTTGGATCTAAACAAAGAAATTACGAGCACCGAAAATAGAAAAAAAGGTGAGATAAAATTCATTTTGTATTAATTTTAATTGTTCTAAAAGATAACTATCAAAAGCAAAAAGAGTAACAATGTATTGTGCATTTATAACATATGTAAAAGGAAAATGTATGACAGCAATGTTGTCATTGTTGTGTGCTGTCGAGTCGATTCCAACTCATAGCAACACTACAGGACAGAGTAGAACTGCCCCATAGGGTTTCCTAGGCTGTAATCTTTATGGGAGCAGATCGCCAAGTCTTTTCTCCCTATAACAACAGTAGCACAAAGAATTGGAGAAGGAGCTGGAATATAAAGTCCTTATGCTGTTGTTCTTGTTGGGTGCGGTCAAGTCGATTCCAAGTCATAGCAACCTTATGTGAACTGCCCCATAGGGTTTTCTTGGCTGTAATCTTTACAGAAGCAAATCACCAGCTCTTTCTCCCATGGAGCCACTAGGTGGATTAGAACTGCCAAACTTTTGGTTAGCAGCCAAGCACTTAATCATTTACATCACCAGGACTCCTAACGTCCTATACAATACGTGAAATGGTAGAGTGCTATTTGAAGGTAAGCTTTCTGATTAATTAAAGATTCATATTATAAACCCATTGACAACTACTAAAACGGTATAAAAGAGCTGTAAATAATAAGTCAATAGGGAGAAAAATAGATTCCTTAAACGGTGTTCAGTTAACCTGAGGGAAGGCAGTAAAAGAGAAAAAAAAAGAAGAGATGGCAATAAGAAGAAGCTAACAGGATGGTAGATTTTAATACAAACATACCAATGATCACATTAAATGGAATGGTCAAAACATACCAATTAGAAGACAGAGACTGTCAGATTAAATGTTTAAAAAGCAAGAACTAACTATATGATGTTTACAAAAAATCCACTTAAAATATAATGATATAAATAAGTTAAAAGCACAAAGATGGGAAAAGATGCCATACAAACAGTAACCAAAGTAAGCTGGAGTGCCTATATTAATGTCACACAAAGTAGATTGCAAAAGAAGAAAAACCGTCAGAGACAAAGAGTGACATTACACAAAGATAAAAACAAACAAACAAGCAAACCAAACCAGTTGCCATCAAAGCAACCTTGATTCATGGTGACTCTATGTGTTTCAGAGTAGAACTGTGCTCCATAGAGTTTTCAATGGCTGTGAACTTTCAGAAGCAGATTGCCAAGGCTTTCATCTGAGGTGCCTCTGGGTAGGTTTCAATTGCCAACCTTTCAGTTAGTAGCCAAGCACTTAACCATTTAAGCCTTCCAGGGACTCCGCATAATGACAGGGGGTTTGGGGAAAGGTTAATTCTCCAAGAAGATGTAACAATCCTAAACATGTATGCACCTAAAATAGAGCTTTAAAATGCATGACCAATAACAGACAGAACTGAAAAGAGAAACAGATAAGTCCACAACTTTACTTGGAGATATCAACATGCCTCTTTCAGTAACTGGTAGATAAAAGGTGGGCAGAAAATTAGTAAGAATATATAAAGCCTGAACAACATTATCAACCAAACTGACATAATTTCAGATACAAATTTGCATGTGCCCTTAAAAAATTATATTCTGATGTCATTGGCTGGGGTGTTCCATAATTGTCAATTATGTGTTATACTGTGCAATAAGACAAGAGAAAGAAATAAAAAGCACATAGATTTAAAAAGAAGAAAACAAAAGTATCTCTATTCATAAACAATATGATGGTCTAGAAAATTGTAAAGAATATTCTAAAAGACTCCTAGAACAAGTTAGGGAGTTTAGCAAGTTTGCAGGGAAAGAATTAGCATTCAAAAATTAATTGTATTTCTATATACTAAGAATGAGCAATTGCAATTCAGAATTTTAAAAAAACACTACTTACAATAGCACTAAAAAATTAAATATTAAAATATAAGTCAAACAAAAGATGTGCAGAATCTGTACGTTGACAATTACAAAGCACCAGTGAAGGAAATAAAAGAAGACCTAAAAAATAGAAAGAGAAAACCTGTTCATGAATTGGAAGATTCAATATTGTCAAGATGTCAATTCTCCCCAAACTGATCTATAGACTGAATGCAATCTAAATCAAAATCCCAAGCGAGCTTTTTTTTATAGCTATCTACAGGCTATTTCTAAAATTTATACGGAAAGGTGAAGAAACTAGAATAGTCAAAACAATTTTGATTAAAAAAAAAAGGTTGGAGGCCTCATACTCCTATTGTAAGATCTACCATACTTACTAAGTAATCAAGATAGCACTGCATTGGCAACGGATAGGCACATACATCAAAGGAACATAACAGAGTCTAGAAATAGACCCATACAAGAGTCAACTAATCCTTGGCAAAAGTGCAAAGGGAATTCAGAATTGAGAAAGAATAGTCTTATCAGCAAATGGTGCTGGAAAAAAAAAGGGTCATCCATATGCACAAAAAAAACTAAACCTAGACCTCACACCTTATACAAAAATTAATTGAAAATTTATTATAGACCTAAATACAAACATGAAATTATAAAATCTGTAGATGAAAACATAGGAGAAAATCTTTTGTGACCTTTAGTTAACAAATATTTCTTAGATATGGCACCAAAAGCACAATCCATAAAAGAAAAAAAGAACTTTGTCGAAATTTTAAAATTTTGTTCTACAAACGACACTATTAAGAAAATGAAAAGACAGATCACAGATTAGGAGAAAATATTTGCAAATCGTATTTCTGACAAATATGTAGACTGTCAAAACTGAACATAAGAAAACAACCCAATTAAAAATGGACAAACAATATAAACAAAAACCTCACCCAAGAAGATATGCAGATGACAAATAACATATGAAAAGATTCTCAACATTACTAGTCACTAGAGAAACGCAGATTAAAACCACAATGAGATCACACTACACATCTATTAGAATGGCTACAATTTTTAAAAATTTTAAACTGACAACACCTAGTGTTGACAAGAATGTGGAGCAACTAGAACACTCATACGCTGCTGATGGGAATTCAAAATGGTACAGCCACTATGGAAAAGTTTGGTGATTTCTTATGAAGTTAAACATCTACTTAACACACGACCGAAAAATCCCATTGCTAGGTATTTACCAGAGAAAAATGAAAATTTATGTTCACACAAAAACCTGTACACAAATATTTAAAGCAGTTTTGTTTATAATTTCTAAAAACTGGAAACACCCATACTAATACTTTAACTAGTAAATTAAAAAAAAAAAAAAACCTAGTGGTACATCCACACAATGGAATGCTATTCAATGATAAAAAGAAACCAGGTCTTGATTCACACAACTTGTATGAATTTGAAATGCATTTTCCTAAGTGAAAGAAGTCGGACTCAAAAGGTTGCGTGTTTTATGATTCCATTTATATGACATTCCGGAAAGGCAACCTATAGGGATGGAAGACAAATCAGTGGTTGCCAGGGAAAGGGGATGAGGAGAGGGGTTACTTATTAAAAAGGGTGATGAACTGTTCTGTACGGTACTGGGACATAAATCTGTCACAACACGTAGAACTATATACCACATAGAGTGAATTTTACTCTATGTTACTTTAAAACATCCCTGAGTGGCGCAGATGGTTTGTGCTCAACTACTAGCCTAAAGAAGGAGCCCTGGTGGCACAACGGTTAAGTGCTTGGCTGCTACCATAAAGGTTGGTGGTCTGAACTCACCCAACAGCTCTGTGGGAGAACAACCTGGCAATCTGCTCCTGTAAAGATTACATCCCAGAAAACTCTATGTGGCAGTTCTACTCTATCACACTGAGTCACTATGGGTCGGAGTTGACTCGATGGCACCTAACAGCAACAACAACACTAGCCTAAACATTGGTGGTTCGAACCCACTTAGTGGCCCACAGAAGAAAGGCCTGGCAGTCTGCTTCTGTAAAGCTTACAGCCAAGAAAACCCTATGGAGCAGTTCTTTAACACATGGGGTCACCATGAGTCAGAATCAACTCGACAGCAGCGGGTTTGGTCTGATTTAACTTTAAAACGCCAGGATGTTGAGGAGACCCAAAATGGAAAACTAAGTATAACAAATGAACCTAGCTATATTACCAATGAATCACATAACTTCACAGAAGGGTTTGGGGAAGAAAAAAGGTAACCTAAATTACTTTGGAAAATGATATGTCAACTGCTATTTTAAAGCTAAAGACAAAAGAACTGTACACAAATAATGTATTCTAGTTAGTACATTTGATTCTCACAAGGGTATGAGTTAACTATTCTGAAACTACTGTGTGAGTATAGTACAGTTGAGCAACAAAGTAAATGTATTACAGATAAAGAGAGCTAGGTTTCTCATTTCAGATAAAAAGTTATAAATAAGGAAAGGGGGAAGGTTAGAATGCACCCTGTGATGTTGGACTAGAATCAGAGGTATCAGTATAAATTTGTGTGTGCGTGTGTATTTTTTAAAGAAATGAATACAACCGTGTATGTACGCACAGATTAGTATACATACATGCATTTCCAAGATCTGTCTGCTGAAAGAGCCTAGAAGGAATGACATCCCAATAGCAATGAGAACATCTAGCCAGATCCTGGCTTCTAAATGTCATTCTCCAATAAAAGTAACTAGGATTTCTTGAAGAAGTTGTTGATTCCAAGACCTGGAAGAGAAAATATACAATGATCCTGGAGCATCTTGAGGTGCCAGAAGGTAGGAAGCGCTCAAAAAAAGATAAGGTGGCACATGTTGAAAAGGCATAGGAGCCAATGTAAAAGAGTTCCCAAAGGCCAAAGCTAGAACAACTTGAGCAACAGCTTAAATAAGGGTAGCATTGACTGTAATCCATAGAATAAAATAAATATCCATGAAATCATTCTAATATAAAATAGATGACAATAGACAGACAGATGGATGAATGGATGGATGAATAGATGGATGATGGGTGGGTGGGTGGGTGGCTGGATGGATGGGTAGGTGGATGGATGTATGAGTGTGTGGATCAATTGACTGATAGATAGATAGATAGATAGATAATGTTACCAGGTGGAAACCCCAGGCTCTTGCTTGGCATGACTCGTATTGGCCAATAAATGAGAGACCGAGGTGGGAGAACAGAAAAGACACCTTTATTTCATTGTACAAGGAAAAGGAATCAGTCAGAGCTGCTGCTGCCAAGACTGCTCGCTAAGGGCAGGCAGGCAAATTACTTTTAAAGGGAATTACAAGTAGGAGTTCATACAAGTTACGTCAGCAATATTCTTAATCACACTACACAGGCGCAATGGAGTTTACATATAAACTCCAAGCAAAACCATGATTCAAATGCAAAGCAGGGGGAGAGGAAGCCCAGCAAAGGAAACAAGGTTTTTTAATACAATCCTGGGGGGCTCTATCTCAATAAAGGAGCAGCTCTTTATTACAGATGAACTCCAATTAACAAATATAGAAGAAATGAAGAAAATTGAAAATTAGAACACCACAATAATTGTTGCAACCGAGATCCATCAATAGATACTAAACTTAGCAGGTGAAAGTTTGAGCAGAAACAGGATTATTTGCATAATCTCAAAGTATATCCTCCAAGGTATTTATTCATTGCAAAGGGAATAACACCGAAGGAACCCAGCAGGCATCACCTTAACCAAGGGATCAAGGTTAACATCACCGGTAATAAGACATCTCAATACCATGTAGCCCCTGAATGGCACACTGAAAAGGACACCTGGGTGGTATCCTTACCAAAAATGCATAACTTCAATCTAATCATGAGAAAATACCACACAAACACAAACGAAGGGACATTCTGCAAAATGGCTGACCAGTACTCTTCAAAAGTGTACAAGTCATGAAAAACAAAGAAAGACTTGCTTTGGAGGCCAAGAAAACATGACAGCTAAATGTAACATGGGATCCTGGAACAAAAAAGGGATATTTGTTAAAAGGTTGGTCAAATCCAAAGTAAGTCTGGAGTTTAGTTCATGTTCATTTCTTAATTTTGATTAATTATTTATAAGTAGGATATGTGTAAGTATATGTTCAGACCCAAAAAGAAAATAGAGTCCTTCAGTCAAAACTTTCTACAGCCTAAGTGCTCATCATCATAGAAGAGCAGGTTTTTCGAGGTTGACAAATCATTTATTGTAACCACTGTCTTTGAGAAATGACTGCTTGTTCAGATTTACAACAAATTTCATTTTAGGCTCAATATTCCAAGATTTCACAAGAGAAAGCAGATGGCGGCCATGAAGGTGGGGCTTCCCCAGGAGGGTAAGGAAGGCACAAAGGAGGCCAAATACCACAATTAGAGCCAATCTCTCATTACATGTCTCCCAACACAGTGGACACAAGAGCTGGCCCCACAGAATTTCAAATCCAACTTCTCAGAGATTTATTTTTCGTTTGAAACAATTTCTGGCAGCTTTTGATGTTCTAAACTGGAAAAAAAAATCAAAGAAATCTGTTTCTCCTAAGTATTAATAGCAAAGGAATTTCTGGATGCTGCAAAGTAGGAAAGGAACATAATAGCATCTCAGTTTTATTCATCTTCAAAGCAAACTAAATATAGTTGTAAAAAATAGAAGCAGGGTACCCTACGGATTTCTGAAGGGATGGAATAAACCTCTTTGCACAAGAAAAGATGACATGAAATTATGAAATTTATCTTGAAGGACATTCACTGGGCTTCTGTTCATTAATGCCTGCAAGTGGGCCGTCAGAAGGGATCTGTACTTTACATCAGAGGTAAGAATATGTAACCATTCAGGGAACTCGTAAGCTTGACCATTTTCATCAGAGATGGACATTGCCTCCGTTACTCTGCTGAGATATCAATACCACCTGTTCCCAAAAGTCCAGGGCGTTACAGACTTCAGGCTTTTCTGACGAGCAAATATCCAGCCAATGGGCACAAAAAACCAGGCAGCATCTTCATGCTCCCATAACACAAACTTGATCATCACTGCCCCTATCTGGTTGTAAGCCGGGGTGAGAATGGAGGACATGTTTCGATTTAGTTGGGGTGTGTATAGCAAGGCACATGTGTGTGGAGATGAGCACGACCCGTTGCCGTCCAGTCAGTTCTGACTCATACTGACCTTATAGCGACACAATAGGACAGAGTACAACTACCCCACAGGGTTTCCAAAGCTATAATCTTTACAGAAGTAGACCGCCATATCTTTCTCCTGTGGAGCAGCTGGTGGGTTCGAACCACCAACCTCTTGGTTAGCAGCCAAGCACTTAACCAATGGCACCACCGAGACTTTTTGATGAGCATGACAGGGGAGTGTATTCATGTGTTCACATATATATATATATATATATATATATATATATATCTTTATGGAGGAACAACTATGAGCCAGATGCTTTTCTAGGTACTGGGGATATAGCAGTGCCTGGAAAACAAACAAATACATCAGCTAATTTCTGATTGTGACATGTGCTATAAAAGAAATGAACGAGATGATATGATGAAGAATTTTAGGGGGTGGGTGCTAATTTAGAGAAGATCTGTCTGAGGAAGTTACCAGCTCTTCAAAGAGCTAGAGGAAATGTTGCTGCAAGCAGCAGGAACAATAAGTGCAAAGGCCCTGAGGCCTTATAACAGCCCCTCCCACATCCCCTTAGCACTTAGCTTTCTACGACTTGCCTACAGTGCCCTATTGCAGGTACTCTCCACCTGAGGAGTCACTCTTGAACTGAGCAGACAGAAGTGCTGGGGGGTTAATGCCTCAAGGATCAGCCCTCAGCCAATGCCCAATGGAATTTGATGGATAAATAACCCAGCTTCCTCACCTCTCAAGTGGGACACACAGAGTCTTTAAAAGGGGCAGGATCTAAATGTCCACGGGTCAAAATGGCAAAGTCCAAACTCCCTGTACCTGTGGCACGTGGCTCCTGTTATAGCAGGGAACTCGTTTGCTCCCTCAACAAGCATTTGCTGAGACTGGGGACACTAAGTGTCTGAGATTGCAGGTAGATTTTAAAATCCCAGCCCCTGAGAGGCCTGTGGTCCTCAGTGGAACCCAGATCTGGAAGAAGCGATCAAGATACAGCATCGCACCAGCTTCAGTAACTCAGGTGCGCTGGGGTGGGCTGGGTGGTGAAAGGGAGGCTTCACCGAGGACCTGACACTGGAGCTGACTCATACAGGGTGAGTTGGGTTACTCTAAGCAGGTCGACAGAGAGGTGAGGCCGGTGGAGCAGGGGGAGATGGAGAAGTGTCAGAACTGAAGGCCTTGAGTGCCTCGTCTCTGGCGTTTTCTCCTGCAGGCGGTGGAGCCAGCGAACAGGACCCAGTGACGGGCAAGAGACTAAAGGTAGAGAGGCCAGGAAGGAGGCCGAGGCAGCTGTGCTGCGGCGAAATGGTGGCAGTGGGGCTAGAAGGGAAACTGAGGAAGTGGGACGGGTTTGACACGGTGGAGGTGAGGGTGAGGGGAGGATCCAAGAGCTGAGTGATGGTGGCGATGGAGGGGAAGTGCCAGGAGCCAAGAATAAAAACACAAAAGCAGTTTAGAGTGGAAAATGTAAGATCGCTTTGTTCAGTTGTTTAAAAAATGTTGGCATCAGAATCCTTAGTTCAAGTTAAATCTTAAGAATGAAAACAAACACAAACAGAGCTGCAGCAATTAAGAGAAGCTCGGAGAGGTACCAGAGGCTGCCTGCCCCCCACCCCCCCGCCACCAGGGTTGCAGCTGGAGGGCCCCTGATCCAGGTCCAAGCCCCTCTTTTTCAGCTGAGGCTCAGAGATGGGTGTTTCTGGCCCAGGGCACACAGCCAGGAAGGCTCCAGAACCCAGCTCAGAGCTCCTGGGGCTCTGCTCCTCCTTCCATATCCAGGAGGCCAAAGAGTAATGAGGACTTAGCGTTCTTGGCCCCCACTCCTGTCCAGCTGTCCTTTTGGCTGAGGACCTCTTGAGCCACATGAGAGGCCTCGCCCCTAGCAGCCACACAGCCCTGAATCTTCCTGTTCGGCCCCAACCCCCTGGATCTTGTCCACTCTCTGGTCCCTTCTAGGAAGGGCACGTGCCCAGTGATGTGCTGGTTCTTTGCTGTCAGAGGACCCGTGCCCTCCCTAGCACTCATCCTCGGCACACACGCGTGCAGTTCAGAAACCCCCAGGTACATCAGCCCCAGCTGTAAGCAGGCAAGAGGACCGAGTGCAAAACCCACCCGATTTGGTGCCGAGACCGGCATTCAAGTCACAGCTCAGCAGCGAGCCAGCTGTGTGGGGCCAGCTGTGTGGCCGTTGGGAAGTCACCTGGCCCCTCTGGGCCGCAGGTCCCTCCTCTGCAAATAGACGGTCAGGACGCTGATCTGCCTACATCAAAGAGCTGTAGGAATGGAGGGAGTCAAATACACGCGGCATCCTGAAGATCTCTATGGGAATGCAGGGACCAGTGTAATTCTCAACTGTCACTTTACCTGCCATGAGTTGCAATGACTCCTCCCCACTACCCTCGCTCTGGACATGGATGGTTCAGTGGTAAAATTCTCACCTTCCATGCGGGAGACCGTGGTCCAATTCCCAGTCAATGCACCTCCTGTGCGGCCACCACCTGTCCCTCAGTAGAGGCTTGTGTGTTGCTATGATGCTGAACAGGTTTTGTGGAGCTTGCAGACTAAGACATACTAGGAAGAAAAGCTGGCGATCTCCTTCTAAAAACCAGCCCATGAAAACCCTATGGATCCCAACAGTCTGACCCACAACCAACTATGTGGATGGCACAGGACCTGCAGTGTTTTGCTCCGTTGCGCGTGGGTCACCACGGGGGCTGACTCAACGGCGTCTAACAACCACCACCTACCATCACCAGCTGCCACCTGTCAAACAGTCCTAGCAATGTGAAACAGGATAGAGCTAACAGGAGGGAGGATAAAGAGACAATGCCTAATTAGAGACTTTGCCTCGCATTTGTCCCATCAGACCCTCACTCAGAGCCTATTTATTCTTAATTTAGGTACAATCAGAACCAACTTGTTTATCTGCTTCCTGTCTCATAGGACATGAGAAGTCACAAATGAAGACAGTTGGGACAAGATAGAAACACTATGGAAAGGAGGCGCAAAAGTCTGGGGACTGCTGATGTTTCTAGTGCCACCCCGAGTCACAAAAAATAGATATAAAATAAAAATAGAAACAAAGCATTAAATTAAGTCCAGAGTACTCTGGTTAAGAAGCCATGGCTTTGAAAATATTCATGTCTTTTTAAATCCACAGTTTGACTTGTAAAACATATATTCTAAGAAAACAATCAGACAAGGGCACAAAGCTTCCAAGGTATATCTATAAGACTGTTCGTTACAGTGTTGGTTTTACTAGTGAAAGCTGGAAATACTCTACACAGCCTTCAAGGGAGGATTGATTCAAGGAGCATCTTCCATCTAAAACCACTATCCAGAAAGGTTGCTGTGTTTGCATATCGCCATTCCATGGTTTTTCTTTAAGTAAAACAAAACTGTACTACAATAAATAGAATGTTAGTGTCACTTGCCATAAATAGTAACCACAACGGACCACCACCCGTCTGTCGGTTTGTCTTATCGTGGTAGCTTGCGTGTTGCTGTGATGCTGGAAGCTATGCTACCAGTATTTCAAATACCAGTAGGGTCACCCATGGTTAACAGGTTTCAGCAGAGCTTACAGACTAGGAAGAAAGGCCTGGAGATCTATCTCCGAAAATAAGTCAATGAAAACCTTACAGATCCCAAACAATCATGAAGATGGCATAGGACCTGGCAGTGTTTTGTTCTGTTGTACATACAGTTGCCTTGAGACAGAAGCAACTCGATAACCAGTAACAAGAACCACCACTACAATGGCAACAAATAATGTTATTAAGATCTAGCTAGATAAGTTGCCTGTTTAAGATTGTGAGCCTGAGGGCTACTTACTTAGAAAGTAAGAAAGGAAAAAGAGAGAGAGGGAAGGAAGGAGGAGGAAGGGAGAAGAGAAAGACAGAAAATCATAAGGAAAGCAGGGAAGATATGAGAAGGGCTCTAGAGGTGGTGCAGTGGTTAAGCACTCAGCAGCTAACCAAAAGGTCGGCAGTTCGAACCCCCCACCGGCTCCATGGGAGAAAGATGTGGCAGTCTGCTTCCGTAAAGATTAACCACCACGTCGGACCAAAACCAAACCCATTGCCATCAAGTACTATACCATCAGGCTGTAAAGATCACAGCCATGGAAACCCTATGAGGCAGTTCTACTCTGTCCTGTAGGGTTGCTATGAATCAGAATCCAGTCAACAGCAATGGGTTTGGTTTTGGGGGAGTTAGAGGAGCACTCAGCTTGCTAAACAAAAGGTTGGATGTTCAAACCCACCAATGGCTCTGCAGGAGAAAGACCTGGAGATCTGCTCCCATAAAGATTACAGCCTAGAAAACCCTACTGGGCAGTTCTACTCTGTCTTATGGGGTTGCTGTGAGTCGGAACTGACTCAATGGCACCCAGCAACAACAAAGGGGCACTAAAAACATACTCCCAACAAGTGGAGACTTCCCCCTTGCTGCAACCAGAAGGGTTAAAATATAATTGAAATTTGATTTACTATCTCACTATGCAGTTAGTTAATATATTTGGGGATTTGCTCGAGAAAACAAAATTTAAGAAACACAGCAACCAAATGAAAAGTTCCTCCCCATTTGGTTCTAGATGCTGACAAAACCACCGAAAAACAGCCAGTTTGGAGACTGTCAGGGAAATCAGGTGATAGGCCAGACGCTGCCAGGGCACCGGGGTTAATTTTGTTAGGTATGATACTGGCACGGCGGCTACATAAGAAAATACCTTTTCTTTGTTTTAAGAGATGCATACTAAAAGATGCAGGGAGAAATTAATGACACGAGGTCTGAATTTGCTTTAAAATATTTCAGCAAAAGAAAAACAAAATAGAAACTATTTCCGCAAAAGAAAAATAAAATAGAACAAAATACAGGAAAGATAGACCAAACAAACGTGGCAATATCTTGTTCATTGTTGAATCTGAGTGGTGGATATTGGAGATGTCATTGTACTATTCTCTCTGCTGTTTAATAGTTGGAAAACTTGCATAATAAACAAGTAAACATTAAAAAGAAGTGGTAATAAGTGGGGAGATCCCTTGCTTGCCCAACACCAGGGCATATAAAGCCAGTGTTATTTTGAGAAGCTTGCGAACCCTCATCTAGGAAAGCAAAACCCCAATTTCTGTGCACTTTAATGAACATTTTCTAGCCTGAATATCTGACCATTTTGAATTCCTGTAAGTCAGACTCTGTAAAAATAACAATGGAAATCCATACGTAATGGCAGGGAAAGGTGTCCAAGACAGACTGCCTAGTGGGCAACCATGCGCGACAGAAAAGTGAGGCTCACCTGAGCCCTCTGATGTGAAGCTGTAAAGGAAAATCCAAGAGTCCACAGGCCGAGAGAGAGCCTGGAAACTGGCCCAGGAGATGCCAAGAGGAGTCGTCTCGAGTGGGAGGTTTTGCTTGTTTTTTGCTTTTGTCTCTATGCTTGTCTGCATTTGTAAAATTATATGTCTACAATGAAAAGATATCATTTTATAATCAAGCACAAAGGCTATTTGAGGGGAAGAAGGAATAAGAAAAAAATATTTCTATTGATGTAATGAAATTATTTAAACATATATGGCTGCTTGGAGCCCTAGTGGTGCTGTGGTTTGGCGTTCGGCTGCTAACCAAAAGGTCAGCACTTCAAATCCACCAGCCACTCTTTGGAAACCCTATGGGCAGTTTTACTCTGTCCTATAGGGTCGCTATGAGTCAAAACAGACTCAGTGGCAGTGGGTTTGGATTGGTTTTGGGTATATGCCTGCTTGAAAGAAAATTAAACTTCCACTATTATGACTGTTCCCTACACACATTCACTGTTTGTGTCTGGCAAAGGCGCTGGACCCAGCCTCCTGTAGGCTGATTTCAATGCTGGACCTGTGACCTGGGGGAGTGTCCCGCCTGCTGTGCTCTCTTTGCTCTCCTGTGCCTCCCTATCTCCATCCTTTGCAGCTCAGCTCCAGGAAGGCTGCTCAGAGGCCACAGCCCCCCTCTCCTCTCAGAACTCAGGCACACGAGATCAGGGCTTCTCTTTGGATGATGCTGCCCAGAGAGAACATTCTTTTTACGCGTAGGCAGGGCTTCAAACTGGTTCATTCTGGTTTGACCCCCTGCTAAGAATTTGCCTTTCCATCCTAGATATACTGAATCAGAATCCACATTTTAACAAGATGCCCAACGGTTCTTATGTATCCCCGGGTGATTCTTATGTACTCATTATAGATTCTGATTCAGTATATCTGGGGGTGGAAATACAGATTCTCAGCAGGGAGTCAGACCAGAATGACCTGATTCAGGCTCTGAACATAGGCACCAGTCTCCCGTCCAGACCTTGAGCGTTTGAGAGCCGGGAACTCGTCCTAGACCTGCCCTATATACTCTGCGGGGCATAAAGAGCACAGCGGAGGAGAAGAGCAGAACAGAACTGGCTTCACATCCTTGCTCTTCACAGTTGGGTGATGGGGCAAATGATTAAACCTCCTTAAGCCTCAGTTTTTGCAGCTGTAAAATGGGAATAAATGGACCTAATAACTATAAACCTGTCTGGAAAATATATAGTATGCTGATAATACATACTGCATTCAATTAGAAAAGAGGTATTATTGTTATTGGTACTATATAAATGTTGAAAATGATAAAGACAGTATTAAGGACTTTACTATCTTTCAATAAATCCCTGGGGCGTATTGATAGTGACATTTTCAAAAATTTCCCAAGGAAATAAACAGAAATGTGTTAAAAAATGCATGAACAAGAATGTTCACTATGTATAACAATGAACATGGAAACAATCTCCTGTGGTTTGTTACACAGCTGTCAAAGCTGATTAAACAGATTGAGTGATATGGGAAGTGCTCAGGATATAATGCCAAATTTAAAAATCTAACTACAGAACAGTGGAACTCATTTCTATAAAAAAGGTGTGTGTTGGGGGTGTGTGTGTATGTGTGTATTATATAAATATATATAACACATATATATTATTCAGACAGACAGAGCCAGTCAAAAAAAAAAAAAAAGGCATCAGTCCAGTTAATATTAATACTGGTTATCTCTGGGTGAAGGAATTACAGGTGACTTGTTTCCCTCTTTTTGTTTATCTGGACTTTCTATTTTTTCTAAAAATGGCATATGTTATTACATGAATTTTTGAGTTATTTCCTAAATAACTTAAAGTAGAATTAAAGTTAATGATCAAAGGCCATTCCTAGCCCCACTGTCTGGGGGGAGGGGAGATGGCCTCCCAAGGTCATAGGCCTGCCCCCCAGGACCCTCAGTGTCTGTGTGGAAGAGCCAGCTGTGATTTTCTCGAGCGCCGAGTGGACACGGTGGGTGAACAATTAGCCAGCTCTGGACAGAGAAGCTGCCTCCCCGGAGACTCACACAGGAACCATGGTCTTGGGAAGAAATAGGAACGTTCTCAAACTAATTCCCAGAAGGGGGGGGGGGTCCGTCAGAAAATTCAACACCTGGGAATCGCCCCCTCCTCCGGCATGTAACTCAATAGGTGGCTCTGAGGGTCCAGGTAGCGGGATAAGCAGATGGGAAGAGACAAGGTTGAAGGGCTGGGCCCATCCCCCTCCTGTCACCATCACCCCGCTCCCATCCCACCCCCAGGTTCCCACCACGCTTGCTGGGCTCCTCCCTGATCTGTGCCTCAACCCTAGTGCCCATTATACAATTTTTCTTCTCTCTAAAAAACCCACAATCTCTCTAGGCATCTTTGAGATAGACAATAATATAAAATGTCAGTGCTGAATAGGACGTCAAATACCATTTCACTCTCTCATTTTCCAGCTAAAGAAACTGAATTGTAAAGAGATTGACCAATGTGTCCAAAGTCTCCCGCCAGTAGGTGTAGAAGCCAAGATTAGAACTCAGATGTCTTGACTCCTAGGCCAGAGTGACTGTCCTCCACCATTCCAATTCCTCCCATCAACTGAAAGACAGCCAACTGTCCTCCTTAAGGACATGGACTCTAAGGCAGACCGTCTGGATTCAAATTCCTGTCCCGGCACTTACCCCGAGTGTGGCCTCCTGAGCCTCGGTCTTCTCATCAAGAAAATGTCGATAATAAAATTTTATGCAAAGATTAAATGAATTAAGGCATATTTAGAACAGAGTCTGGCTGTTTTGATGATTATTTTTACCAGCCAGTTGGTTGTATCCATGGGAGGAGGTTGGAAAGGGCAGAGATAGACTTAGTGATTCAGCAGCAGAAGCAAAAATCTCCTCAGGAACATGGTGAGGCCCAGGCCAGCCACCATTCATTTATGAAGTCTTGACTGAGCCAACAGAATAGAGTTCAGAAATTGATGCTCACATATATGGTTACCTTGTTTACAACAAAACTGTGTCTGTACTGGGGGTACAATCATAAAAACTTCTTAGCCATAACCAAACACCTCCCAGGACTGAGATACTAAGCTTGAGGGCTAGGAACCATAGTCTCAGGGGACATCTAGGTCAATTGGCATAACATAGTCCATAAAGATAATGTTCTACATCCTACTTTCATGAGTGGCAACTGGGGTCTTAAAAGCTTGCGAGCGGCTATCTAAATTACAACTATTGGTCTCTTCCCATCTGGAGCAAAGAAGAATGAAGAAAACAAAAGACTTCAAAGGACTAATGGACCACATGAGCCACAGCCTCCACTCACCTGATACCAGAAGAACTAGATGCTACCCCGCTACCACTACTAACCGCTCTGAGCAGGATCACAATAGAAGGTACCTAATAGAGTTGGAGAAAAATGTGGAATAAAAAACCAAATTCACAAAAAAGACTAGACTTATTGGTCTGACAGAGGCTGGTGGAACCCCTGAGATGTGGCCCTTAGACACCCTTCTAACTTAGAACTGAAGCCATTCCCAAAGATCACCTTTCACCCACATAAAAGACAGGCCTATAAAGTGAACAATAACACTCAGGGGGAACACTCTCCTTACAACAATCAACTATACAAAAAGGGCAGCATTTGCCCAAAAACAAAGTTAAGAAGGCACGAAGGGGTAGGAAAACCATGCGAAAGGAGACGGGAAACCCAGGGTGTAAATGGAGAGAGTGCTGACACATTGTGGGGATTGCAACCAAAGTCACAGAACAATTTGTGTATAAATTGTTGAATGGGAAACTAATTTACTCTGTAAAATTTCACCTAAACCACAATAAAAAAATTTTTTTTAATTGTGTCTGTAGTGCATGAGGGAAAGATAGTCCATACATACTGCTGGACCAGACTAAGTACCTATTTGAAGAAGAAGCTTATTGTAACCCCAACCTCACACCATACACAAAAATTGATCCTAGATAGAATCTAGACCTAAACGTGAAAGTTAAACAATGAAATGTTTAGAAGATAACATAGGAGAATATCCTCACAACCTTGGAATAGGCAAATATTTCTTAAAGAGACACAAAAAAGCAACCATCATGAAGGGAAAGATTGCTAAATTGGACGTCATTAGAATTAAGAACTTCTGTTCAACTTAAGACACCATAAAGAAAGTAAGAAGGAAAACCTGAGACTCTTTTCCAGACTATATAAGAACTTCTAGAAATAAATAATAAAAGATCAACAACTCAATAGAAAAATGGGCAAAAGACTTAAACAGGTATTTCACAAAAAAGGATATCCAAACAGCCAGTACACATATGAAAAAGTGTTCAACATAATCAATCATGGAAATGCATATTAAAATCACAGTGATATATCATTACACAGTCACCGGCACAGTTAAAAAAAAAAATCTTGGCAAGGATGTGGAGCAACTGGAACTCTCCCACATTGCTGACGGGAATATAAATCAGTACAACAACATTAGAAATTGTTTGGCAGGATTTTTTAAAGCTGAACCTACACATAACCTTATAGCCAAGCAATTCTATTCTTAAGTATATACCTAACAAAGTACAAATGTATTCCAAAATATAAGAATGTTCACTGCAACATTATTCGTAATAGTCCCCAACTGGAAACAATCTAAATATACATTGACAGTAGAGTGGATTAGTATATTGAGGTTTATTCATATAATGGAATATATACAGTAACGAGGATGACTGACATAAAACTATGCACTATGACACAGATAAATCTCAAAAACATAACATTAAATGAAGAAGCCAGATACAAAAGAATACATACTGCATGGCTATTCAAATAAAGTTCAAGAACAGTCAACACCAATCTGTAAGGTTAGAAGTCGGGACAGTAGTTATATTTTTGTCCTGGGGTAATGACGAGGAGGAGGCATTAGGGAGACCTGTGTAGGATGCTGGGGATGGTCTGCATCTTGCTTTGGGTGATAGTTAAACAGATATGTTCACTTTGAAAAATTCATCAAGCTGTACACTTATAATTTATACACATTTCCATAAGAATGTTACACCCCAATTTAAAAAGTTTACTTTAAAAACATTCACTGCTTCACCTATGTGAGGCCAAACAATTAACAATTACTTTAAAACAAAGAGGAAAATTTAAGGGAGCAGGGAAACTAGATTAATGGAAATGGAACAACCAGAACGGAAATAATGAGAACGTTCACACCTTGTGAAGAATGTAAACAATGTCACTGAACAATTTGTATAGACATCATTGAATGGGAATCTAATCTGCTGTGTAAACATTACCAAAAACACCATAAAATATTATTTAAAAAAAAAAAGGCCCTAAAAGAAATTTACCACTTTAAGTATAATCTGTATACAGTGTATACAGTGGCAAACAAGACAGATGTGGCCCTGCCCCCAGAAAGCTTACAGCTGGTCCTGGTGTTGGTCAGCTTTAGTCCAGATATTTTCAAACTGGGTGTGAATGCTGTGGAATGAACTGGGACCTGTACCCTAAAAAAAGCTTTGTAATTACAGCCCTCACATTTGTAGGAAGCATTTTCACTTCAAATGCACTTACACATTCCTTGTCTTCTGTGATCTTAACAACTGTGTTATCTTTAAGATATCAACATTGATGGAATCTTTAAAAAGTGCGACCCTCTCAGAATTTTACAACAAAAAAACTGAAGCGCTGAGAAAAGAGACTTGTCCCCGATCCCCCAGGAGGTAAGTGGCACTACCAAGCGGTCATCTGTGATGTGGAAACCAGACAACGCCCTCAAGCCAGCAGGGGGCTCAGTACAGGCCACATGGACCCGGGCTCTGCCCCAGAAACTGGGGTTGAGTCCCAGCTCCGTCTTTTCCCGGAGTGTGATTTCACCCAAGTTATCTAGCCTCTAGAAGCTTCAGTTTGCTTATCTGTAAAATAAGGAATATTTACCACAAGGCAGGGTTGCTAAAGGCTCATGGAGATACTACTACTTAAAAAGCATTCAGCTATGGTTATAGCATGAGTCCTTGGGTGATGCCAACAGTTAACATGTTCAGCTGCTAATGGAAAGCTTGGATGTTCGAGTCCACCCAGAGGTGCCTTGGAAGAAAGGCCTGGTGATCTACTTCCCCCAAAAAAACCCATTGAAAACTCTTGGAGCACAGTTCTACTCTGGCACACATGAATGAGGTTACCATGAGTTGGAACCAGCTCGATGGCAACTGGTTTATTATTACAGAAATAAGAGAGAGATTCCATGATTAGCAAAGCTATTTAAAGTGAGAGCCATTTAAAGCAGAGTCACCTGCCTTTCAAGAAACATGATAAAGACCCTGAAGGTCTCACCTCACAAAGTCCTCCCCCTGCATCGGGGCCCAGGTGGCTCTCACACATTGGATGACTTCCCATAAAGTTGAAACTCAGAGCCTTCTCTGTAAAACCAGCCACGTGGAATCTATCCTAAGGTGAGCAGTTTTTCAAAGTTAAAAAATATAGCCAGGGCTGTGACCCAGCCACACAAAATGTAACAGGCAGTAGTCCTTAACCTCGTTGCACACTACACTCACCTGGGCTGATAGAGGTAGCTGGCACCAGGTGAGTGTTGGGCATGGGAATCTTGAAAAGCACCCCCAGGTGGTCAAATGTACACTTCTAGGGTTGAGAACCACTGGCCTTGCCCCACCCTAATTTGTGCCATTTTTCCGGACACAAGCCGGAGCCGGTTATGCCTATTAACCTTAGTGAGGTGTTGCCGAAAGTGAAGCCTCATTGTTGGGTGGCCCAACCACTGTGCCCCGGGATGCTCAGAGCAGCTGCCGACAAGGCCCATCTGGAGTCTTACAGGAGCTAGTCACAAAAATACAAAGCCAAACGCAATCAGTTCTTGACTTCCTCACCAGCCCCCTCGGGGTCAGCTTCAGGGGAGCCCCTAGGTGTCCCTTCCTGCCCTCATCTGTCCCCTTCTCTCATGGTCTACTTCTTGCCCACAGCCCAGTTCTCCATGGCAGATTCTGGGTCCAGCCCACAGTATCTTGTCACCACCGTGACAGCAGGTCTAATGCCTTCATGTTCCCTGCTGAGGAACAAAACTCTAAGACCAGTGATCTGCCTGGCTGGCACCAATGTCCTCTCAGGCTGTATCTGGGATGTCCTACTCCAAGCCCCCTTATCCCTCCAAACATGAGGATGGGAGGAACTGTGGGGAGGGATCATAATACTCAGCCATAGAGTCAACTCCAACTCTTGGTGACCCCATATGTGTCAGAGTAGGATTGTGCTCCATAAGGTTTTCAATGGCTGATTTTTTGGAAGTAGATCACCAGGCCTTTCTTCCAAGGTACCTGTAGGTGGACTCAATCCTCCAGCCTTTCAGTTAGCAGTCGAGCATGTTAACCATTTGCGCCACCCAGGAACTACAAAACCAGTTGCTGTTGAGTCAATTCTGACTCAAGAAGATGTTATTCTACTCCAAGTCCCCTTATCCCTCCATATGTGAGGGTAGGGAAGAACTAGGGGGAGGGGTCAGGATACTCAGCCCAGCCACCATTATAATGAGGAAAGGTTTGTGTCTGGACCGCCCGAGGTCACTCATGTGAAGGGCAGAAAGGGGATGGAGAAAGAGGGAGACAGCGAGGGGAAGAATGTAGGAGCCTAAAACCACCTTCTAACTGAGGAAGCCCACAGGGAGCTGGATGTGGAAAGGGGATATTTCCTGGAGGTGTGTGAGTGAGTCTGACACAGCTTGAGATGTGAGATGTCCTGGACCTAGAATCAAAACTCAAGAAATCACAAGAGAAAGGGCTGTGAGGGCAGCCGGAGTAGTTCTGGAATGATGAAGTGCCAACTCCATCCCCAGGCAGAAAAATTCAGTGCAAAGAGAGGCTGCAGGAGGCCAGAAGGCCTACAGGATAGATCCACCCAGGAAGTGGTGGATAGCACGAGAAGCGAGGGGGCAGAGGATTTGTCTTGAGAAAGGCTTCCTTCCCTCCAAAAAGCAGGGTTCTGACTCTTCGTTCCCTGACAGCCACCAGGCCCACCAATCCACTCACCATCTTAAACATGCAGCTCAAGGGAATCCTGTCAAAACTGTAGAGCTTGTGAAAACAAGGAGTGAGATCAGGCAGAGGCATCTAAGCACAGTTGTGTGTGTAGGTGTGTGCACATGTGTGTGTTTATCTTGAAGATATTTGCTATTGCGTGTCATTAACACTGAAATTGTAATTAAGATTAAAGAGGGAGACGAGGCAGAAGACAGAAAGCCCGGGGTACTGCGGCCACAGAAGCAGCAGCAGTGAGTAGCTCTGCCCACCCTAAGTGTGTAGCCCTTCCGTGTGGTGCCTTTGGGATACCACCAGTTGCCACTGAATGGATTCTGGCTCACAGGGACCTCATGTGTGTCAGAGTCGAACTGTGTTTCACAGAGTTTTCAATGGCTGATTTTTTAGAAGTAGATTGCCAAGCCTTTCTTCTGAGGTGCCTCTGGGTGGACTTGAACTGCCAACCTTTTGGTTAGTAGTCGAGCACTTAACTGTTTGCACCACCCAGGGACTCTGCCTTTGGGATGGTGAAACCACTAACTCCCGAGATGAACAGGGGCTTATACTGTTGCGTGTCTCTTCAATTTGCTCTGAGCTAAGATGATACTGTACTCAGAGCCAGGGCAGTAGAATGGTTGGAGACTGACAGTTGTGAATCCAAATCCTCGCCCTGTCACTTTCCGGGAGAGCTACCTCAAGCAAATTACTCACGTCCTCCAGGCCTCAGTTTCCTCATGTGTGAAATGGGGAAAGAACACCTACTCCCTCCCCCACCCCATACGGTGTTGTTATTGCAGAGTCAGCCCGCGACTCACGGCGACCCCACGCACTATGAACAAAATGCTGCCCCATCCTACACCGTCCCCATGGTCAGTTTCAGAGCAGGCCATTGGGATCCATAGGGTAGATCGCCAGGCCTTTCCTTCTATTCCATCTTAGTCTGTAAGCTCTGCTGAAACCTGTTCAGCATCATAGCAACACACAGCCTCCATTGATGGGTGGTGGCTGCGCATGAGGTGCATTGACTAGGAACAGAACCTGGGTCTCCCGCAGGGAAGGCTAGAAGCCTACCACTGCCCCACCACTGAGCCCCCACTACCTCCCCACCCGGCATGGTAGTGCGGATTAAATGCGATGATGCAGTTAAGGCTCTGACACAGAATGAGCACCTAAAAACAGAACACATATATTCAGCGCTTACTCTGTGCCAGACACAATCTGTTTCACATACATCACTTCATTTCTCTTTGCCACACTTCTCCTCCAAATAAGATTAGGCAATGTACCCAAAGTCACACAGCTGGAGGCAGGATTTGAACTCTGGCTTTGGTCTCCAGAGAGCAGGCTCTGAGCCCCTGCTCCTATCACCTCCCTCGGTATGTGGGAGCTATGATTGAATTATGAATCACATCTGCATTTCCATCAACTTGAATAATTATCGACCTCCATGATCGAGAGCTTAATGGGAAGACCAGCTCCCTCGACATCAACAGAGAGATGGATGTAAGTATGCGGCTCTCTGCTCTTCTGGAGAAGGCAGACTCTGACGGAGCCAGGGAGCCCCTCACTCCGGAAAACCTTCCCTGGCCACTCCTTGATTCATGTCTCCACCCACATGAGCAGATCTGATTTAGCCTCACCCAGTGAGTGATTGCAAGTCTGCTGAGGTTAAGTCATGCCATCTACACCGTTTGCTCCAGGTTAGAAATTTGGGGGTCCTTTTTGATACAGATTTATCATTTCTGGCTTCTCGGGAGGAATTAATGAAGTCTTGTAAGTGTTATTATTTTAACCTTCGTAAAATAAGTAATAAACAACGCGCGCACACGTACACGCATGCACTCACTCATGGATGCGTGCCAGGATTCTAGTCTTTGTTTTAGTCACCTCCCAGCTGAACTGTTACAATTCGCTCTTGGCTGGTCCTGGTTCATCTATCATATCATTTGTCCTTTTCACAATTTGGCCTCACACTTGGTGTCAACCCTTCCCGGGCCTCTCAGGTACCTCAGCAATGCTAATTACACCACTTCCCTGCTCATCTGTTGAGGTCAGGGGTCCGCAATTGATGTCACCATTTAAAGGACTTCTCATTTCAGTCCCTGGGAGATAAGGCTCGACCGACCCCAATATTCTCCATACTAAATTATTGGTAATGTCATCTGGCCACTCTGTGCTGTTTTTCCACAATCAAGTCTTCAAACCGCTTACCTCCTGCCTTCCCAAAAGAAATCTCAGCCAGGCTCGCTCTCCCTTCTCCGGAGATATGCTCTGTGTTTTCAAATTCCCTTGGCCCATCTGTTATTTCAGCAATAGTTCAAGCTTGAAAACAAGATCCACGGCTGAAAATATTGCTTAACAAAGCAATAAATAATATCATCTCACATCACTCCTCTGACCCCACACCGCACACAGGCCTATCTCCAAGGAACAAGAAAGAGCAAGGTAATTTTTGCTTGTGCTTTGTTTTACCAAAGAAATTTGACTTTTCCCTTTACATAGCCAACATTTTCTCATGTATGTTTAGACCTTCCACCTGCCTGGTTTTTATTTCTGGTGGCCAAATGTAAAAAGCTAACCAGAAGGGTTACAGGGAATGGAAGGATCTGGCGCTTCCCTCCCAAGACGCGAGTCTGTGAACGCCCTGCTCTGCCTGCCTGCGCCATCCTTCTCCACAGACAGCTGCATCATTTTTCTTTGACTGGTTGTGAAATGTTTTTTCAACTACTGGGGGTGTTATAGTTAAGTGTCATCTGGTATTAAAGGAACAACTGTGTGCCAGTCTCCCAATCTGTAAAATGGGACCAGCAAGGCCTGTGTCACAGGTTGCTGTGAGGCGTAACTGAGCTAACCAAGTGGAAGCACCTAGTGCCAAGCACCTGGCACACAGAAGGTGCTCAGGCTGTGGTAGCTCAGTACCAGCCTCAAGTGAGCAGGCCCAGTATTGCTGATGCACTGAGCTCCCCTCTGAGAAGAAGGAAGATTAATTCCAACTCCAGTTTCATAGTTCCAACTCTATGTAAACGGGCGCCGATGACTTTACCTGTAAAGTGAGGAAGAGGCAGAAAATTGTAGCTGAATGGCCACTGGGCTCTGTTTCACATCACCAGGTCCTGCTGAGCCCTGCCCTGCATGTTTCCCCAATGTGTCTGTTGTGGATTGAATTGTGTCCCCCCAAAAGGCACGCTAAAGTCCTAACTCCCAGTACCTGTAGCATGACCTTGTTTGGAAATAGAGTCTTTGAAGACACTATCAGTTGGGGGCATTGGTTGTTCGCTGGTAGAATTCTCACCTTCCATGCGGGAGACCTGGGTTCCATTCCCAGCCAATGCACGTGATGCACAGCCTCTACCCATCTGTCAGTGGAGGCTTGCTGGTCGCTATGATACTGAACGGCTTTCTGCAGAACTTCCAGCTAAGACAGACTAGGAAGAAAAACATGGTCATCTACTTCCATAAATCAGTCAATAAAAAAACCTATGGATCACAGCAGTCTGATCCCCAGCCCATCATGGGGATGGTGCGGGACTGGGCACCATTTTGTTCCATTGTACATGACGTCACCATGAGTCAGGGCCAAATCGAAAGTAGCTAACAACAACGACAATCAGCTAAGCTAACATGAGTTCACACGGGTGTCGGATATGCCCTAATCCAGTCTGAGTTTGTGTCCTTATAAAGGAGGAGAAAAGACACAGAGAGGCAGACAGAGAAGAGACAGCCATGTGAAGATGACTTTACACACCAAATCGTGCCCGTGGCTACCAGAAGCTGGAGCCCTGGTGGCACAGTAGTTAAGAGCTACGGCTGCTAACCAAAAGGTCAGCAGTTCAAATCCACCAGCCACTCCTTGGAAACCCTATGGGGCAGTGCTGCTCTGTCCTATAGGGGCGCTATGAGTCGGAATTGACTCCGTGGTGATGGGTTTGGTTTTGTTTGGTACCAGAAGCTGGGAGAGGCAAGAAAGGATCATCTCCTAGAGACTTTGGAGGGAACATGGCCCTGCCAACACCTTGAATTAGGACCCGTAGCCTCTAGAGCTGTGAGACAATGCATTTCTGTTCTTATAAGCCATTCAGTTTGTAGTTTTTGTTACAGCAGCCCTCAGAAACTAATACAGCATCCCATCCTCCCCGGCGCTGTTAGGTGGAGACAGAACTATCTCCGTTCTGCAGATGAAAAAACTGAGGCAGGAGGGAGTTAAGCATAAGAGACTTGGCCAAGGTGTATGTTAGAAATCTGGGGTTCTAATCCCTAATTCAAAGCCAAGGGCGATGGTGGGAGGTTTCCAGCAGGCTCCTGGGGTGTGGCTTGGAGTTCTGGGTTGAGAGAGATAAAGCACAGAATCAGCCAGCAGTTCTTTCCGCTGACTGTTGTTTGCAGAGACCAAACGTTCTCTGAGTCCTAGGCTGTGCCTGATAATGTCAAAATGACAAAGTAAAATGTGGAAAATGGAGTCAAACCAGTTACTTGCTTTCATAAAGATTAAAAAAAAAAAAAAGTTGGTCTGAATTCTACCTATTATTTCCCTCTTCATATTGAGTCACATTTATTTATATAGACACGTGAACTTCAGTTGGAGAGTGGTAACCAGCCCTTAAAAATAGCAGCCCGCCAGGAACAGAAATGCGATCTTAGGAGTCCCTGAGTCCAAGCAAATCTTAGACGAGTCTCTGGTTCTCACAAGACTGAAAGTAATTTTTATTTTAATCATTTTTCAGTCAAAGCAGTTTTGTGGTGAGAGAAAAGTCCCTCTCTTGCCATCACCACCTCGACCTGTATGAGCCCCGTTCACAGCTTCTTTCTCAGGAACGGGATCTCCAGGAACTCAGACAGCCACAGCAAAGGGGTGTGCGAGGGTCAAAGTTCAATCTGCAGAACTTCATTTTCAATCCAGAACTCATCTAAACCAACCAGCTCGCCCCGTGCGCGTTTGTTTTCCTGTCGGTTTTGTGGCTGCTCATTATGTGTGAGGAGGAATGAGGGCTTGTGTATAAACACCACGGTTGAACAAGAAGCATATTTCTTTCCCCCTCTCTAAATCTGGACCCCTCTCCTGCTCACCAGGGCTACGCTTTCCTCTGGCACTTGAGACAGACATATGTTATTTTCAGTTCCATAACTTTTGAGTTCGCTGTATCACCACACACATGGCCAAGGCATTGCAAATATAAATAAATGTGGGCGTCTGGGTTTCAACCACTGGGGCTCTCAGCACTTTTTTTTTTTTTTTTCTTCTTTTTTTAATGCAATGTAACTCAAGTGGATTGTCATCACAGCCAAGTGGCATGAAAAAGTCCTCCAGAGAACTCAATGTTTTCCAAGCCCAGGCTTCGGTCCCACCCCTAAAACTCTTGCTATCACCGCCCCTCCAAACCAAACTGGCAAATGCTCAAACCAGGTCCAGTGAGCAAAATCCTTTAATGATCCTTTATTACTCCAACCTGTCGATAAAACAACCTAATAAATAAATACACTAATTGGGCTTTGCAAAGGCAGACCTTCTTCAACAATACTTAACTGCAGCATAATAAAAGCCCATTACAAGCTTCAGCTTTGTGGATACTCTGATAGTAAATAAGAGATTATTTGCAAATTTAAACACGCTGAACAGGTTGGCACCTTTTCAGGTAGCAGTGGCTTCAGGCTGTGCGCCAAGCTATGGGAAAGGGAAATCTCTCATACCCACCCCCTTCCTGACACTGTAGGCTGGAATGTGTGCAGGGGGCCGGGGGCACCACAGTGGCACGTGATCTAGAGAACAAAACCGCACCAAACCCGTTGCTGTCAAGTCGATTCCCACTCAGAGTGACCCTGTAGGACAGGGAAGAATTGCCCCACAGGGTTTCCAAGACTATAATCTTTATGGAAGCAGACTGCCACATCTTTGTCCTGTGGAGCCACTGGTGGTTTCAAACCACCAACGTTTTCGTTAATAGCCAAGTACTTTAACCACTGAGCCACCAGGGATCTGATTTAGAGACAGATGTTAGGATTTTTTTCCCAGCTCCTGGAGAATTTGCAGATGCCTGGCACATAGGAGGTGGTGGACAGTAAGGTTGAAAATAATAAAACAGCAGCCTCCCCTTAATGAGCACTTCCTATAAGCCATCCGCTTTTGTTCGTTTTAGTTTCATTAATAACCAGTATCCTCACTTAGCAGATGGGGAAACTGAGACTGAGTCCAACAAAGCCTTTTGCCTAAGACCATCCAGCAAAGCCAAGATCTTGCCCCTGTGAGTCCAAGCCCATGCACTCAACATTGCCTCCTAACAAAATATTGGGCCTGTTAGGTGCTGTGTGCATTTCACATTAGTTATTTAGTCTAATCTCACCATAACCTTATAAAATAGATACCAGCATTTTACAGATTCAAGGATAAAGCTCAGAGAAGTTTTAAGTAACTTGCCCAGGGTCACCTCGATGATAAATGGGGAAGGTTTGAACCAGTGCAGACCCCTGGTGGCACCGTGGTTAAGACACTGGCTGCTCACCGAAGGGTCAGCAGTTCAAATCCACCAGCAGCTCTTTGGAAACCCTATGGGGTACTTCTACTCTGTCCTATAGGGGCACTATAAGCTGGAATCGACCCGACGGCAACAGGCTGTTTAGTGAACCTATGTTGTCTAACTCCAACTATCCGCTAAAACATGAATCAACAATGTTTTTCCAGAAAGGGTCAGATAGTAAATATTTTAGGCTTGGATTCAGTCCCTGTCACAGCTACTCATCCTGCCCTTGTATTTAGAAAGCAGCCATGGACATAAACAAATGGGCATGGCTGTTTCCAATAAAACTTTATTTACCGAAATAGGCAGCTGGTGAGAATTGGCCAAGGGCCATAGTTTGCTGACCCTTCTCTAAAAGACCGCAGCAGGCGTGCCATATGCATTGTCAAGGCCAAGGAATGCTGGGCAGAGGACTAGGGGCAGAAAGACCAAGGCGTGGCCTTGCCCTGGCTGGAGTCAGCAGCCCCAGCACCTCTCAGCAATTTAGCAAGGTCTCCATTGACCATGCAAAGCCCAGCGTGGGGGCGGGGGATGGGCAGGAGACAATTGTGGAGAAACTTTGAAGTTGAGCCATCCCCCTGAAATCTCCCGGGGCCGTGCCTTCTCCGTGCTGGCCTCTGTCCATCTGACAGATTATTGGATGTTCCTGAAGCCCTTTTAACTCTCCCTTCCTCTGGCCCAATAACTATCTTTCTGGAGATGAACCACTCATTTGACACAGGCGAGAAGTAATGACTGAGTCGGGAGGCAAGCTTGGAGATGTTTCTCAGGAGCCCCCACCAGCCCCATCTCCACCAGTGGTGGAGGGTGAAGCCATTTGGGGCTGTAACCTGATACTTTATTTTACAAATGAACTAATTTTCCATAGGCACCTTCAAGCTGGGAAATATCCCAGAGGTGGACTAACCTTTAACATTAGGTGTAATCAAAGATTAGCTGTGTCACATGACCCGTGAAGTGCTAGAGACCAAAGATAATAAATCCTCCTCTCCCCTGCACCCCGCAGTGTGGGGCTTTGTCCATTCAGGAGTCCCCCACAGGGCAGCGCCAGCCCCCAGACCTGGACGGCAGGCAGCGAAAGTAGAACACAGGACTCGGGGCGGGGCCTGGGCACCCCCATGAGCTGCCTCCAAATACCGAGCAGGCAAGTTAGTGCCAATCAGGGCGTCCTGTGTCACCTTTATCCTGATGTGGACAGTGGCCTCGAAGGACAAAATCTGGCACCATTGGCAGAGAGTTCTCTGCCTGCCCAGAACTGTGCCCAGCACTTTGCATACAACAATTCTCTAATTTGTCACAACAACCCTGTGACCCCCATTTTATGCATAGGACCCTCCAAAATGCCTTCCTGAACCCAGCGTGGAGTTTGAGTACATGTACATGGCATAGGGGGAGATTTTGTTGTTTAATCATAAGAACAAAAGTAATCTCTTTCCATCATGGTGGGCAGAGCTAGAGTTTCCTTTCTGGGGATGTAGTGCAATATTGCTAAACTGCCAAGGGGCACCATTGCCAGATTCAGGGACCCCCTGCCCTGCCGCAGCCCCAGAGCTAACATAGGAGAGGGTCTCCATGAGTGTGGGGGTGCTCTCAGCAGGCACCACCCCTGCAGCACTGCCCGCCCACTGGGAAAGCTCAACTGAGGTGGAACTGTCCCTGTCAACCAGCCTGGTGGAGTTGCTAGGAGCTGGAAACCATGTCCAGGGCAGGGAGGCACAGAGCCTGGGAAGCCGGGTGCCTGCTCCTCTCTGTACTGTGTGTCCTCCGTAGCACGTCAGCCTCTCTGAGCCAAGTTTTGCCCAAGGACCTGATGACCTTAGCAGAGATTTTGAAGCCTTTGGTTGCTTACACATCTGAGTAAACTGCAGGGAGACAATTAAACTGCCCTGGGAGGGTAGGATATTCCCCCTCTTGTGCTATAACAATGGGTACCTTTTCTGTTCCACTCACTCAGAAAACACTCTGGGAGCACCTACTACACACCAAGCACTCTGGGAGACACTTCGATACATTTGTGAAGACTCTAACAGCAACTTCTGAAGTAAGAACTATAATTAGACACAAGAAGGCAGAAAGATTCTGTGACTTACTCAAGGTACGTAGACCAGCCTGTACCTAGACAAAGAGGCAGTTGTTCAAACCGAACAAGTGGATACTGGCTGGTTTAAAATCAGGAAAGGTGTGCATCAGGGTTGTATCCTTTCACTACACTTATTCAATCTGTATGCTGAGCAAATAATCCAAGAAACTGGACTATATGAAGAAGAATGCAGCATCAGGAGTGGAGGAAGACTCATTAACAACCTGCGATATGCAGATGATACTATCTTGCTCACAGGAAGTGAAGAGGACTTGAAGCACTTACTGATGAAGAGCAAAGACTACAGCTGTCAGTATGGATTACACTTCAACATAAAGAAAACAAAAATCCTCACAACTGGACCAGTAAGCAACATCGTGATAAATGGAGAAATATCGAATTTGTCAAAGATTTCATTTTACTTGGATCCACAATCAACGCCCATGGAAGCAGCAGTCAAGAAATCAAACAACACATTGCACTGGGCAAATCTGCTGCAAAAGATGTCTTTAGAAGTGTTGAAAAGCAAAGATGTCACTTTGAGGACTAAGGTGCACTTGACCCATGCCATGGTATTTTCGATCACCTCATATGCATGTGAAAGCTGGACAATGAATAAGGAAGACCGAAGAAGAATTGATGCCTTTGAAGTATGGTGTTGGTGAAGAATATTGAATATACCATGGACTGCCACAAGAATGAACAAGTCTATCTTGTAAATACAGTCAGAGTGCTTCTTGGAAGCGAGAATGGCGAGACTTTGTCTCTCGTACTTTGGACATGTTATCAGGAGGGACCAGTCCCTGGAGAAGGACATCATGCTTGGTAAAGTAGAGGGTCAGTGAAAAAGAGGAAGACCCTCAACAAGATGAATTGACACAGTGGCTGCAACAATGGGCTCAAGCATAACAACGAATGTGAAGACGGCACAGGACCAGGCAGTGTTTCGTTCTGTTGTACACAGGGTTGTTACGAGTCGAACAACAACAGCACCTAACAAGAGCAACAACCCGAGGTCTCTTAGCTTGCTCCTCAGCTAATGATGTAGTTGGAATTCTAATGCAGGTCCTGTCTGTATCCAGATACTATATTCTTTCCACAAACCAGTATCACAGAAAAGATACAAGAATCTCACCAATTAATCAATTAATCAAACCTGGGGTGAGAATCAAGTAGCAGGAAGCACTGCCTGTCCTTCTTGCCCTCCAGCCCAGCATTTACACCCATCCCCCGTACAAGCAGATGCCCAGATGGGGAATGGCCCCTCCCTCCCAGCAGAGCAGAGTCCCTTATTCTGCTAGAATTATTACCCAGTATTCTACCTACAGAACAGAATAAAGCATTGGCTGGGTTCGAATCCCTTAATGGTCCAACCAAAGAGAAACAAGAAGGGCCCAAAGCCATCTAAGAAAGTTGCCCAACACTCCTGTCAGTCTTCTATGCTTTTCTTCATTGTCATGGCGCCCAGCTCAGTCGTTGACTTGCTGGGTGACTCTGGGCAAGCTCCTGGGCCCCCAGTATCTCCATATGAGCACTAAAGGGGTGGACCCAATGACCCCAAGATCCCTTCCAGCCCTGGTGTTCCCAGGAGAAGGAAGTCACCATATCGTATTCCTTCCTGCAACCTCACCCCAGTCCCTTCCTCTTCGAGACCCCATTTTTCTAGAACCGGGCATGGAGCCCCACTGGCCCTGCCACCCACCCGTCTGCGCCAGCCCCCAGCCTGGGGCGGGCCTGTGTGCATTCTCTCTCACAGCCACCAAGCACCGTGGGGAGCTGGATGCGGCCTCCCTGGTCGCCCAGGGTACTTGATTGTTAGTGATCCCCGGGCATACTTCCCCCGCCCAGCCCCAGGAGACAGTTCCTGCGTTGTTTTATGAGTGAGGCTGGGGAAATCTATTAATGAGAGCAGTAATTGTTACCTTTGGGCACCCAAGACTGATTTACAACGGTCAATGCCTCAGATTCCAAAGACATAAATTTCAGTTTTTCTACCATTTTGTCTGGAGCAAAACAAAACAGAGGGTGATGACATATCCAGGGCTACAGATGTTTGGCAGCACAGAACATGTTTCTACAATAGGGAGGGGCTGGGGGGGTTGTTTAATTTAATTGACAATCTAGCATTGCCAATGCTTATTAAACCATGTGCATTTACAAGGGTGTACAAACAGTCAAGGGATGTCTATGTACATTTCATAGGAGCAAGGAATGGACCATAAGGCAGGAAGGCCAACAAGCCAGCTTCGGCCAGCCCAAGCTCTGCCCTGAGTGGGTTGAGCACCTTGACCAGGTGACGTGACTTTCAAAGCAGCCCACTCTCCCTCAGGGGCCATCTGTGCATCTGGGAAGGGCGGCTCAGCCATGTTTTTGGAGTTCATTGGAAAAAACAGATTTCACAGATCATGGCAGGTTACCCTATTGGAGTCTGATCAGTTCTGTCAGAAGCAAGAAGGCTGACCCCATTTTTCTTCCAAATGGGGATCTAGGGGAGTTGAGAACTTGAAAAAGAATTCAATTTTTGGGATTCATCCAGTTAAGGTTTCCAGAAACTCCTGTAAGAGCTATAAAGCCATAGTAATTTATTCCCCAAAGAAAAGAGGAAAAACAGCTACAGCATTTCCTAAGATCCAGCAGAAAAACACAGGCGCTCCCTCACCTGCTGTAGAAAATTCATCTTCCTACCTTGGCTCACAGAGGCCCCCATCCCAGGCAAGCAAGTGGCCTTGGCGTTACCGTCGAGGTCTCCAGCACCAGGCAGGTACCAGACAGCCCTGGTGTCCTGGCCCCCAGCCCTGCCTTCCAGTTGCCCCCTCAGAGATCTGAGGCTGGGTCATAAGGTAGCACAGACTGAGTGCTCTGTCTAGTTGCATTACAATTCAAACGACCCCTGGGGTTCTAATCATTCAACAAATGTTTCCACACATCCACTATGTGCAAGGCATGGTACATACAGACTTAGAAGAATTTCTGGCCCATTATTAGGCCAGTTTTGAGTGAGAGTTCAATAGCAGCTCAGCCCATTCTCCTGTATAACTCTTTATAGTTTTCAAAGCCCTTATCATTTGAACATCCCAATAGCCCTTTATGGTGATTATCTTCATCCCCACTTTACAGAGGAAGAATATGATATTCAGAGAAGCAAAGTGATTTGCACAAGGTCACCCAGCAAAAAAAAAAATAATGGCAGAGCTGGGACTTGAACTCATATTTCATATTCCCTGAAAAGGGACAACCAAAAGTAAAAAAAAAACAATTACTATTGAGTCAATTCTGACTCATGGCGACCCCATATGTGTCAGAGTAGAACTGTGCCCCATAGGATTTTCAATGGTTGATATTTTGGAAGTAGATTGCCAGGCCTTTCTTCTGAGGCACCTCTGGGTGGACTTGAACCTCCAACCTCTTGGATAACAGCTGAGCAAATTAACTATTTGTATCACCCAGAGACTCCGCAAAAAGGGACGAAGGAGCCAGTTAAGTCATTTTCCTGTGAGAGTTAAGTAGATTGAGCTCAAATGCATCTGGACTGCTTGGGTTCAAGCTTTTCTTTACTCTCCAAAGGTGCTTTTGAAAAACAAGAAGACGAAGAATCTGTATGGGGCTGCATGTGCGTGTGTGACTGGAAGGAACCACTTTCCCCTGCCCTGTGTGAGAAGCCTTTATGAGAAGGAAACAAGAGCTACTATCGGATTTCATTTTTAATCCAAGCATCACCATCATCTATAATGTCTGGGCTGGGGAAGGCAATAAAGTACTGACCCTTGGTTTTAGGAATGGGGAAACTGAGCCCCACAGACGGCTCCAGGGTCCCACCCATCAGGCCAAAGCTGGATCTCAGGCTCAGGTGTCCAGGTCCCTGCTCTTTTCCCATCACTGTGATGCTATTGACTGTGGAGAGAAGACTCAGCTCAGAGTAAAACATCCAAACTACTTCAGTGCTCTCGTCTTTTCTTCCCTCTCTCTTTTTCTCTCAGTCCAAGATGGAAGGCCAGAAGGAAGCACCTGGCCCCAGAACAACCCCTTGTTCCAGAAGAGGAATATTTAAGGGCCTCTGCTCAGCACTATGGGAAGAGGAGGGTCCTCATGCTAAGGTGTCTTGGGTTTCCTCCCCCAAGCCAAGCAGAGGCCCTTAACAGGGAGGAAATGATTCTGTGAAGCCAGGAAATGGAATAGGGCAGAGAGGCTGGGAGCAAGTTAATGATGTGCCCTGGGATTTCTGGATCGGCTCCTCTGATGGGAGATTAGGAACTGTCTCTGAACTAAGTCGGTGTGGACTTTCTAGCTTCTCATGCCCTAAAAGCTCAGAGGCAGCAAATACTGAGCATGTGTCTACTGCACCCGTATCCTAGAACTATGGCCCACCCTGCTAATCAATTGTAACTTTCTTACCCACTGACTCTTGGCAGCCAACACCAACCCAATGGAGTTGACTTGAAAAAGGAAATCTATTTACCATGCTGGTTACGGAAGCTCTCCTTTACTTTTGGGTAGGCCTTATATCCTTCCCTTTTGGAAATTAACCAGCACACACTCCACCTGATTCTGATAGGACTTTCAATCAAGGGGGTCCCACCTACCTCCTCCATGGTGACCAATCAGAGCACTCCATGCTAAAATCATAACACGTGGTTGAGGAGGACATGTGACCCAAGTTGACCAGTCAGAATCTTTTCCAGAGGTTAGTATGGATGAGAGAGAAGAGAGCAGCACATTCTATCTGGGACCATTGGCCATAAGGAAGTTCTAAATCCAGGACTTGCATTGAGAATTGAGAACTTTGGAGTAAATAGAGAAGAAGAGACACAGGAAAAGAGAGACAGGTCTTGGTGACCTTGTATGAACTCTGGATCGGATCAGCCTGAGCCAGGTCTACCCCTTGTGCTTTCCAGATATATTATGCAATGTAAGTCAATAAAAGTCATGGCCTTTTGCTAGGGAATCATTTAACTCAGCATTGCCTCACAATCTGCCTGTGTTGAAGCTAATTTTCCATAGGTACCTTCAAGCTGGGGAAACATCCCTCGTAGACTAGCATTTAACCTTAGGAGTTGGAACTGATGAGGCTGGAACTGATGAGGCTGCTCTGTTCACCTGCCTGTTCTGTGAATGCAGCCTTCCTTGCACCCTCTTAGCTCCTTCACAAGCTGGCCCCTCCCAGGTCGTAGAGAGGAGTGCAGATGGCTCCATGCAGACCCTTCACAACTACTCCACTAACCACCAACCACATTAAGAGCTGATTCCAGGTTCTTAAAAGCTTGTGAGTAACCATCCAAGATACAACAATTGGTCTCTATTGACCTGAAACAGAGAGGCAAAAAGAGACCCAAGAAACAGAGAAAGAAATGGACTGCAGGTCTATTTGCTTCCATGAACTACTACCTCCACTGCCATGAGACCAAAAGAACGCATGGTGCCTGGCTACCATTACTGAATGTTTTGATCAAGGACCCAATAGATGAATCCTCATCAAAAAGAGGAAATGTAGAACAGAATATCAAATTCTTATAGAAACCAGACTTACTGGACCCATTGGGACTGGGAGAACCTCCAAATCTATAGCCCCGAGATAATCTTTAAGCCTTTGAACTAAAATTATCCCATGAAGTCATCTTTAAACTAAACAACAGTTTAACTAACTAGTAAAGAATGTTCTCCTTGATCAGTGCACTCTTTTAAGGAATTATATATATGAAACCAAACTGACAACAGTAACTCTAAAACACGGAGGAGAAATTTAGGGAACAGAGAATCTAAGTCAATGGTGGGAGACAATATCGATTAGCAAAAATTGTAACACGATGAAAAGAATGTAACCAATGTCATTGCCCTGTACGTGCAGAAAATGTTAAATGGGTGTATGTTTTATTATGTACATTTTCACAAAAAGAAATTTAATTTTTAAAAAAGAGCTGACCCCAGGCACTTCTCAGAGCCTGGGTCTTCACACACAAACTACCAATAAGTAGGAACGGAAAGTGTAGGCCAAGATGTGGCCAAGTCTTATGTTTAAAGAAAAATTTCATTGTTGGACAAGAAAAGAAGATGGTAAAATAAACAGGCACGTAATTTGATTGGAGCCCTAGTGGCTCAGTGCTTAAGAGCTCAGGCTGCTAACCAAAAGGTCAGCAGTCCGAAGCCACCAGCTGCTCCTTGGAAACCCTACAGGACAGTTCTACTCTGTCCTATAAAGTTGCTATGAGTCGGAATCGACTCGATGGCAAAGGGTTCGGTTTTGGGGTTTGGTCGCTTTGTGCACCTGATGTAGGTGGTCAATTGCTCACAGCTCCAGTTGGGGAACTGGATAGTGATGAGCTCCCCACAGCTGCCTGCCTTTCTAAGATGGCCAGCTAACCAAGTTCAGGATGAAAGATTAGAGAGCTGGCTCATGTTGCCACATCTCAGGCACTCTCAGGAACAAATTAAAGCATTTTACAATGCAATCAAGTTTGAGTGTGGCAGAAAGAATTAATGAAAAAGACAGTGATGAGATGGCAGCATTTACAAATTTCTTCCCAGAAGGGAGGCACACAAACCCATGCTTCTGAAAGAGTGTTATTTTAAATCTAGGTCTCCCTGCCTCCAGAAGGAAAGAGATCCCCATCCATAGAAGTGCTCAAGTAGAGGCAACTGGATTAGTCTGCCTCTAATATCTTAGTTAGTCAATATTCTCTGGGTTGCCAGGGACATAAACGCAACTCAAAATGGAAGGATAAAGTATTCGTAGGCTTATATAACTGACAGTCTGGGTGGCCTTCAGGCATGGCTGAATCCAGACACTCAAACAATGTTATAAGGAATCTGATTCTCTCCATCTATAAACTTTTTTCTTTCCTTTCTTATTACTTTGTTTTCAGATAGGCTCTCCCCACAGTCACTAAATTTTCAGGCTTATGTGCTACCCAGGACCCCTAGCAGAGGAAACGTGTCTCATTCCCAATAGCATCAAGGAAAATCTCTGGATTCAGTCTTATTAGTTGAACTTGGGTCACCTGCCTCATCCCTGAACCATTCACGATGACCAGGGGGCAATGGAATGCTCTGACTTGCCAGGCCTGACTCATGTGCCCATTAGGATCGGAGAGTGGTCCCAACTCACTCAAACCTAATGGATTGAGAACAGAGAGGGACAATTTTCTCCCAAAAGAGAAGATGGGTTCTATTTCTCAATAAAGTTGAAATGGGTGTTGAGCCAGTAAAAACAAAACAACAAAACATCGTCTACAATCGCCTTCCACCATATTAGAATTCTAACTACTTGCTTGGCACAGCTTCTTTACCAGCATGCTCCTTTTTGCCCCACATGTTTGACATCATGCTTACTGACCTCATTACATCCCTAAAATAGAGTCTTCCCATCATCAATGAACAAGCAAGTGACTAAGCCCCAAATGGATGCATTCATATCTACCCACGTTACTATAAACCCAGGGAAACACTCATATCCAAATGGATACTCTGAGGAGGCAAACTTTTTCCCCAAATCAAAATTCCCTAGACTTCTAAAGTCATGGGAACAACTCAGTTCTCTGCCAGGAATTCGCCACCAGTCTTTGAGTAGACTTCAGTGCTCTGCCTTATTTCTATCGTTAGCAAAGGAAAAAATCCTAAAACCTATCCATCCTCCCCTTTCTCCACCAGGCAGTTTCCAAGAACTCCTAGGTCTTAGCACTGTGTATGGCTCACTTCCACAAAGACATTTTCCATCAGACAGTCAATAACTTGTCCTCCTTGAACTCCAGAGACCTCCATTCATCTCCTCACTCTGAGATTCCTCCATCCTGGAGGCACCAAAGACAAGTCCACTCCATTCTCAGCTGATTATTTTTGGCATCAGCCTACCTCATGAATGCCGGTATCATGAGAGGAGCACACGGGGCACTTGAGAGCACTGCATTCAGAGCTATATGCTAATTGGATGGAGCGCTATTAAATCCCTTTTATGTCACTGCTTTGGCAAAATCATTGTCTTAAATACTTGGCAGTGTTGGACCAACAAAATTACTGGTTGGTGGTGCAATGGTTAAGCCCTCAGCTGTTAACTGAAAGGTTGGCAGTTCAAACCCACCCAGCCACTCTGTGGGAAAAAAGACCCGGTGATCTATTCCTGTAAAGATTACAGCCTAGCAAACCCTGTGGGACAGCTCTACTCTGCCACACAGGGTCGCTATAAGTCACAATCGACTTGACGGCATACAACCACAACAATTTCAGAAAAAACACACCTTTCGGGTTTCAGAAGATACCTGCCTTCGATATCACTGGCCAGGGAAAAAGGAAGAAGAATTCACAGGTGGGCAAGGCAGTGAGCCCAAAGACCCTGTGGAAGTGATGACCTCAGAAAGGGCACCTGGCCTGGGAGATGCTCATGGAGCCATGAGCACCTTCAGTCCAAGTGGTTCCTGTAGGATTCTCATAGAAATTCAGGGCTAGCTAAAGGGACAGGGCAAAGTGAGAGATGGGTATCCCAAGATCAGAGGCTAATCTGAAACCAAGCAGGACCCTTGAGAAGCACTGAGAGAAGGAAGAACGTTTGAGAAAGCCTCAGTCAGGTTGTGCTCACTATGTGTCAAACTCTGTGCTCAGCACACCCTGCCCTCGCTAGCTCGGTTAACCACTCCAGCAACACAGAGATTGGAACTACTGCTGCCTGCCATTTTACAGATACGAAAACGAGAGTCCAGAGAAGTTTCATTCTTGCTCTGGGGCACACAGCCAGTTGGCTTTCAGGAGGCTTCTCTCCTCGTTGCCTTGGCATTCATTGTCTCTGAGGACCAGACCGTTATTTTTGACCTGGGACTGCTAAGGGCCTCAAAGGTTAGAAGTTCTGCTCTTTAATTACTCATCCACCAGACAAAAGTCACCTTCGTTAGGAAGGCTCTCCCAAAGAAAATGCAGCCAGCAGAGTCTGGGCCATGTTGTCCCACTGCATTACTGTTACAAACTGTTACCGAGTCTTCCAGAATTTCTCTTGCATCTTTTCCTACCCTCCCTCTTGCTCTGTTGTTGTTGGGTGCCATTGAGTCAATGCCGACTCATAGCCCCCCATGTGACAGAGTAGAACTTCCCATAGGGCTTTCTCGGCTGTAATCTTTATGAAAGCAAATCACCAGGTCTTTTTCCCATGGAGCCACTGAGTGGGTTCAAACGGCCAAGCTTTAGGTTAGCAGCCAAGCATTTAAACATTGCACCACCAGGGCCCTAAACCCATTGCTGTCGAGTCAATTCCGACTCATAGTGACCCTATTGGACAGAGTAGAACTGCCCCATAGGATTTCCAAGGAGGGGCTGGTGGATTCGAACTACTGGCCTTTTGGTTAGCAGTCGTAGCTCTTAACCACTGTGCCAACCAGGGCCCTACCACCCCATAATTCAGCTCTTTGTTCCTCGCACCTGGACAACACCAACTCTCCCAACAAGACTCTGTCTCTGCCTCCCACGCCCCCAACCCACCCCCATCCATCCTCTGCTTCCTTAACAGATCCTTTGTTACTTGTACTCAGAAACCTTCAGCGCCTCCTCCATTGCCCACAATGGTCAAAACCCCTTAGCCTGGCATTCAGGATCTGCCTAGTGCGGCCCCAACTTCCTTTCCAACTCCGTTCCCTCCAGTCTCCAATAACTCCTGAGCTGGCTACTGCTCACACCTCAGCCACCTTACTGGAAACCCAGGCCGACCACTGGGGAGGCTGCAGGTTCTGGAAAGAGGCAGTTGGCAGGGATACTGACAGATGCCAGAAGGACAGCTGAGACTTCCCAAACACCATCACACCTCACCCCACGTCCCCGATGGTCTTCAGAACCAGCTGCCCAGGAGGCAGGGCACCGACTCTTAGACCCACCGTTTTGTTTTGGTTTTAAACAACAAACGTTTATTACCTCACACAGTTTCTGAGAGTCAGGAGTCCAAGAGCAGCTTAGCTGGTCTCTTACGAGGTGGTAATCAAGAAGTCAGCTGGGGCTGCAGTCCTTTGAAGGCTCGCCTGGGCTGGCAGACCCACTTGCAAGCTCTCTTATGTGGCTGTTGGCAGGAGGCCTCAGTCCCTTACCATGTGGACCTCTCCATAGCACTGTTCAGACATGGCAGCCGCTTCCCCCAAGAGTGATCCGAGACAGGTCAAGCAGGAAGCCTCCGTGCCTTTTTTCGTGAGTGTGGTAAAATATATACAACATAACATTTGCCATGTTAACCATTTTAAGTGTACAATTCTGGGTCTTAGGCCCACTTTTGGAAATGTCTGAGAGGTCGGGGAGCCGGTTGTGAGGAACACAGGAAAAGGAGACACAGTAGGAGCCACCTTCCGGAACTCCTTTGATAGGAATGTGCTGGGGACCACTAGGCTTTGGGAATGGTGTCCCCACCAGAAGGGAAGTTCGATGAAGCCTGAGGACACACATACGCAGGCTTCCACATCCCCTCTTCCTCTGTATCCTTCCCAGAATCCATTCTTCTGTGGTTACTTCCAGCACCAGTCTGGAAGGGCATCCCCAACATCCCCAGAGCAGTTTGGGGTTCTGTCAAAGGCTGTCCCTGCCAGACTCACAGCAAAGGTGGGGCAGGCAGTGGCTGTGACTGGCATCTCCATGAAGCAATAAGGTCCCACCCAAGGCCCCAAGAGACAGACCTACCCTGGGTCACCCAGAGGGAGGTGGTCTGCACGGTCCTCCTCCTCCCATTCTCCCATGTTTCTGTGCGCATCTGGATGCGCGTTGCCCACCCCACGCCCCCACCCCCTATCCCCTACCCCAACGAGGCCCACGATGCTGACTTTGGGCTCTTCCCTCTGCCTCAGGAATGTCAGGTGAGTGGTAGCATGTTGGCCAGAGAAAGGAAAGGCCTGGGTTACAGGACCAGGAGGAGGAGGATGAGCACTGGCACAAGAGCACCCCTCCTACGCATTTTTGAGGCAGAAGTAAACTCAGGTGACTTATAAAGAGCCACCATGGGTCCAACATCCCCTCCTAGGGCAGCACTATGAGTTGCTTTTCCCCCTCACCTCCCACAAAGGTGTGCCTTCACAGCTCTGCCCTTCTGGCCACACCAACCCACTGGCACCAGGTTACCAACCCCTGTGCCCTCCAGACCAGCAGCCTTGACCACGTCTGCCTCACCACTCTTCCACACCCCACCTTCCCTTTTCTCTATCTGTGTGAAGCCTCAGTCCACCCTTCATGGCCTGGTGCAAGCCTTCCCATCTTATCCCATCCGCTAGAGAGCTCTCCTTTGCACGATAAGCCCAAAACTGTCGGGAAAACTCTCCTTCCCGGTAGAGAAACTCTCTCGCCCGTGCATAAGAGGTCACATACAAGCTTTATCTGCGATCAAGAAAAATAGGAGATGACCTAAATGTCCAGCAATAGGGGACTGCTCTGTAAAATGGTGAGTATCCATTTTCTACAGCAGTTAAAAGGAATGAACCAGGTATATACACGGCTCTACATATGGTAATTTGGGCATAAAGCACATACAAGGCAATGCTATGTATATTTCTGTAGGTCAACTTAAATTTATGTATAAGCATGGTTTAAAGGGTCTGCAAGAATATACACCAAACTCGTAGCCATGATTACCTCTGGGGAGAGGGCAAAGCGGAGGAAGTCTAGGGGTGGAAACCAAAGGATTTTAACTTAATCTTTTAATGTTATAATTTTTAAGGGATATATATTCATTGTGTAACTGATAATTTTGTTGTTGTTGTTGTTCTCTAGAGACTCCCCACCCTCACTTCAACCAGGAGAGCTCTGCTTTTATCTATTTTAGTTGGTTATTATAGAGCGTTTCACTTGGGGGAAAAAAGAAGTTATACCAATACTGGAAACTACGTACCTCGGATTTTCGTCAACATGCTCCTCACGTGGCCCATGCTACATCATGTCTAGTTCATGGGCATCATGAGCCCTCTCTCACCAGCCTGGAAGTCCATGAAGTCAGGGATCATGCTACATGTCCCCCTAGCAATGCTCCACGGTTTCCCATCTCACCCCCTCACTGTCAAGGGAGAGAGACCCAGCCTCAGGAAAACTCTATAGTGGTAGAAGTGGGTTCCTCTCACCCACAACCACAATGTTTCCCCCAGCCAGGAAGGGGTCCAGAAAAATCTCCTGATCCAAGCCCATAGTGAGCCCAAGAACCATGGAGTCCACCCCATTGACAAGGAGGGCAATCAGTGGCAGAGCCAAGGTTGAACAGGCAAGGTCAACAAGCCTAGAGCTCCATGGAGAGCAGGCCAGCAGTAACTCCAGAGCTGGCCAGTGATCAGCTCTGGGAGGTTTATATTGAGTCCTTTGGCTGGGGGGAAGGAGGGTGAGGTGGTGGAGGGTGGGAGGGTGATGAAAAGGGACCATTACCTCCCAGCATGGACCCAGAGGGAACAACATGGAGCCCTGTACACAGGAGACATTGAATAACTGTTGGGTGAAGTTCAGTTGACCTCCCAAAGTCCAGACTAGCACTGAGAGGAAACCCAGCCAGAGAACCTAGCATTCTTTGTTTCTGGTCTATAACCACAGCAAACAGAAAAGAACACCCAGTTTCCCTTTGATAGGCATTTCTGGCATTTCAGCCTTCCTCCAGTCCATAGTCAGCCCATTCTCAACACCCCTCCTTTTATCACGGTTTCTGCCAGAGGCCACCATGTTGCTGAGGTGGCAGCAGCTGCAGAAAAGACCCTCCACAAGGAAAGTTGGAAAAGGAAAGAGTAGAACCAGCTCCCCACTTGGCCCACACGCATATGTGACATATTCATAATCTGTGCAGACAAGGTCATCAAGGCAGCCTCTTCCCCTCCCCCACCTACTCCATATTCAGCCCCACAGAGATTTCAAGGCCTCCCACCAGCTGTGTTTTCTAAACAGAGGCCTCGGAGATTTCCAAGTCTCTTGGGGGCGACCACTGTTCAACCACCTTAGAATATAGCTCATTAAAACTGTGTACGTGATGAAGGGTCACCAGGGAGCCAAAAGATGCTACTATAATTTGTATTTGATCACTGAAATGGATTGTGCGGGATATAGAAGGTGTAAGGAAGATTAACTCAACTCCAGAATTTAATTTGTTTCGTTAGTGGTGGTGTTCTTGTTCCTGTTTTGTTTTGTTTTTTTTTATCTTAGGACAAGTATTTTATTCGCAATACAGGGCAGGTTGGTTAGGATGAAAAGTTTCCTCCCCACCTCCTGGGACCACCCAGGAAGGGTGGAGGCAATTAATGTTTGTGCCTGTGTCCTGAAGGAAGATGTGTCAGGAACCAGGAAGAAAATCTAATTGAGCTCCATCGTTTTTGTTGTTGCTTCCACTTTTCTAAATTTCCATGACACATTTTAGAGTCTATGGCATATTCACTCACTGAGCCATCCAGTGAGAAACTTATCAATTACGTTCTGTAGCCCCCTGACTTTTGGTTAAGCCAATGGGTATGGTAAAATATATATTTTCCTCCCTCTCTTGTGTGCACCAGACTTTTCCAAATCCAAACTAATCCATTTCCCCATCTTTTACTGCTCATGAACCTGAGTACCAGAGAAGAGAAGTGATCTGCCCAACATCTCACAGCAAGCAAAAGCGGCAGGGCCTCTTTTTATTTTTTTTATTTTTTCCAGTACTTTCCACTGCACCATATTGGAATATGTGAAGCTTATTTCAAAGCTATCTTGCCTTATTTCCACATCTTCCATCTGTAGAAGTTCAATTACAAACAAACAGCAACACTCCCAATACCATTATGTTTACCGCCATTTTCTCAAGTGTACCAAAGCTGCTCACTTCGAAGCACGGGCTAAAGATGATCCCAAATAATTTTTAATTAAAGATCATCGTTTAAAATGTATAATTTTGTGAGTCTAATGGCCATTAACTACATTAGGGATTTTGGTGACACACGTCACAATTAAGTGTTTTCAGTGTTGAGCCAATTAAGGGTTAACAGGCTGCAAATACCTACTTTGCACATTTTTGCTTAATGAATGCGTAGTGGGAAACTATTCTCATTAGGTTAATTTGTCAACACAATCAAGTTACATCATCAAGATTTTTTTCTTTGCGCTCACAAATTTAAATGTCTTTGTATCCGGCAGTTCACTTGCATTTCATTAGGGGCTTTCGGAATAAAACAATTTTTTGTGAAAAGGAAGGAAGTTGATAGGTTTTCGGGTCTCAGTCTTAATTCGCACCTTCTAGACATAGGCATGTTTATGTCGTTTTATCGCGCTCTCTGGGGCTTTCTGTCTGTATTTCCCTGGTAGGTTGTCATGCCAGAGAGTAAAACACACATCTGTGTACTTGTAGAGGGAGAGCTTGAGCCCCTAAGACCGGCATGATGGCCGCAGGGAAAACGCCTCTCCTTCCTGCACTGGCTCAGCTAGACAGGGCTAGGTTGTTTCTCTCACAAATCTGAAAAAACAACCAGCATCCCTCCAAAAGTCTCCTTGTTCCTTCTGCTAAGGTTGGCTATCATCTGGGGAGAGGATTTCTCACTCTAAGCCTGTCTCCATGCTGGTTAGTCTATTTAGTGGAAGAATTATCAGTCAATCTTATTGTCAAGGCTTCTAAAAGAGAAGAAATACTCTTCTCCATTCAGATTTTTGGGTGTTGTGTCTCCATGGTCTCACTTGTGTCAAAAGCAAGTGCTCACGTTGTTCTCAATAGCAAAGGGATTGGAAACAACCCACTTGTCCGGTAATAAGGGATTGGGTGGTAAAGCCATATAATAAATAGAACAGAAAACAAACCAAACAAACAAAAAACCAGTTGCTGTTGAGTCCAGTCTGACTCATGGCGACCCCATGTGTTTCAGAGTAGAACTGCGCTCCATAGGGTTTTCATGGCTGTGACCTTTTGGAAGCATATCACCAGGCCTTTCTTCTTAGGCACTTCTGAGCGGATTTGAACCACCAACCTTTTAGTCAGTAGCTGAGCACTTAACCATTTGCACCACCAGGGAACTCCTAAACAGAACTAAAGGAGTCTTTAAAAATGATGGCTATGTTTATTGACATAAAATTGTGTCCGTGTTATGTTAATCGACGAAAGTACTTCACAAAGCACCACGTACATAATGTCAAAATTTATTTTAAAATAGGTTTATATTCACTAGAAAAAGTCTGGAAGAACATACTCAAATATAACGGTAGGGGTTATCTCAGAGGTAGACTTACAGGTAATTTTTAGTTTCTTCCTTTTTTTTTATTTTTTCCTGTTTTTCTATTTTTTTATGATAAGTATCTATTACTTTGGCAATCAAACAAAGCTATTTTCATTTGGGACAGGAGTGAGCGAGGGGACCTCAGTGGCCTGAGAATCTGGGTATGGGGAGGGATGCATGAACCCTAAGCAAAGATGTCAAAAATCAAAAGTAGAAATATGGTCAAAGAAGAAACTAGTCTTAAGAAGACCAGACTTAATGGTCTGACTAAAACTGGAGGCTCCCCGGAAAGCATGGCCCCTGGTCTCTCCATCACCCCAGAACTAAACCAATTTCCGAGGCCAACCCTTCAGACAGGGATTGGACCGGACTGTGGGACATAAAGTGATACTTGTGAAGAATGTGCCTCTTAGACTAGTAGATACAAGAGACCAAAGGGTCAGCTTCTGTCCAGAGGTGAGAGGGAAAGGCAGAGAGAGTTAGGAGCTGGTTGAATGTTCATGGGGAATCAGGGGTGGACGGGAGGAATGTGCTGTCACAGAATGGGGTGAACAGTTGGGGTCTCATAACCATGTACATTAAAAAAAAAATTCTGTATGGGAGACTAACTTGAAATGTAAACTCCATTTAATTACAACAATAAAAAAAGAAGAAGAAGAAGAAACTAGTCTACAGGACGAATTGTCTACAGGAACCACGGCCTCTTCTACCCTGATACCAGAAGAACTAGACGGTGCCTGGCTAACACTACTGACTCTTCTAATCCAGGTCACAATTAATGGACACTAATAGAATGGGAGAAAAATGTGGAACAGAACCTTAAATTCCTTAAAAAGAAAAAAACAGGCCTACTGGAGGACTATTGCCCTGAGACACTCTTCAAACCTTGAACTGAAACGAACCCCTGAGGTTACCTGGTAGTGAAATAACAGATTGACTCACAAAATAATGAATATCACCCGTGACTACTGTGCTCCTTTAAAAAATCACCTCTATGAGACCAAACAGTCAACAATTACTTTAAAACAAAGATGGAAATGTAAGGGGGAAGGAAAACTGGATTAATAGAAATGGAAATGGAACAACCAGAACAGAAATAATGAGACTGTTCACACACGGGGAAGAATGTAACCAACGTCACTGAACAATTTGTGTAGAAATTGTTGAATAGGAACCTAAACTGCTGTGTAAACCTTCACCAAAAACACAGTAAAATATTGTTAAAAAAAAAGTAGAAACGGGGAATCTCAGTGACCTGAATTTTTCATCCTCAAAAGCCATGATGTTCATCAAGTTTGATGGATGTTTCCCTTACATTAAGTGACAAGGTTGTGTTTGCTTTTAATTTAACTGAGTGAACACCTATTGCCATCGAGTAGATTCTGACTCATAGTGACCCTATAGGACGGAGTAGAACGGCCCCACAGGGTTTCCGAGGAGCGGCTGGTGGATTAGAGCTGCCAAGCTTTTGGTTAGCAGTTGAGCTCTTAGTCACTGGGCCACCAGGACTCCACTTTAACTGAGTAGTCTTGTCAAAATGTAGTCAGCACACAGCCAAAGGAGGAATGACATACCACGAAGTTCAAAAACCATTTAGTCACGTGTTTATCACTGCATTCATCCACAAGCATGTGTCGTGAGTGCTTACCCTGTGCAAAGCTCCTCACTTGGGGTTGGGGTCACAGGCTGAATCAGATAGGCATCCCCTTCAAGGACTCCACACTCTCACCGTTTCCATTAAGCATGGGCTGAGCTATCTATGAGAGAGGTGAGTGTGGGGAGCCGAGGGAGCGCAGAGTGGGACTGACAAGACTCAGATGATGGTGGAAGGCTTCCTGGAAGAGGAGTTCAAAGGTGAGACCTGAAAAGCAAACTGGACCAGACAAAGCGTAGGGACAGGGCGACACACTGTCCTCTGCTAAGGGTGTAGCCTCCCACGGCTGCTGGTCCCTGCACGCCGCAACAGCCAGTTTGTTTCTTTGGCCAGCAGACACCTCGAAAGCATCGCTCCAACAAAGTCTTTTTATTTGCCCCATGTAGATGAGTTCTGTTGCCTCCTGGGGCCCTAACTACTGATCCAGTGTGTGTGTGTATGTGTATGTGAGTGTGTGTGTGTGTGTGTGTATGCACGTGTATGTGTGTGCACACATGTTGTGTGTGTACATGCGTGTGTCTGTGTGCGTGTGTGTGTGCGCATGTGTACTGGATCACAATGTAGAGTGTATTTCTTACTGTCAGTTGCAACCAAAAAAGTTTCAGAAGCACTGACTTAGAGGAACTCTAACACAAAACAGTTTGGGCAACAGGGGCTGGAGTGGGGATGGCCTCAGTGGAGAGGCCAGACAGAGAATTTGATGAGAAAGAGCACTGAACTAAGAGTCAGGACTGTGGGAGCTTCCGTTTTTTCTGTCAAAATGTGAGCACTAAACTCCATGTTCTGTGAGCTGCAGCCAGTGCAAACAGTCCAGGATTCTGTTTTGGAAGCTGATTTATTTGCATATTCCAAGACCCACTATACGTATTTGCATATTTGCATATTTATTTGCATATTCCAAGACCCACCAGTCGCTCCTTGGAAACCCTATGGGGTGGTTCTACTCTGTCCTATAGGGTCGCTGTGAGTCAGAATCAACTCAATGGCAATAGGTTTTCACTCAGTTAAATTAAAAGCAAACACTATACATATTTTTAATTTAAGAAAATACCAAAATGGCATCTCCAGCGTGCTTACAGGAACGAATAGTCCCTCCTCCGGCCTCTTCCACTGAGGACAGAGTTTCTTACACACCGTAGTGGCCACTTGGACTTTGTGTAAAATCACATTACATTGCATGTGTCCCCTCTGGTTCCCCAATTATGAGTCATTGTCTTCCCCTGAATATTTTTATACCTAACTCATGATCAATCTGCCTTGCCAAGATTGAGAGCAAAAGCTGTCCGTAGCCGTCCCTCAGAGAGAGGGGCCAGCCTGGGGGGCGGAGATAAATCCTACAGAGTCCTTACTGAGTCGCTAAGTCCAAGTCCCACAGGCCACAAGTGAAAAACGCTCCTGGAGGAAGAGGAGCCCCTGCCCGGAAGACCCTGACTAAGAGCGGGTGGAGAGGTGAGTCCTGATGATCACTCTGTGCATAATGTGGTCTTCCTGGTGTATGGCACTCTCTGTAAGACTTCCTCCAGGAGTCTGCAGTCTCCAGCCACATTGACAGCATGGCTCCCTCTCAACGAAAGCACACACTGCAGTGCGCTAGCACTTCCATCCCAAGAGTTGGAAGATGGAGCCTGGGGTTGTGACTGACACTTGTTTCACAAGGAAGAAGGCAACGCACTCCCTACGTGACATGGGCCAGGATCTGATTCCCGCTTTCTTCATTGTCTCCAGTCTGCGCCCAGGCTGGAAGTAGACGGAAAGATACACTTTGGCCTCAGGCAGACCCGAGCTGAAACCTGGAGCTACCATTTTTAGCTGTAGTACCTTAGCCCACGTTTCACCTCTCTGAATAGCCATGGTCCCATCCATAAAACCAGGACGATCATACCTACTGCAAAATGTTATTTTAAAAAATCACTTGCTGTCCAGTCAATTCAAATTCATGGCAACCCTGAGTGTTGCAGAGCAGACTGAACTCTGCAGAGTTTTCAAGGCTGTGACCTTTTCAGAAGCAAATGCCAGGCCTTCCTTGTGAGGCACTCTTATTGGATTCAAACCACCAACTTTTTGGTTAGTAGTCAAGGGTTTAACCTTGGCACCGTCCAGGGACATCTACAAACGGTTGCAGGGAGAATTAAATAAAGCATCATGTGCAAAGTACTTAGCACCTAACAGGTACTCAATAAATATTTGTTACGAAGTGTTTAAAGGGCACTGAAGCAAAACCACCAATATTCAAATCCTAACTCTGTCATTTACTAGCCCCGTGACTTGAACAAGCTACTTAAATTTGCTGAGCCTCCACTTTTTCATCTGTAAAATGGGTGAGATAATGGTACCTACCGCCAACGGCAGCTTTGAGGAATAAATTAATTAAATGAGACAAGTAGTAAGAGAAATTATACATAGTGGAATAGTATTTATAAATGTTTTGTTGGGGGTTTTTTAATTTTATTTTGTAATAATTTCAGACTTACAGAAAATTACAGAAGTAGTACAAAGAATCCATGTAAATGTTAGCATTTGACCATCTTACTTTATCATCCTCTCGTTTTCTCTCACACATATACATGCATTTTTTTCTAAAACTTTTGAGAGTAAAGTGTGGGCATAATGTCCATTTACCTCGAAATATTTCAGTGTGTATTTCCCAAAAACAGAGATGTTCTCCTACACAACTACATTACAGTTATCAAAATCAGGAAATTAGCATTTGATAAAATAGCATTATTGAGTCTACAGACATTACTCAGATTTCACCAACTGCCCCACTCAATGTCCTTTTCCTGGTCTGGAATCCAAGCCAGGATAACACATTCCGTCCGCTTGTCCCTTTTTAGTCTCCTGTAATCTGAAAGCATCCTCGGTTTTTCATTGTCTCTCATGGCCTTACCTACTTTAAAGAGTACAGGCAGTTATTTTGTGGAATGCCCCTCAGTTTGAGTTTGTCTAAAGTTTCCTTGTGATTCAATTCAGGTTATGCATTGTTGGCAGGAAGACCACAGAAGTGATGCTGTATCCTCCTCAGTGCATCTTATCAGGAGGCACATGATGTTGATTTGTCCCTAATACTGGTAGTATTAAGTTCGATCCTTAGTCAATGTGATGTCAACCACTCTTCTCTACTATATAGTTAACACTTTCTTCTCTGTAATTACTAATATCTTGTGGAGAGATACTCTAAGACTATGTAAAAATCCTGCTTCTCAGGATAATTTCTCCTAATGATTTTAGTATCCATTGGTGATTGTCGTCTGACAATTATTACTGTGTTGTTGGTATTGTTAGGTGCCGTTGAGTCAGTTCCAACTCATAGCAACCCCATGCACAACAGAACAAAACACTGCCTGGTCCTGCGCCATCCTCACAATCATTGCTATGTTTGAGCCCATTGTTGCAGCCACTGTGTCAATCCACCTCGTTGAGGAGTTTCCTCTTTTTCACTGACTTTCTATTTTACCAAGTATGATGTCCTTCTCCAGGGACTGGTCCCTCCTGATAACATGTCCAAAGTAAGTGAGTCAAAGTCTCACTATCCGGGTGTACTTCTTCCAAGACAGATTCGTTTATTCTTCTAGCAGTCCTGGTCTATTCAATATTCTTCTTCAACACTGTAATTCAAATGCATCAATTCTCCTTGAGTTTTCCTTATTCATTTTTCAGCTTTTGCATGCATGTAAGGTGATTGAAAATACCATGGCTTGGGTCAGGCGCACCTTAGTCTTCAAGTGACATCTTTGCTTTTCAACACTGTAAAGAGGTCTTTTGCAGCAGATTTGCCCAATACAATACGTCGTTTGAGTTCTTCATTGTTGCTTCCATGGGCATTGATTGTGGATTCAAGTAAAATGAAATCCTTGACAACTTCAATATTTCCTCCATTTATCATGATGTTACATATTGGTCCAATTATGAGGATTTTTGTTTTATTTATGTTGAGGGGTAATCCATACTGAAGGCTGTAGTCTTTGCTCTTCATCAGTAAGTGCTTCAAGTCCTCTTCACTTTCGGCAAGCAAGGTTGTGTCATTTGCATATCACAGATTGTTAATGAGTCTTCCTCCAATCCTGATGCCCTGTTCTTCTTCATATAATCCAGTTTCTCGGATTATTTGCTCAGCATACAGGTTGAGTAAGTATGGTGAAAGGATACAACCCTGACGCACGCCTTTCCTGACTTTAAACCAAGAAGTATCCCGTTGCTCTGTTCGAACAACTGCCTCTTGATCTATGTACAGCTTCCTCATGAGCACAATTAAGTGTTCAGAATTCCTATTCTTCACAAAGTTATCCATAATTTGTTATGAGCCACACAGTCTAATGTCTTTGCATAGTCAATAAAACACAGATAAACATCTTTCTGGTCTTCTCTGCTTTCAGCCAAGATCAATCTGACATCAGCAATGATATCCCTTGTTTCACATCCTCTTCTGAACCCAGCTTGAATTTCTGGCAATTCCCGGCTGATGTACTGCTACAAACATTTTTGAATGATCTTCAGCATAATTTTACTTACGTGTGATATTAATGATATTGTTCGATAATTTCCGCATTCCATTGGATCACCTTTCTTTGGAATAGGCATGAATATGGATCTCTTGCAGTCAGTTGGCCAGGTAGCTGTCTTCCATAATTTCTCAGTATAGATGAGTGAGTGTTTCCAACATTGCATTTATTTGTTGAAACATTTCAATTGGTATTCCATCAATTGTTACGGTAGTGGTTGCCAAATGGTAATTTCAAATTCCACCATTCTTACTACATTTATTAGTTGGAATCTTGGAATCTACTGCAATGAAATGCTCCCCCCCCCCATTTATTTATTTATTTATATCATGAGTATGAAATCATGGATTCTTATTTTATTTTCTCTGAGCTCCTAAATCATAAATGTTAGAGTTTTCAGTGGCTGCTATAGCCCAAGTTCCGTGGGAGTATGAGTTCACTCTCTTCGGCCATGAAAAATACCTATTAATAATTACAATGATGGCCAATACTTATTAAGCACTTGTCATATATCATCCACATGCTAAACATTTTTCTTCGGTGATCTCATTTAATTCTCACAACCACCCTGTGAGGCAGGTTTTTTTTATTTTAGATGATGAAACTGATGCTTTGGAGAGGGTAATGTGCCAAAATGACGCAGTAGGTGGAGGAATCAGGATTTGAACCCACTCTGTCTCCTGAGTCCTCACTCTTAACCACTTTCCATGGGAAAAGTTCAAGAAGCATTGGACTGATAATGTGTCTTGGCCCAACTCCACAGTCTAGGCAGGAGTCCAGGAAGCCTCCCTCTGACCCTTAACCTCAAGGACCCCAAAAGCTCTGCATGAGCCCAGCCCAGGATGTGGTGACCATTTCAGTTCCAGAGACCTCTAGGGGTGTCCCTGGCACCCCAGAATGTCAAGGCTCAGGGGTCTCTGAGATCCTCTCGAATAGCACCTCCTCTGACAGATGAAGAAAATAAACTGAGAGAGGAGTTGTAACTTGTCTGGGGTCTCACCGTCACAGTCAAGGGCACAGTGATGTTGTCAAATCTACAGCAAAGAATGGGGTCCACACTCATCCCAAAAGCATCTCTGCTACGACCCAAGGCCACAACACTGAACCAGACACTACTGCCCAATTGCCCACACCCCCAGTCTCTCCTGGTCTGGCCTAGCTCACCACCTGCAAAGTAGTCCAACATTTGCCAATCCCTCTGACCTGCCTGTGCCTCACTTCCTCCCAGCCACAAGATCAGGGCATAATCCAGATCCCAACCCTAGCCACAGCTGACTGAAGGGCACTAGTTTAACCTCAGTTAGGACCAAGTGGCTTTTAACAGAACAGGACCCAAGAATAACTTTTCCCTGTCTACTCTCGGCTTTATTTCAGGCTTCAGAACCAAGAAGTGTGTAATCATAATGAGCTTCAGCTTTAGCCTCAAGGGATTGAGAGTCACTGAAAGCACCACTCTGCCAGAAACCCTCTAAACAAGGATCCCAATGCCCCTGTAGTTTGGGGAACGGAACGTTGACTTTCAGTAACACATGGTGGCCACTTCCGCTGTGAGTGGAGAAAGATCCTTCCCCTGCAAAGATGCAGACAGATGTGGTTCTCCACCTCTGTAGACCTGGGGGGAGGTGATGGAAAAGCACACCAGATCCATACCCGCAAATACAAGTGTCTACTCTGCCCCTCTGTCTAATTATGATCCAGTGTCTCCATACCCCCTGGGGACTGGGGACTTGTTTGTTCAAGCTGACATATCTATTATTTCTCTTTAGTAGTTAGGAGAATCATTTGCAGCGTTCATTAACAAGTATCACCTTATGAATTACTGAACAGCAGCTCTGCTTTAGCTAATGAGCCCCAACAGTGTAATACTTTACATATTTTATAGCGAGACAATTAAGCAATGTCTTGCTTTAATAGTAGACCTTAAAATAAATCATTTGGAATACAAAGAAGAGATGGAGGTAATGGTACCTATAGTACACTTGTGGTTAGAATTGGGGACGTTTACATTCTTCTCCTCCCAACCCCTTGTTACACATATACATACATGTTCAAGCTACAGAGATACAACCAGTTTTCAGAGCTTTCTTGATCAATATTCCAGCTTCTTAATTACAAAGCACATAAATAATATGTATATGATTTATGTGCAGAGAAGGAAAAAGAGAAGAAGAAAAGAAGTATAGGGCTTGGTTTTGTCTTGTTGACAAGGAGGGATGAAAAAATGCAAGTATGTATTGAATGCCTACCTCTGCCAGCCATTTGTATCTGCCCCCTCATTTAATTTTTGTGAAACTCTGCAAGCTAGATATTTGCATCCCCCTTATGTAGAGGAAAAACTGAGACTTGGAGAGGTTGTCACTTGCTTAAGGTCACACAGCTTGTAAGTGGCTTCACCAGGATTTAAAGCCGAGTCTGCGTGATTCCAAAGACCCCGATCCTTCCAGGGCTTTATATCAAAGATAGTGGCAAAACCTTCATCCCCACCAGATTTTGCTACTTTTTAATGCCCTTTGCCTTCCCAGAAGCATGGAGGTTACCTCCATTAAACTCTGTTCCCTTGTATTGTGCTGACTCTTGGACAAAAGAATAGACAGCCCCCTCCCATACCCAATATGTCTCTTTGGCAAGACCCCTCTACCCTGTCCAGAGCTCTCATTTGCTCCACTCACCATTAGCCAATCAGAAAGATATCAATGACTGACAATGAGTTTATGGGTTCAGCTCCTATACAAATAGGGCCACTTCTGCCCGGAACTCCAGGACTGAAGAATGGGAGAGTTCCATCCAATAACAAGGAGGCTTTAGTGACGAGAGGTTTTACGAGAAACCACTCACCACCTACCCAGAACTTAGGGCTACTGCTCACATTCCCTTCCAAGCACATCACACCTCTTAGGGCTATAGAAGGGACAGGTATGTGTGAGCAGCTACTCTGAGACTGGACCATTGCCACCTGTAAGCCTCCAGGTAGCCAGTGCACCCAGGAATTCAAGACTTACTAAGGCTATGAGAAGGAAGGCAGGTCCTTCTCTTTTACCTTCAAAGCATGAGTCTCCAGCCACTGGTGGAGTCTCATGGCAGCTTCCCTGAGTGGAGACATTGATCCCATAGCTGGTCCTCATCCCATTTACTCTAATGGTTCTCTAGGGGCTGTGGCCAGCCCTCTACACTGCTGGTCACCTGCCAACAGGGAGACTCTTACCATGGATGAGGCCAACAGGGAGAGCCTTCCCGTGCTGTGTTTAAAACTCATAGTCGAGCAACTTAAATTTCCATTTGTAGAGGACTGCTTAAATAAATAAATAAGTTTTTCATTACATATTTATAAAGTTGGACCCCAGGTGGCGAAGTGGAGCTTGAATCAGCAGTTCAAATCCACCAGCCACTCCTTGGAAATTCTATGGGGCAGCTCTTCTCTGTCCTATAGGGTCGCTATGAGTTGAAATCTACTCAACGGCAATGGGTTTGATTTTTTTTTTTTTTTTGGATTTATAAATTATGTATTTACATACATTATAATTTTATGTTATGTATTTTTATGTGTTTTATTATACATATATAAATGGTCCACTGTTACAATGGAAAAGGAGCAATGACGGTGCAACGGTTAAGTGCTTGGCTGCTAACCAGAAAGCTGGCAGTTTGAACCTATGCAGCAGCTCTGCGGGAGAAAGACCTAGCAATCTGCTCTCATAAAGATTCAGTGAAGAAAACTCTATGGGGCAGTACTACTCTGTCATGTGGGGTCGCTATGCATCAGAATCGACTCTAGGGCACCCAACAACAGCAGACAATGGAATACTATGTAGCTGTTAAATAAAGAAACATACAAATAAGCAAGAAAGATCTCTCTGAATGGAAATGGAAAAATCTCCAAGATATATTCTAAAGTGAAAAAAAATAACTATCTAATTTATTATCTTTTGTATAAAAGGGGAGAAAATAAGATTCCATATTCACATTTGCTTGTGTATATTTTTTAATCCCTGAAGTATACATAAAACACCAAGTAGAGTAGTTACCTGCTGGAACAAGGAGGGTAGGGCCGCTGGGGGACAAAACTGGTGAAAATTTCACTCAATAGTCTTTGGAGTTGAATCATATAAAGTTATCGTTGTTGTTGTTGTGTGCCGTTCAGTCGATTCCGACTCACAGTGACCCGATGTAACAGAGTAGAACTGCCCCATAAGGTTTCCTAGGCTATAATCTTTATGGAGAGCCACGGTGCCACAGTGGTTAAGAGCTCGGCTGCTAACCAAAAAGGTGGACAGTTTGAATCCACCAGCTGCTCCCTGGGAACACTATGGGGTGGTTCCCCTCTGTCCTATAAGGTTGCTGTGAGTTGGAATCAACTCAATGGCAATGGATTTGGGGTTTTTTTAGGTTTTTGAATCTTTATGGGAGCAGACCACTAGGGCTTTTCTCCCTTATTAGCTATTCAAAAAAATATATTCTACAACTCACAAACACCCAGAAAGGGCAGGGCAGAACCCAAACCAAAAGTGTGTGATTCCCCAGCCTACCATCTTCAGCCTCGATGCAACTGACATAGACCCCTAATGAATGTTTCCTGAAGGTGCCGCAGAGAAATCAGTCCACCATGGCAGGGCTGCTGAAAAGTAGATTTGACCCATTTCTTCTACAGCATTTGATGGCTATTTGTTGACCTGGGTTGGAAAGTGGAAAGGGCAGGGCTGTTGCCATAAAGTCCCATTCAAGGCTGTTTTCAACTGACTGCTTACAGGCCACATCTCCAGAACAACCAGGTAGGTCCCCAAGGGCAACTCCAACTTTCTCCAGCTATGAACTCTTCCTTATGCCAGGTCAGAAAGCATTAACTTTCAAGGTTTGAACCCATTCAGTGACTCCATGGAAGAAAGACCCAGTGACCTGCTTCTATAAAGATTATAGCCTAGAAAACCCTATGGGACACTATGAGTCGAAAATTGACTCGATAGCACCTAAAAACAACAACAACATGATGAGCATGAACCAGGATGATGTCAGAGAATGACTGGAGGTGGTCTTTAGAGCAGGTGCTTAGGGAAGGCCTCTCTGATGAGGTGACACTTGAATTAAGATTGGACTCCCAAGGAGGCATCAGCCATGTCAAAATCTGAGGGAAGATCATCCTAGAGTGTAAAGAAAATGAGAAGACCTTGAGACAGGAACAAGCTTATGAGTGCGAGTAACAAAAAATCAGTGAGGGTAGAGTGGGAAAAATAGGGGAAGGAGTGGCAGAAGATGAGATTGGACACATCAGCCAGGGCGCCATTGTAGAAGGCCTTGGAGGCCCTGGTAAGAAGCGTAGATTTAATTCTAAGTGTGCTGAGGAAACCATCGGGAGGCTTTAAGCAGGAGAGTGATGTGATCTATCTCACTGTTGAAAAGAAGGAGTAGAACCTGGAGCACCAGAAAAAAGGCTATTTCAGGAGCCAAGAAAAGATGATGGTGGCTTGGAGCAGGAAGGAAGCAGTAGAGATGAAGAGAAGTAGTCAGATTTAAGATGTGTTTTTAAGGCAGAGGTGCAAGTACTTGCTGATGGATTGAATATAGGGATGAGGAAAAGAGAGGTGTCAAGTGAGACAGAATCACCTTTGTATGTCCCCTATTACTTACTGATTTCCAGATTATCTTTTGTCTAGGTGTGTTAGTTATCATTTGCTGCATAACCAACCATCCCAAAATGTAGTACAACAAATGTGTACTATATCTCCTGTTTCTGTAGGTGACCAGGTGATTCTTCTGGTCTGGGTAGCTTAGATGGAGCCAGATGGTCTAGATAGCCTCATTCACATGTCTGAGACTGCTGAGGTAGCTGGGGCCTCTCTCCACATGGTCTCTTGTCCTTAAGGAAGATAGCCCTGGCTTTCTCACAAGATGACAGGGGCATCCCCAGCAGCAAGAGACTGCAAGCCCAATGCACATGTACTTTCCAAGCCTCTGCTTGCATCACATTTACTAATGTCTCCTGACCAAAGCAAGCCACTCATCCAAGCCTATAGTCAATGTGGGGAGGGACCACACAAGGGCATTGACACAAAGAGGCAAAGCTTTACTGGGGCCATTACTGCAACGGCCAACCACACTAGGTAACTCAGAGTAGACTTGACTGGGCCCACGTTCCATAAGTTCCTCTGGGAGGCAGAGTTTTGAAGACCACCAGGGGAGCCAGGGAAATCAACAAGCAGCTGGCAGAGTTCGCAGGCCTGGCTGGAATCCTAAGAAAGGAACTGGAACTTTCTATCAACATGATCCCCACATACGCACACCTGCTTTCACTTCTGTATTGGTCAGCTATTGACACATAGTACTGCAAAACAAACATCTTCAAAATTTCAGTGACTTAGAACAAATGTTTATTTTTCCTTATTGTAGGTCTGTGGGTCAGTTGGAGTTCAGCTGTTTCAGATGTGGGTCTGTGGCTCACCTGAGGTTGCAAAGCTCGTTCCTGGAATTTAGACTAGAAGAGTAGTAGCTACCCAGGCACACACTTCTCATAGCACTGCAGAGGCATAAGGAAGAAAGCCCAGTGGCAAGAACACTTTTCAATTCTCTGTTTACCACATCACATCTGCTAACATCCCACTGGCCAAGCAAGTCACGTGGCTCAGCCCAAAGTCAAAGGACAGGAAGATTCTCCATGCCCACCATGAGACCATGGCAAGGATGTGGGTATCAAATACACATACAGAAGTGAAGAATTAGGATCAATTTTCAATCTACCACAACCTTCCATTTCCCCTGCCCTGCTTAGTTGCTTCAAACCTAGAGGTGACAAGCAGGTCAGCCAGCCCTGTCCTGCCAGGTGACCAGCACTTTTCTTGAAGCTTCTCTATGCTTAGGGTCCAACAGTTGGTGTCATGGATTGAATAGTGTCCTTAAAAAATACGTGTAAACTTGGCTAGGCCATGATTCCTAGTATTGTGTGGTTGTCCATCATTTTGCGATCTGATGTATTTATACTATGTGTCGTAAATCCTAACCTCTATGGTATTAATGAGGCAGGATTAGAGGCAGTTATGTTAATGAGGCAAGACAAAATCTACAGGATTAGGGTGTATCTTGAGTCAATCTCTTTTGAGATATAAAAAAGAAAAGTGAGCAGAGAGGAGAGGGACCTCACACTACCAAGAAAGAAGAGCCAGGAGAAGAGCATCCCCTTTGGACCCAGGGTCCTTGTGCTGAGAAGCTCCTAGACCAGGGAAAGATTGATGATGATAACCTTCCCCCAGAGCCAACAAAAAGAGAAAACCTTCCCCTGGAGCTGGCACCCTGAATTTGGACTTGTAGACTCCTAAACTGTGAGAGAATAAATTTCTCTCTGCTAAAGCCATCCACTTGTGGTATTTCTGTTATAGCAGCACTAGATGACTAAGACAGTAGGAATGACTGAAAAGATAAAATGGGGATACATTTTTATCTTCCCACCGAGGAGAAAGGCCTGAGGTCATGGGGCTACATTTGTCAGAGTAGAAATGTCCATTTTGCCTACTTGGACACTTCTCATCATTTCTGTCATCAGTGTCACCAGCATCTTAACAATCAGGGCTGAAATTGGCGCTGTTGGCTGAGAACCAAGTCTGACAGTGACTCATGTCCAGGACATATTTTTATCATTAAACCCCTTCTAACAGTTAAAGCAGGAAAACACTTTTGAGGTGACCAGACAAAACTTCCTCCGGAAGGCTGATTTTAACCACCTGGGCCAAGCAGATGTACTGTTCTTTTTATCTTGCTGAACATCTTTATTGATTTATTACCCTCTCCTAACACGTGTAAAGGGATATCCTATTCATTAGCTCATGGGGCTTCCCCAGACCCCAGAAATTAAAGTGGAGAGGATGTTAGACAACATGAAGCTTTTTATCAAGCACCTGCTAAGTGCTAGGCATGGCGCCAAGGGCTGCAGGGATGCAAGCAAGGCAAGGCAGGGTCCTTGTCCTCACAGAAGACATGCTAGCGGGAAAACCATAAGGAAGAGGAGGCGGTACGTGGTACAGATGAGGACTCCTGCAGGGGTTCTGAGGAAGGAGAAGTTCTTCTGCAATAGCTGAGCAGGGATGGTGCCTCTTGATACCATAGATGTTTAATATACAAGGGAACTGAGATTGAGAAAGATGAGATGACTTGCCCAATGAAGATGGTAGAACCAGGAGTAGAACTCAAAACTTAAAAGCAAATTTCTTCTAAATTCTGGTCCCAGGTTCTGTCTGTGCTGTGATAAGGCCTCCTCTCACAGACAACTTTCCATAGATATCTACGTTCGTCTTTTTTTTCTCCATTCTCCCCTGCTTCCTTCCTTAGTAACCATTAATCTTCTTTTGTCTTCACGGATTTACCTAGTCTAGATATTGCACATAAGTGGGATCATATTTGTCCTTTTGTGTCTGAATTATTTCACTCAGTGTAATACTTTCAAGTTTCCTCCATGTTGTAGCACATATCAGAACTTCATTTACCGTTATAGCTGAATAATACTCCATTGTATGGATAGACTACATTTATCCATTTATCTGTTGATGGGCTTTTGGGTTGTTTCCAGCTTTTGGATATTATGAATAACTAGCTTAAGCTTGTCCGAAGCTTACACAGATGGAGTTGGATTAGAACAAACTCCACAATGACTTTAAAAACTCAGATTCTAACCTAGCTTTACCACTTTTTAGTCATATAATACTCAGCCAGTTATTCTGCTGGAGGCTGAGGTTCTTTGTAGAAAAGATGTAAAAATTATAACATACCAGAATTGTAAGAGACCTTGGAGGTCATCTAGTCCAACCACCCACCAGATACTTAAATCCTTTCCCAATGAAGGAGATGTAGCCTGTATTTGGATACTTCCAATGATGGAGAACTCACCACTCTTTGGGGAAGTATCTACTATCTTTAGGGAGGTATGCACTATCTTTGGACGGCTCTATTTGAAAGTTCTTCCTTATAGTGGCCTGCAATTTATTTCCCTGCTTATTGTACCTATGGATCTTGATCTACCCCTTTGGGACAGGCAAAACCAGCTGGCTTTCTCTTCCATAGGATAATTTCTCATCTGCAGACTCACTTCATGGAGCCCCTGAGCCTTCTCTTCTACATGTTACCTCCCCAGTTCCTTCTGCCACTTCTCACTTGACCTGGTTTCAAGTCCCTTCAGCATGTCCTCTCTTCTCTGGACATGCTTCTGCTTCTTTTCATACCTCCCAGAGCCAAGGATGAAAGCCAGCAAGACATTCTCGCCAACCCAGAGCAGGGAAATCCTTTCTCCATCCCACTCATAGCACTTCTATCCTCATTTGTTAGAAATAGACCCACACGTAGATTTTTGACATAAGCACCAAGCTAATTTAAGGGAGAAAGGATAATCTTTTCAAAATACGGTGTTGGAACAAGTGGATTTCCATATATAGAAAAAAAAAAATGTTGACCTATAGATCACACTATGGCCCCAAAATAAACTCAAAATGGATCATGAACCTAAAGATAAAAGCTAAAATTATAAAAATTTTAAGAAAACATAGGATAAAATCTTTGTGATCTTTGGGAAGGTTATAGGACATACACACACACAAAAAAACTAATGATCATTTTTTAAAAAAGATAAAATGAATTTCATCAAAATTAAAACTCTGTTCTGCTCTTCAAAAGACACTATTAAGAAAAAGAACAGGCAAGCAACAGGCTACAAGAGAATATTCACAGCACATACAATTTGTGTGCAGAATATATAAAAAACTTTTACAACTCAATAAGAAGACAAACAACCCAATGAAAAAAATCACAGACAAGATATTTGAATGGACGTTTTACAAAAAATATGTTGTTGTTGTTGTTGTTAGTTGCCATCAAGTTGGCTCCAACTCATGGTTATAACACAATGAAAAGTTGCCCAGTCTCGCGCCATTTTCATGACTGTTGGTACGTCTGAGTCCATTGCTGTGGTTGTTCTGTTAATCCATCTCATTGAGGTTTTCCCTCTTTTTCATGACCCTCTACCAAACATGATGTCCTTATAAAAGATACACAGATAGGTCATAAACACTTGAAAAAATGTTCAACATCGTTAGTCATCAGGGAAATACAAATTAAAAGTATAATGAGATACCACTACATACCCACTCCACCACACCACCCATTGCCATCAAGTTGATTCCGACTCACAGCAATCCTATAGGACAGAGTAGAACTGCCCCATAGGGTTTGCAAGGAGCAGCTGGTGGATTCGAACTGCTGACCTTTTAGTTAGCAGCCTTCGCTCTTAACCATTGCACCATCAGGACTCCACATACCCAATAGAATTGCTAAAATTAAAAAAAAAAAATTTAAAAATTGCAGAAAAGCCTTGTTAAGGAGGTCTATTCATTGAGAAGTTCCTATCTTGGGGACCAGAACATTAATTAGACTGTCAAGAGGGACCTGTCCAGTTCAGCCAAAACAATACCTGAAGGGGCCACTAACTTGGAACTTTATGATGCCAATATAAGGATTTGCAGAGACTGAGAAGCATTTGCTGAACCCAACCATGATGTGAGAATTCCAGACATTTTAAAATTCAGTTACCTAGAATATAATTGTATCCACAAACTATGAACGATTTGTAGGGGATTCTGATAGTGCCATTCCATGCCCCTTCACCAAGCCTGGGAATAGCTAAGCAAGGGGTACTGTATGGCGGTAAGAAGCAAAGCTTTGAGTGGCACACCTGGCTGCCAACTCTAACCCCACTGCTGAGTAGCTGGGACCTTGGGCAAGTTATTTCATATCTGAGTGTCAGTTTCTTCATCCATAAAATGGGTCTAAGATCATCTACTTCACAGGGTTGTGAGAAATGATTCCATGAAATAAAGTACCACTTGGCACGTAAGTTATCAATGAATGGCTCGTGTTACTATTATTGTTCATCTCATCTGACTTTCTCATAATCTTGAGGTATTCTGTTCATCTTATGTGCACTGTCCCCAACCATTCTGTGCTAGGATTTCTGCCAGCCCTGGGTCTGTTCGCTCTTGGATCTATTCTACTCCCTTTCCCTGCTCTGTGTCACAGTGGGGATGACCCCACAAACTCCTGGGTCAGTCAATGGAAGCACCAGCAGGAGCCTGGAGGGCAGGGGAAAGAAAGAAGCCAGGGCATTTCTTCTCCTACTTCTCGGCCTCAGATGTCTCCCCCATAGCTCCAGCTCCCACTCTACAGCCCTGCCTGATTCCCGCTTGCCCTGGGCTCCAGTAGCACTGTCTCTTCCCTTTATTCCTCCAGCCTTAGGTCATCTCTGAGTTACCTCACTGAACCCTGCTTGGCTTTGGGGCTCCTCCATAACCTGTGTAACAAATGCCCTCTATTACGTCCCCTCTGTTGTAAACATCTGACGTGGTTTCTGTTTTCCTGGTTGCCCCTGATTGCACAGATGGTTGGTTACCTGGTATGTGGGTAATATTAATCACCATTGCTGAGGCACTTGTCCAGAGTCCACTGCCACTACCACTTCTCTACCAATCGTTCCGCTGAGGAAGTTTTGCAGCCCTCCAATCCCTTAGTAAGATGCCTGCTGCTAATCACTTATTACCCAGGGGATGGCGTCTCTGTTCTCAAGGTTTTACGGCCAGGTGCCTGACTCTGTATTTGTTTCTTGGGTTTGTCTCTGGTATAGGAATGGCAGGGAGGGTGGGGAATTTCATCTTTCTCCTTTTGTTGAGAGGAATAACTTTCTGCTTGAGATCCCAGTTAATAGTGGATTTGTTTTCCTCATCACTGGGCAGTACATGGACACCATGCCCGCTCCAGCGTAACTCATAAAATACTTCTCCACCTCCACCCACCCCACCCCTCACCCACCATGCACAGCAGCTCAAGCTTGTTGCTGTTGGCTTGGCAATTTCACCCACGTGATGGTTCAGACTGAATGTGCATGGTGCTGGGCACTGCGGAGAAGACACAAGGGGGCCACCTACCAGAACCAGTTACATAATTTGCGGGGCCACACATGGTTAAGTGCTTGACTACTAACCAAAAAGTTGAGGGTTCGAACCTACCCAGAGACACCTTGGAAGTAAGGCCTTGTGATCTGCTTCCAAAAGATCACAGCCTTGAAAACTCTATGGAGCAGTTCTCCTCGGCACACAGGAGGTCGCTATGAGTCCACATCGACGCTCATGAAACTAACAACAACAAAGCGCAAAGTGAAACTGTGGGGCCCCTTGCTCAGAAACTTTCCAGATCGTGACAGCTGAGCATCAAACCCAGCAAAGGGGCCCTTGTAAGTGCAGGGCCCGTGAGACTGCACCAGTGCCACAGGATCAATTCCCAGCCGACATCCCTCACATGCAGCCACCACCCCTCTGTCAGTGGAGGCTTTCGTGTTGCTATGATCCTGAACAGGTTTCAGCGGAGCTTCCAGACTAAGATGGAGTAGGAAGAAAGGCCTGGCAACCTACTAACTCTTTCTCTCACCCAGTGGAGAGGCCCTCCCCAGCTCAGGCCAGCTTTAGCCAGCGTGGCCTGGTGTGGGCATGAGGGACAGGGTGGCTTCCTCTTTATCTGCTAGCCTTGTGCTTCTCCTCCTCCAGTCCCCAGCCCCCGATGTTTCAGCCATAACCGGAAAATCCACCTCTCATTCCCAAAGAATGAGAAGGGCCGTGTCTACCCCTGCACCACTGTGTTGTCCTGGTACTTATCATGGTTCAGGCACGTGGTACATGCTCATTAAAAGTTTGTTGAGTGGATAAATAAATAGAAACCTGTAGCCTAGCCTGGCATTTTATTTTACCTATTTAACACTTATGCCATACTAATTTACCATGTGCCACACACTTCTCAAAGTGTGTTACAAATACTAACCCACTTCATCCTCCTAACAGCCTCTAAGGGGTAAGTATCGTGATTAATCCCACATTACAGATGAGGCTTAGACAGGTTAAGTCTGGCTCCAGGATCTGTGCTCCTAACCCCTACACCAGTGACTTCCAGAGTGGGGCCTCCACACCAGCAACATTGGCATCACCTGGGAGTGTGTCAGAAATGCAGATTCCCAGGCCCCTGGAACGGGGTCGGCACTCTGTTTTCAACAAGCTGTGCAAATGGTTCAAATACCTGCTCTAGTTTGAGAAGCACTGGCCTACACCTGCCTCCCAAACTTATCCAATCAAAAAACTACCTGTGATCTGGGTAAAATTGTAGCTCCTTAGGCTCCACCCCCAGAACTCCTGAATCAGATTGGGGGGTGGCATGGACCAAGAATCTGCATTTTTAACAAGTACCCCAGACAAGGGGTTTTTATCAGGCAAGGTTTGGGAACACTCCTCCAGGCTGTTCGCGTTTTAACCCTGCACTGGAAGAAAACAGTAAACTAAGATTTTACAGAGGTAGTGAGTGTGTGTTTGGGGCCGGTAGGTCTGGGTAGGGCAGGTTTATCTTTCCTGAAAGTGGAGTCAAACATAGCAGCTGTTCCATCCCAGAGTTGAGAGGACAGCATATCACAAGCGAAGTCACAGGTATAAATCTCCCTCTAGTGAAAAGCTGACACCCAATGTGTATGTTCACAAGTTCCTAACCAGAAGAGCAGATTCCATCTCCTGCAGGAATGCGAACGCCACCTCAGTCAGATTCTTGCAGATCAACCTCAGAAGTCCAACGCTCCAGGCGAAAGTTTGGCTTTATTGCTTTCTCTTTGAGAATCATATATCGTCCTCACCAGGAATTTCCTGTAATAAATACCTTTGTCATCTTGACTAAAGAAGTTGTTGACCTAAAACACCTTGGGCTGAAATATCACCTTTGCCTACCTCTGTATAGTTACCTGGGCTGTTTCAGGGTTTGGGGGAGGCTACGTCAGTGTAACTACCTGGTCTGTTGTAGGATTTGGGGGAGGCTACCTCTGCATGGTTACCTGGGTTGTTGCAGGGTTTGGGGGAGGCTACCTCTGCATGGTTACCTGGGCTGTTGCAGGGTTTGGGGGAGGCTGAGGAAAGGATGAACAGGTCAGGGAAGGGCTGAATCACCTCTGAAAAGTGCCTTCCCCACCCCTAAACCTCCTGATTTTTACCTATTCTGAAAATCAAAAAGGGAACAATGAAAAAAAAAATTGAGTGCAAGTTGGTAGAATTCTTAAGGCTAATATTTCCAAATTAAAAGGTGAAACCCAGGAAAAGCCCAGGCATCTGGCTCCAGATTTCAATTTCCAACGTAGTCTACAATATTCACAATGCTCAATCTGCCCAAAACAGGAGAAAGTGGACTACACGAGGGTGTAGAGGCCGTGGGGTTTAGGCCCTGCTCTACCAGCCTCAAGGAACCCTGGTTGCACAGCGGTTAAGCACTCAGCTGCTAACCGAAAAGTCAGTGGTTTGAATCCACCAGTCACTGAGAGGGAGAAAGATATAGCAGTCTGCTTCCATAAGGATTACAGCATTAGAAACCATATGGGGCAGTTCTGCTCTGTCCTATAGGGTCGCTATGAGTCAGAATCAACTCGATGGCAACTGGGTTTGGCTTTTGGTTTTCTACCAACCGCAATGAGATGGATCGACACAATAGCTACACCACTGGAGCGTACCAACCATCATGAAGTGATGCAGGACCAGGCAACATTTCATTCCATTATGTGTAAAGTCACCATGAGTCAGAGCTGACTCAACGGCAACTAACAACCGTTACTACTGCATCACGACCTGACTTCTCCCTCTGCCCAGTCCTGCTTTTCTCACTCCTTTGCAGGTTTTATTCCTAAAAACATTCCCTGATAAACCTCCTGCTTGCTAATCTCTATCTCAGAACCTGTTTCCCAGGGATCCCAACCCAAGGCAGCACCCAGGCGTGTGTGTGCCCTGTCCATACCCAGTATCTTAGGCTAGGTTCTCTAGAGAAGCAAAACCAGTAAAGCGTATAAATATATATAGAGAGAGATTTATATCAAGGAAATAGCTCACACAATTATAGAGGCTAAAATGTCCCAAGTCCACAGATCAGGGTAGAGGCGTCTCCCAGTTCACATAGCCGCAGAAGCTGGTGAACCCAAGGTCGGCAGGTTGGGGAACCGGACTCTTGCTCACAGGCTGAGAAGTTTGACGAATTCCAAGATCAACAGCTAAGCTGCTAGCTCAAGTCCCATGAACTGGAGGTGAGACAACAAGAGGCAACTGCTGAGTCTGGAACAAGCCAAAAACCTTGGCAAGGCGAGCAGGCAGAAAGTAATTGGCGGAAGGCAGACAGATGAAACTGAGAGGGTGGTGAGCTGCCACAGGCCCCGCCTCCACCAGTACCACTCAGCAGTTCCATCGTGGGGGTGATCACAACATTATACAACTGCTAAAACACTGAGAATAAGGGTCTAGCCAAGCTGACATACAGTCTTAACCATCTCAGTAATTTGGTACCAGGAGTGGGGTGCTGCTCTAACAGATACCTAAAATGTGGAAGCAGTTTTGAAACTGTGAATGCTCAGAGGAGCATCAGTGGCAGAGGACCAGCAGCAGCAGAGAACCTGCAGCAGCAGAGAAACGGCAGCGGCAGAGAACCAACAGCAGCAGAACCAGGAGACCAGTGTGAGATGGCACTGGAGCCGACCCATGGAGCGAGAGAGCTGACTGCCTGTGTGCAGGAGGCTTCCTGGCAAAGTGGGGTGCCTCTGGGCACTTACTGGTGGAGCTACAGAGCTTTGGAACACTTGCCCCAGCAGGGTAGATGCAGGCTTTGAGGCCTGAGGGCCAAGAGGTCACAGGAAACAGAAGCAGAAGCTGAAGAGACAAGGAACAGAAGAAGCCGAGCTGCCTGAGTCTCAAAAGGTATGGCCATGACCTCAGGGGTTTCAAAGTGTGGAGCCATGGCCTCTGGTGTTTCTAAGGGTGGAGTTGTCACTCTGATGGAGTAGGAGAATGATGCGCCTAAAGCTGAGGGAGCAGAGTTGCTGTCCCATGGGGCCTGGAAGGCAGAGCTGAAGCCCAGGGCTGATGGGCTACCACTCAGAATCCAGAGACTGGCCAATACCTAGAGTCTGGAGGGCAGGGCTATTGTGTAAATTGTCTCAGAGAACACAACATTATTTTCAAAGCCTTGAGGACTAATGTAATGTGTTCTGCTAACTTGCTTGGTGCCTGTTATGCCTTCTTTCCCTGCAATTTCTCCCATTTGTAATGCAAATGTCTAGCTTGTGCCCATTCTGCCATTGTACCTTTGGAAACAGATAACTTGTATTCTAGATTTCACAGATGAAGAGGAATTTTTGGATTTTGGACTTAGAGTTAAGACTTTGGCTGTGATATGATGGAGTGAATATGTTTTGCATGTTTCAAGGATGTGATTTTTTGGGGGGTCAAAGGGTGGAATGTCATGGATTGAATTATGTCCCCCAAAAAATGTGTGTATCAATTTGGCCAGGCCATGATTCCTGGTATTGTGTGATTTTCCTATATGTTGTAAATCCTTCCTCTATGATGTTAATGAGGGAGGATGGGTGGCAGTTGTGTTAGTAAGGCAGAACTCAGTCTACAAGATTGGATTGAGTCCTGAGGCAATGTCTTGAATATAAAAGACAGAAGTGAGCAGAGAGACAGGAGGACCTCATCAAGAAAGCAGTGCTGGGAGCAGAGCGTCCTTTGGACTGGGGTCCCTGCTCAGAGAAGCTCCTAGTCTGGGGGAACACCGAAGAGAAGAAGTCCGACAGAGAGAAAAAGCCTTCCCCTGGAGCTGATGCCCTGAATTTGGACTTTTAGCCTACTTTGACTGTGAGTATTTCTGTTAGAAATACTTGTGTTATTTCTGTTAGAGCAGCACTAGATGACTAAGACACCCAGCACCCACGCCCGTCATTCAGAAGAGAAGGTGAGTTCTCAGTCTTCCAAGATCATGGTTCATTCTCTGATAGATTATAGCACATTCCCAGATGACCTCTTCCGCACCTCTCTGTTGTCCAGGGCTTCTGTAAGGGCTCCCCCAAAAGGCCAGATTTGGGTGAGGTAGTTCTCCCTCTCTCGCTGGGCCAATCTCTCTGTTCCCAGTCTTTATCCTCAGGGCCTGTCTCAGGTCGAGTTCCAGAATCAGATCTTGACCGAGATGAGGATTCATTTACAAGAGATTTATTAAGGAAGTGCTCCCAGGAGAAACCAGAGGGAGGGAGTGGATAACACAGGACAAGGAAAGGAGAGAAACCAAGCAAGGCTACAGTTTCAGGTGACGTGCCAGCCCCGGCCTGACCCCGTGGGGAGCTCTGGAGTGTGAATTGTACTTCCTGCCTTGAGGCAAAGGAGCGGACTTCCACATTTCCATTCCCAGTCATCCTTGGCCACAGACCACACTTGGGATGCTAACTCTTGGCACTTCCAGCCCTCCGCCTAGGCAAAGAGGCTCCAGTAGCTCAAAGGTAGTCTCTTTAGATATATTATCTGGGTCCTTTCCATGATCCTGTGAGATGAGGACATTTGCTGTCCGAGGTCACATAGCCAGTGAGGAGCAGAGGGAGGCTTTGAACCCTAGTCTTTCCGCCTCCAGGGCCCACGCTCTTATCTGCGATGCCTCTTTCCCTGACATTCTGGGAAACTCCCTGGTCCTCAGTTTCCCCACATGCAAATGTCACAGACTAGATGCTTGTTGAGGTCTCTTTCGACTGACAATCAAAGCTGCAGGTGAACCGACTGTTTTGACCCGGGTCACAATAGATGGTCCCGGATAGAATGGGAGAAAAATGTGGAGCAGAACTCAAATTCTTAAAAAAATTGTTTTTAAAAAGTCAGGTAGACTGGAACAGGGAGAGCTCCCGAAGACTATCGCCCTGAGACACTCTTTAAACCTAGAACCAGTTCGGAGATCACCTTTTAGCAAAACAGCCGAGTGGCACACAAAATAAAGGATATTACCCATAAGATCAGCACTCAACTTAAAATCCATCTGCATGAAACAAAAAGGTCAACAATTACTCAAAAGCAAAGATAAGAAGATAAGGGGGCAGGGAAACTAGAGTACTGGAAACAGAACAAACAGAGCACTATTAAACAGAATGTTGACACATTGTGATAAATGTAACTGTCACTGAACAATTTATGCAGAAATTGTCAAACAGGAACCTAACTTACTATGTAAACTTTCACCCAAAACTCAAAAAAAAAATTTTTTTTTTTTTTTTTAAACTTCTGTAGATGAGAGTCCTTGGAAGCAAACCCCACAGAAGCTGGAAGTTAGACACACAGAAAGGGTGAAACGGACCCCAGAGGATTTGGGCTGAGCTTCACCCACGACCACACCACCACTGAAGTATAACTCAGGAATGGAAAATAGAGAAGACTTGAGGGGTGCCAGGAAAAGAACGCGGGGCTTGGGCCAGGCTCCCAGCCCTGTCTGTTCTTTACTGTGTGGTCCTGAGCAAGTCTCAGCGCTTCTCTGAACCTCAGCTTCGCCTTCTGTAAAATCAGGATAATAAGGCAAACGAATCATTGCTACATCTCCGGGTTCTCGTGTGGTTTAGATAGAATGATGTGGGGGAGAGTGGTTTGTCAATCACGGCGGGATTCCTGTTCTGGAAGAAGCAGCCTGCTGTCGTCACCAACATAATCAAGCCTTATTCCAAAATTTAGCTTGAGATTTCCTCCTTTCTCTCCCTCTACCCTCCACGCCAACTTCATTTACCCTGTCCTTAAAGACCTCTATGTCTGCACTACTCTGCACTGTTTAAGCACAAAGTCCTAATTCAAAATAGCCCTATAAAATGCTCTGGGTGAACTTGCTGGTTCCAAACAGATAGGCAGGTTGTCCCAAAACACAAAACTCAGAGCCCCAGCCTCCGCGGAGGAGCATTCCTCGGGCCTGGAAGGCTGGGCCCAGCCACTGCGCTCTCTGCAGCGGCTCATTAAATCGTAATCACCAGCCCCCGAGCCAGCTGGGCGGGCTGTTTGTCCAGGGCTGTGTGAGAGGAGGCTACACGCATCTGCCCCAGAAGCTGCCTGAGAGGACCTGCTGGCTGGGGTCTCGGACCCCAGCCCACATTGTCCGTCCTGTGGTTAGGGACCCCTTTTTCTCTTCCTGGGGCCCTGCTGGCAGCCTGACGCAGATTGGTGGGTGGAAAGCCAAAGCTGCTTAGGCCTTGGAAGACTCCACGGATCCCCCAGGCAGGTGAAGAGAAGGGCTGAGAAATTGCTGACATTGCTGACTTTGTTTTATTTTATCCACATTTTTATAGCCAGCTGAACCGGAAGCACCCTTCTGGCCTGGGAGTCAAGAGGTTTGGCCTGAGGCCCTGGCTTTGCTGAGAACTACTTGGACAAGCTGCTTAACCTCGCGGGGCCTCAGTTTCCTCACCTGCACAGTGGGAGTAATAATACTTGGCCTGCCTGTCCAAAAGGTTATAAAGGACGCAGATGGAAGGAGGGGTGACCTCCACGCAAAAGTGTGCCTGTGCAGCTGGAGGTGGGGTGAGGCTCCGTAGCATCTTCCGTTTCGGGGTCACCTGCTAGGTGCAAAATGCTTTGCACACATCCTCTTGTTGAGTCCTCAGGGAAAATAGTACCCCTTTTGCAGACGAAAAAACTGAGGCCCTCCGGCTCTGAAACTCATGTTCTTTCTGCCTTAGAAGAGAGCCTACCAGGTGCTCAGGCCTGGAGAGATCAACCACAGGCCAACTTTCCATCTCATTCAGTAAGGGTAGTGTGAACAGGTGCCAGGCTGGGTGCTGGGTGATGACAGATAATGACGCACTGCTGCCCGCAGGGAGCATTGCCCGTCCTGCTAAAATTCTGCCTCCCCTGGGGGCTGGTCTCCAGAGGCCTCTACCCAGCCAGTTGCTCCAGGCCAAAGGGCAAAGTTGGAACAGAGCTGCTCCTGAATGTCCCCACCCTGCTCTTGTTTGACTTTTGCTGGGCAATTCATCAGGGTAGAGAAGCAGCCTTCCCATGAGCCACTGGGCTACACTGCCAACCAGGAGGTCTGAGTTTAATGATGAGAACAGCAATAATGACAGCGTGGAGCCCTCATCTGTGCCAGGCACAGTGCTAGGCACTTTAGATACATTATCTTGATCCTCTCCACGGTCCTATGAGATGAGGATATTTGCTGTCCAGCGTCACACAGCCAGCGAGGAGCAGAGAGAGGCTTTGAAGTCTCATCTTTCTGTCTCCAGGGCCCGTGTTCTTATCTGCAATGGCTCTTTCCCTGACCTTCTGGATGACCTTGGGCAAGTCCCTCAACTTCCCTACATGCAAACTGTCAGAGGTGGCCTAGATGCTTGTTGAAGGCTCTTCCAACTCTGATGAGCAAGGGTCTTGACCTGTGAGATGGAACGGGTGGGATGGCCCATGGCTGGACTCCAGGACCCAGAAAAGACCTCCTCCCTGGAGCAGGGTGCTCAGAGCCCTGCTGGGCCAAACCTCAGCCCAGCGGAAGCAGAAGCTCTGGGGAGCAGTGTCAGCTCTGTGGGACAGCTTCTCCCTGGAAGCCAAACCTCTTGCAGATGCCAAAGTTAAAGCCCCTCCGTGAGCTCCCCACTGCAAGCTGCTTGCTATAAGTGACTCCTGCGCTAATGAGCTCGGAATGTCAAGTTCACTCAGTCAGCAGGTGTGGACATGAAGCGATGAAACGTCCCAAGCCGAGGGGAGACATGGGTCTCTTGCTTTCTCCTGTTTTTGTAGTCGCATTTGTCATAGCTACACAGGAAAATAAAAACCAGATGGAACCCTTGCGAGGAGGAATGGGGCTTCTCCATCCCTGAGCAGCAGGACAAAGGCCGTGGTGGACATTTAGGGTCACCGTGAGAGGGGAGGGGCCACAAGATGGCAAACCTGGGGTCTTGCTGGTGTCTTCTCCTCTGGACCTCAGGAGGTCATAGAGCAGGTGAAGAGCCAGGATTACCCCAGCCATTCAGATCTCCAGCAGACCACGGCCACTCATTCCCCAATTCTCCCACCCGGGAGCCTCTGCCCAGCTCACACACTCCTATGCAGCCTGCTGCAAGTACAGGTCACTGAACAGGGAACACTGGGCCAGGAGCAGGGCAGGACCCGAAAATAAACCTCACCTCCTCCAGGAAGCCCTCCCTCCCTGACCACCACCACCCTCTTCTCCAGTCTTCCTGCACTTGAAGACCAAGCTACACGGCTCCACACTTACCGCCAACGTGTCTGGTTCATTGAACTGTTGTGTGTGGCTTGCTTATATCCTACCCAGACCGTAATAATTCCTTGGGGACAAGAAACACTTGAGACTTGCCCTTAGGCCCCCTTGGCCCCTAGCACAGGGCCCAGCGCATCAAAGCTACTCTGTAAACGTGTGTGGAAAGAATGTGGTAGAGCATCGTTTGATAAACGTTAATATCGGCAAAGGAGCCCTGGTAGTGCAGTGATTACAGCACTTGTCTGTTAAACCAAAGTTCAGTGGTTCAAAATCACCAGTCATTCCCCAGGAGAAAGATGTGGTGATCTGCTTCCAAAAAAGATTTACAGCCTTGGAAACCCTATGGGGCAGTTCTACTCTGTCCTATAGGGTCACCATGAATCGGAATTCTACTGGAAGGCAATGGTTTTTTTTTGATATAACAATAATGATCGTTTCTCAACTACTGTGTGCCATGCTCTATGCTAAGTTTTTTTACTGCATTAACTCGCTTAATTCTACAACAATCCAATAGGACAGACGCTAACGTCCCCACTGTACATATGAGGAGCAGAGAGCTGTGACTTGCCCAAGGAAAGGGGCGGAGCTGGAATTTGCACCCGCTTCTGCCAGCAGCCAATCCCCACCCTTCACCACTGTGTGTGAGATTGGAGGCAGGCCACACCCAGAGGTGCCTGGGGTAAGGCCTGTCAGTCTCTGTCCCCATCCAGGTCAGACAGGATAGAAGAGATCTTGGTTCCGGAAACAGTGGGTTCTTGAACACGGTGGGTTCCTGAACACAGTGGTGCCCACTTACTGCAGATCCCACCCACCCTGAGCAGGTTCAACCCCCATGGTGCCAGGAGAGGCCAGTCTAGCTGGGGCTCAGCTGAGAGCTAGTGGCCTCTTTCTAATTGAGCAGCAAACATCCTAAAGGCGCAGCCAGAAGCTCCCTAGACCTCAGTTTGCTCATCTGCAAAGTAGGGAAGGGTCATTGCTCATCCAGAGGGCCGACGTACAAAGAATTAGAGAGAGGGTTGGGGTGGGGTCTGAGCTGGGTCCTTCCTACTCTCCCATCCTCCCAACAAGGTTTGTTCCCCTAAGTCAGCCCCACCCTGGGATAGGAACAGCTCCCAGCAGCGGCCCCGAAACAACAGGCCAGTGGAGTTTCGAGCAGGGCGCTGGGCGCTGAACAGTAGGAAAGGAAGGGATACCAGATCTCCGGAAGACAACAGAATCAGACCCCCTGGCAAAGCCCTTAGCCCTACCCTTGAACTTTTCCTTTACTTTCTCTGTTCTTCCCCAAGCCCCCAACCTGAGAGCATCCTAGATGAACTGCTGGCCTCCAAGCCACGGAGCTCTCCATGGTTTTCAGTCCAGTCGTCTCAAATCACGGCCTCCAGGGTAGCTTACTTGCCGATGTTGTCCTGCACCCAGTATTGACTTGCCTCTCAGGATGGCCTAAATGTCCCGGATTCAGCTTTTTTCAAAAAATGACCAAAATTTGGCCATTAGAGCTATGTTTTCCATTTTAACTGGTCTTCCTGTATTTTTATTTGCTAAATCTGGCAACCCTGCTCTGGGGTACAAGTGTTCAGAGACCACCAAGCACACCACACCCCGGGCAAGAGACGGGATTTCTGCACGGGCCATGGAAGCAGCTCTGTACGTGTGTGCATGCATGTGTGTGAGCATGTAAGAGTGCATGTGTGTGAGGAGTGTGTGAGTATGTGTACATGTGTGTCTGTGTGTACACATGTGCCTGAGTGTGTGTGGGTATGTGTGTGAGTGGGCATGTGTGAGTGATTGTGCACTGTGTCTGTGTCCCCATGTCTACTGGGAGTGCACTCCGGGTGTGCACAGGTGTGTGCCTGTTTGGGGCATGGGATGAGTCACCCCCACCTTCTGGTTCTGGACAAAGCCACGCAGGTAAGGGAAGACTCACGAGGAGTTTGGAAAAGGAAAGATATTCAATAGCCTTTCTTGTTGAAATCTCTCCTCATCTCTTAGAATCCATTCGAGGGATGGCCCTCTCCTGGCGCCATTCTATGTGATGTTCACAGAACTGTCAGGCTGAGAAGGTCCTTCGATCCAACTCCCTCACACCACAGGCAAGAAAACCACAGCCCAGAAAGCAAAGGGTACTTACCCAAGGTCACGTGGCCATCAGAGAAAGAGCTGGAACTGGAAACCGGGCCTCCTGTCCAGGGCCATCCCAGGGCATCAGCTGATGCTTCCAATAGCTGGGCACAGCCAGGAGAAGGCTGGGCTCGAGAATTCAGTGCAGCCATTTGCTCCCAAACCACAGAAATAATTATAATGGTGGCTAGCACTTACTGAGCCCTTACTGTATGCTACCCATGCCCGCTGCCATGGAGTTGATTCCGACTCATAGCGACCCTATAGCACAGGGTAGAACTGTGCCATAGGGTTTCCAAGGAGGGGCTGGTGGATTCAAACTGCCGATCTTTTGGTGAGCAGCCACGCTTTTAACCACTGCGCCTCCAGGGCTCCTACTGTATGCTCGGCTCATTTAGTTTACACAACCCCACAAGTTTTATTATCAGCCTCATGTGTGGATGAAGAAACCGAGGCTGTGAAACTTGCCGCAGCTGGGAATTTACTGACCACTTTAACCAGACAGATTGAACGCGGAGGAAGTTGGCATCCTCTTGCTAAATATACTGTGTTTTGCAGCCGGTCCTGCAGACGGCTGGCGTTAGCCAGGGTCCATTAGACGGACCAGGATTTCTTCACCAGGGCCCCTCTCTCTCCAAGTCAAGGTCAGCTTATCTCCTAGCCACTTCTCCTTGCGCCCAAGTCATTCGCTGCAGCTAAGATTTTTCAATGCACTGCACTAAGAGATTTTCCGAGGCTGATGCCCTGGACGGGGGTGGGAAGGGATCAGGTTCCTACCTTTTAAACCCTGCCTTTCAGCTCTCCCCTGGAGACAAGACACTTTCCCTTCTTTCCTTCTGAATGGCTCTTCCTCCCCACCCCCGTGTCCCCCTACTTCTTCCCGCCCTCCCAGCTCAGTTCAGCACTTCATTCAGCAGCCATTTGTCCCAGCGCCCCCGGCATCACACAGGTGTATTGTAGGCTCACTTGCTTTTGGGACAGTAAGTAGTTTTTTGGTCGGTGGCCAGTTAAGGGACTGCATATAGGCAGAGAGCACATACACAGCCCCCTCCCCTGGGGAGTGCCCCCAGCATGTTGTTACCTGGTGCTCCTGAAACCCAACGCCTGGGCGGTGGGGCGGCCAGGTGTGCTTCCAGACAAGGTTGTTTTTCCTCTACTGGGCGAGGCCTCCTCCTGGCAGGGAGGAGCTCTGCTTCCCGCTGCCAGCAGCCGCCTCCCTGCCCCTCGGGGTGGGGACTTGACCTCCAAGGACCCTCTGGCAGTGTTTGTTTGCTCCCCGACCCTCTCCTTAGAGGACCTGGGCCTGGCTGCCTGACCTCGCCACCTGCCCTCTCTTATCCTCCCCCCCTCCCCATTGCTCCTTTTCTGCCTCGGGCCTTCCTGGGCCTGGATGGCCCCCTCCCTCCATCCTCACCACCCACTGCACCCTGCTCCCCAGTGGCTCCCCAGCCACTGCAGCTCCAGTGAGCTCTCCCTCCTCCCAGCATGTGCTCTCACTGGACAAGCCTGTCACTCCTCCATAAGGCTGCAAATCCCGGCTCTGTCATTTACCAGCTGTGTCACCTTGGCCAAGACACGGAACCACTCTGAGCCCAGCTTCCGCCTCTGTAAAATGGGGCAATGAGAGTACCCAGCTCCAGGGTTACTGAGAGGATTAAACGAAGATCCTGTGCATAAAGCGCAGAGTGCGGCACAGACAGCATTCCAGAATCATCACATTATAAACCAAGAGACCAAACCTGTTGGCGTCAAGTTAATTCCAACTCACGGTGACCCCATGTGTTAGAGTAGAATGGCTCCATAGGGTTTTCTTGGCTGTGATCTTTACAGAAGCAGATTACTAGGTCTTTCTTCTCTAGCACCACTCGGTGGGTTCAAACTGCCACCCTTTAGGTTAGTAGTCAAGAGCAAACCATTTGAGCACGCTTGGGGGCCGCAGACCTGGCACCCTGGGCCTGCCTAGAAAGTTGTTCAGCCCCCAGGTCCCGAAGCCTCCAGGCCCCTGAAAGCCTGCAGGACAGGCGGCCCCATCACTGCCCGAGATACCTATTCTTCCCTCCACCTTTTAAGCACTGGTAGGGACAACACTCTGAGGAAACCCAGTAGGTTGTCTCCCTTGAAATGGAGAAGGAGGTCAAGAGACACATTTCCTAACTTTCAAAAGGAACTGTTTGGGATATTAGTCAACACATCACCAACACTAAGGGATTGTTTTATATCAGAAGACATATGATTAAGGAAACAATAGCAGGCTTGTGTATTTTTGTCCTAAAGAATGCTAATTATGCTTAGCACCCTGACACGTACAAAGGTTCTCTCCCAATATTTAGAAATCAAAGAGCAGTTGGCTGCAAGGTACCTCTTGCCTGGGCTTAGAACAGAGAGCCAAGTGGAAGCAGAATAGGCCTCCAGCAGGTCTTTGAATGGGCTTCTCAGCCTACCGATTGCCCTGTACCAGTTAGGAAAGGTACTTGCAATTGCTAAATTGCGCTCACAATTGCTTAATTACACCTTCAGATCAGCACCTAATTTGCTTAGGGTGCAACTGAGCTGCTGTGGGTGTAATTACCTGTCAGGGACACTACTTAGCAATGCAGCTGCAGCCAGAGGAAAGAGGGCACCTAGCTCGGCTCTGCTTGAAGAGGCTGCAGCCCCTCCACTGTGGTTTCTAGGGCCCCACACCCTCACAACCCAGGTAGAGGAAGACAGCCCTGGCCCAGTGGCACCCTGGGAAGCAACCTGGGTGCCAGGAATCTTAGAAAGGTCCACTGGGAGCTTCACAGAAAGCATCCAGGAGGACCCTCCTGAGCTGCCCCACCCTGAGGCAGTGGTCTAGGGTGTGAGGACAGCTGGCCCAGGTTCTGCCTCAGCCATCCTGGGTGACCTGGCCTGGTTGCCCAGTTCCAGCCTGCCTCCCATGGGCCTCCATGCTGGGGCACAGTGGTGGGGGGGCCCTAAAGCTGCAGAGCTGGGCCTGACCAGGCACCCCAAGGTGGGCAGGGCCGTGACAACAGTTCCCAAGGCCTGAGAAAAGGGAGCAAAGCCTTCTTCCAAGAGCCCTCCAGCCCTGATCCATGTCTGCTGTGTGACCAGACTGGCAACGTCAAAATCCATGATCCCCGCAAAGGGGGCAGCCCCCACATGTCTCCCCAACACACCACACAGAGAGAGAGAGACCTTCATGGAAAGGAAAGCCTCAGTCCCTCAAGAAGGCCCTTGTTTCCAAATGTCCTCCTTTCCTCGTGGAGGGTGGCATGCCAGAGTTTGCTGAGGACCCGCCCAGGCTCCCTCCTCAGTCACACCCAAGGGGAGTTTACACCCCAAAGGTGTTACACACAGGCCCATAACTATGTCATTGTCACCTGATGACACAAGAAAGTCTCCAAGTCACAGAAAGTAGAGTTAGTTGAGGTGTGAAAGGCTAGAGAGGAAGGGTTAGTGGCTAAAAAGCTAGATATCAGAGTCAGGCAGACACAGGTTCATGTCTTATTTCCACCACTTCCAACCTGGGGCACCCTGAAGCTATCACTTTACCTCGTGAGCCCCAGTATCCTCATCTGTAAATTGGGTCTGGTTAATAGAACCTATCTTATGGGGTTGTTGTTAGGATTAAGTAAAATAATGTATGTATAGCACTCAGCTCAGCCATAGGAAGCACCCAAGCCTGTGGCTTAGAGAACGGGAGACCAGCAAGAGTGAGCAACCTCTGAAGTCAGAATGACCTGCAGTCAAATGCTGTCTCAGCCATTTTCCAGCTCTGAGCCTTTGAGAAAGAAACTTTAACTGATCTATTTCCTTATTGGCAAAATGGGGATGATTTTATGGTATTGATGCCATTGTATTCATAGAATTCAGTGCAATGCATGGGAAGCTCATGGCATACAATAGCCAGGCAATAGATGACGCTGTTTTAAAATGACTTTTATGCATACACATTGTTCATTTCTTTCTACGAGTTTTAAGGTTTCCAAACAGGTGTAATAGATCTTCCATCTGGGTCTGTTTGCTTTTTTTTTTTTTCATGCCCTCACTCCTCTCAGCCCCCAAAGGATTGAATTTTTAGTTCTACTAAGCACTTGCTGCTTTAGAAGATGTTTCTGGAAATTGGGGAGTACGTCTTGGTAAATAAGACTCACAGACCCTACAAGTGTTCTTGCCATGTACATGGATTTATACAAGCTGGGCTGAGGGCAACTGGGCAGGGTGGAGAGGGCAGCCCTCACCAGGCTTTCCTCACCTGCCAGAGCCTCCTTCCTGGTGCCCAGAGTTGGGGTGGCTGGTTTGCCTGGAACTAACAACGATCTCAGCTTTGAGGAAAATGGTAGCAAGTTCTGAGCAGAGCCCAGGCTGGCTGAGGCATGAATCACCATGTGGAGTCACTCATTAAACAGTGCATCGCCTCATGGAGAGTTTGAATTATTAAGGAATCATTGTTAATTATTTTCAAGGTGATAATAGTATTGTGAATAAGCTTTTAAAAAGGAAAATTTTTTAAAGATACACCCTAAAATTTTTTCTAAAATGTTTACTAGTGAAAAGATGAGGAGCCCTGGTGGCACAGTAGTTAAGCATTCGGCTGCCAATGAAAAGGTCAGCAGTTCGAATCCTCCTTGGAAACCCTATGGGGCAGTTCTACTCTGTCCTATAGGGTCACTATGAGTCTAAATCGACTTGACAGCTATGGGTAATATAAGCGAAAGGATATGATGTCTGGGATTTGCTTCCAAATACCCTGGGTTGGGGAGAACCTGGGAGGGACATATGGAACAAGACTGGCCTTGAGTTGATGATTGTTGAACGTGGGAATGTACACCTTATACCACTTACTCTCCTGTTGTATAAGTTTGAATTTTTTCATAATGATTGGGGGAAAGTTTTGAATTTTTTTCATAATAATTGGGTGGGGAGCACGAGGAGGCAATACTTCCAACGATTGTCAGGGCACCAGAGAAAACTCCAAGGAAGTAAGGCTTATTTTCCAGAGCACAAAGAAAATCCTAAAATGTAGAGCTGTTTCAGAAGAGACAGAGCAGCTTTGGGAGGTAGTGAGCTTCTCAACACCAGAAGCATCCAAGCCAAGACTGCATGACCATCAGTAGAGCCTTCCATAGGGTTCCTGCTCTTGGGGGAAGCTGGGCTGGCCAACTCTATGACTTTGCCTGCCTCTTGGTTGCCAAAAAAGCCAAAGTCACTGTGGACGACAACAATAGAAGTAAGTGGTTAGAACAAGAGATGGGAGAGTCAGATTCTACTTAGAACTAGAGGGATCCCCCTGGATCCCGGTGCTTCATTCTGGGACCCCCTCTCAAAGAGGAAATGAAGAGTTTAAGAGGTGCAGGGTTGCATCTGGGGAGGAGCAGCCAGGGGCTGAAGGAGATGAAAACCATATAATAGCATTCAAAAAAGACGGTGGAATCCACTTTTCCCAGTCCCTTTTGCATCCCCCTAGAAAGATTCTGGAGCCCTGGTGGCACAGTGGTAAAGAGCTCAGCTGCTAACCAAAAGGCCAGCAGTTTGAATCCACCAGCTGCTTGCTCCTTGGAAGCCGTACGGGGCGGTTCTACTCTGTCCTATAGGGTCACTATGAGTGGGAATCGACTCCACGGCAACGAGTATAGAAAGATTATAAACAAGTTCAAACAAATGTACACACCTTATATGTATTTCTTTTACACTAATGATATTCCACGTATGCTCTTCTTGCTTTTTTATAATTAACATTTGTATATCTTAGAGATCCTCTCATTTTAGAACACAAATATATGCCTCATTATTTTTTAACTGCTACATAATACCCCATCCTAGGGTTAATTATTCTACCAATCCCTTACCCATGGACATTTAGATTACTTGCAATACTTCCATAGTGCAAATAATACTAATAATTAATCTCATACGCATGCCACTTCATGTACGAATGAGTATATCTGTGAAATAAATCTCTGTAAGTTAAAAAAAAAAAAAACTAAGATTGTGGAAGGAAGGAAGGGAAGGGATTCCCACAGAAGAGGCTGGGCTCAGGGGAAAGCCGCTCCACCCTCCTGGGCACAGCTGCCTCCCCAGCCCCAAGCAAGCAGGACACTGGCACAGAGATGTGGATGAAAACTACCATCAGGTACCCTGTTGGAAAGGCACCGGACTGGGGTGGGGCTATGTTGGCTCCTATCTCCACAGTGACTCCCAGATGGCTTGGTCTCTTTGGGTGGGAGAAAACAAGGTCAGGAGACTGGGAAGGAGAAGACACCTGGTCCTTTCCCTCCCCAGATGAGCGCCATCACCCCACATGGTACACAGGCTCCCACAGACATGCTCAGCTATGCCCTCACCACTGTTGCCACACCTACTCTCACCCACACGCTCACATATATAAACTCACTCATACACACACACATACACACTTGCAGGCTCTCACCCACAAGCATACCCATGCAAATGTTCACAAACATTCACGACCTCCCTAACATTTATACGCACAAGTGCACTCTCAGCTACTCAGGGGTACTCACAGTGTAAACATACCTGTGGGTAGCGGCACCTTCCAGGATGCTCAGGAACTTTCTGCATTGCAGATGTGCAGTTACTGCTATTCAGATTCTTCAGGCTGGTCAGGGGGCAGGGGCAGCCCCCAGCTAGGTGGACACCAGGGAAGAAGGGACAGCTCAGAATTACATTGATCCTCAATAATAGAGGCACCTTCACAAATATCACACCCAGACATCAGCACCAGAGCTGTAGCATATATTAGAGATTGTGCACTTCGTAAGAAGTCCAGGCAAGAGGATGGGGGTAGAGGGGACACTGAAATCCAACTGCCCTTCACTCTCCAAGCCACAGGGCAATTGTCCACCCAGAAGAACGGATGCTTTTTTTTAAGCTGCACAGACACAATCTGGGCTACAGCAGCCCTGTTCCCCAGGGCCATGTGCACATTTACACACATGCATATGTGACCCACATGCCGGAAGTCACACGCTGTGCAAGCACATTCAGGTACAGTCACACATGCATATACAGCTACCAGCATGCAAGCTACACTTGGGCACAGAACTCTCTCTATTTCCAGGTTCACACTCGGGGACACAGGCACGGATTTTGGGGCTCGTCCTTGGCCTAAGCTGATGATGCTGCCCTCAACTCCCCTCCCAAACCCTGCAGCCCACAGGCAGGGCCTCAAAAGTGCCTGAGCCCCAGGAACCCTGCTTCAAGAACAGAATCCAGTGCCCAGGCAATCTTCCCAACAACTGACTCCACCTGCCCCCCCCCCCGCCCTATCTAGGGCAGCCACAGCTGAGGGCAAAGACTGGGCACTATGGGGACTGCTGGGTGGCCAGGAACCTAGCCATCCCACCTCTTGAATATCTACTCTGTGTAGGTGACAGGAAAGGGAAGCTCTGCCTCCCAGAAGTCTTGGTCCCCATCTTAGAGCCTCACGGAGCCCCATGGGGGAGGGACCGCCTTCAGATCCATGCTTTGAAAATAAGTCTTAAGGTTGCAGGGCCAACTACCCAGCCCCTAGGTGCGCCTTTGCTCTGTCAGCAAATGCAGGGGAACAGACACCAGGCAGGGCCTTGGGATGCCTCCTCTACCTACCCCACTAGCTAGGGACCCCCACAACTTTCTTACCTTCCATGAGCCTCCCTACAAGAAGCAGGCTTTCCAGCCTACAGGGTCCTGGATAGGGTCCCAGGAGTCCCCATCCCTGCCCAAGCACGAGACCTGAGGTTGTGGGGTGGAGAGGCAATTTCAGGCTGCCTTCTTTGTACCCTCACTATTCAGGCCCGGGCGGGCCAGGGTCTAGCCCCAGGAGCGCACCTGACCTCGGGCGTGGGCAGACTCGGGCCCCTCACAGCCCCTCCGGCTCTCAGACCAGCTTGGGCGCGCGCCTTTTCTGGTTTAGGGGCGGGAGGGGGAGGGGCGCCCACGGTCTCTGAGGAGCCAAGCGAAGCCCCTCGTAGTGACCCCGTTTCAGAATGAAATTGAGCTGCCATTTTCATCTTCTTCCCAAATGTCAGCAGCGTTAGATCAGATTAGGAGCTAATCTCGCCAAAATTCGTTTCCCGAACAAGAGAGGTGGCTGTGGGCGGGCGGGGTGGGGGGTTGTTGTTTGTTTGTTTCGGCGCCTCCCACCTTCTCTCCCTGTTACTGGGGTTGGGTGAGGGTGAGGGTGAGGGTAGAAGCCGGAACAGACCTCACTGGAAGGTCAAACCCAGAGGGGAGATCAGGCCGCGGGGACCCGGGTCGCAACAGGAAGCCCGCGGCGACTGGGCAGCGCCTGGGCGCGCGCTCTGCCGGGCGCGGTGCTGGCGAGTTTGTTCTCCCAACGATCCCGGAGCGCCGGGCCTCGGGGCGTCCTTTCCCGGCCGAAGAGGGATGGTACCCGGGGCCAGGGTGGGCTGGGCCAGAGGTACAGGCTCTGGGAGGCCCTCGGTGCCGCCGCCACCCCGTAGTCCCTGAGAGACTGAGGTCCCTCCTAATCCCCGCCCCCAGCCCCTCACTCTGTGGTCCAGACTGGGCCAAGGGTAGAGGAAAGGCAAGAGCAACGTAAAGAGAGCGAGGAGGAAAAGGGAAAATGCATGCCCCAACGAGCTGGTCAGTACCTTGCAGCAGGCCTCGTTTGACAAGTGACCAGAACTCAGCCTCTGGCCTGAATGCATAATTACCCCCAAGTGAAAATTCCCCGTCTAATTCGATATTTGTTTCTTTGCAGAAGCTATAGCTTCGTAAATAATATACAAAGTAAGAAACCTAATCCCGCCTGCTAGAATGTTTAATTCATCATTATGCGAGCTAATTGGAAGGTGATTATATGGTAATTGCTCATTAGTGGTGTATATTTATCGCTGTACCTTATGTCAAGGCCATGGGAATTGTGTAGAGTCTGTTCTCTCATTTCAAGGATCAGTTTCAGAAGCAGGAGTGAAGCAGGCAAGATCAAGTTCTTCCTGACGTCAGTTTCCAGCCGAGGGCTATGCCGACCCGCGCTACTTATAGGGCCTGGAGCTGGCTGTGGGCAGGGGCAGCCTGGGGCCGCGCGCTGTGGCCAGGGAGCCAGGCGTCCGGCAGCGGCGCCACTGCAGAGCCAAGCCGGCCTTCACCGGGAGAGGGAGGAGAGCGTGGGGCTGAAGGCCCCAGGGCCATTTCCCAAACGCGACCCTATCCCATCCCAGGCACCTCTGGGGCCCCTCAGGTGCTTCTCGGCCTCTGGGCCTAAGCCTGGAGAGGAGTCCTTACCGCTGCGCTCTCTCGGGCTCCCCGATGAGGGTGAAGGAGGGGCAGTAGGTGTGGGGTAGGGAGGGGGACCGAGAGGCTTGCTTTGAGCACTGGGTAAGAGATGCAGAGCAGGAAAGCGAAGGTTGATTTGCGGAAGGACGTGCCATTTGGAGTTACGGAGACCTCGGCTGACTCCCACATCCCTTCCGGAACGAGAAATTCTCTCAGTTTCCCCACTAGCGAATCGGGGTACCCGCCCACGAGAGCGCCTGGTTGGTGACTAAGGAGGGGAACCCCGGGGCATGTGGTAGGGCCAGGGCGATGCACTCGAGGCGCGAAGAAAGGCGGGACGTACGCCCAAAGAAAAGCCCTCGCCGGGGCTAGGAACTTGGGACAGGCTGAGGGTAGGCGAGGGCTCGGTCTGCGGGTGCCGGTGGGAGCAAGGACAGGGCCGCCGGCCTCTGGCAGCTCAGAGCAGCAGGCCTGGAAGCTCGGAGACCCGCTGCCCGCGGGCATCTGCGCACGTGGCGGTGAGCTGTGGCGCGCTCTGGCGCTCCCTCTGAGGAGAGCGACGCGCCTTCGCCCTACCCAGCCGCCAGCCTGGGTGTCGGTCCCGTCTGCGCCCAGCACCCTGGCTTCCAGCCCCGGGCCCCTCTCGGGTCCCCGGCTGGCCAACAGGCACTAATGAACAAAAGGCCAATTAGAGCCAGGATGCGGCTGATGAATGGATCTTTCGCTTTCAAGCGTGGCACCGCCTCTACTTTCCTGGCGCACAGGGTCGCGCCGGGAGAAGCCGCCTCCCCGAGCGGGGTCACGGCTGGGGTCAGCGGCTTCTCAAAACTCCCACTTCCCCCACTCCCCCGGGCTGTTTGGGGAGGTACACTAGGCGGCGGAGTCGCAGGCCCGGGCGAGGACTGCGGGCGAGGCGCGCGCGCGCGCGCGGCCCCGTAACTCCACGCCGGGGCGGCGGCCCAGCCCAGAAGGGCTGCTCGCAGGCGGTACCGAAGTAACTTAAGCGCTGATAGCTGGAAGAATAAAGGCTGGCCCAGAAAAAGGCTGTTACAAAAGCGGCTGTTTGTCAACAAACTCCGGAGCTAGGGGAGACGGGGGAGAGTGCGTGGACTCGCTTGTGACTGCACCGCAGGGCGGCTGCGGCAGCAACACCCTAACGCAAGCCTCCTCACTAGGCACACACGCCTAGATGCTGAGACACACCGGCGCTCCATGGTGCCAGGCATGGACGTCCATGACACAGGGACAGTCACCCAGACAAGGAGAAACAGACACACAGACACACACACACACACACACATTGCGACCATCCCCATCCTGAGATCCACAACTACAGCCAGACACACACTGTGCCACCACATCTTGGCACACAAAATCTATACGCAACTGCATTGCCACACCTTTATGCGCACCCCCAATTCATGACTGTTTCACGAAGTCTAAGCGGCACAGGCCTCTGCAGCCTCTAACACACTCAAACGCCTAGCACCTACACATCCTGTCTTAACTCCCGACTCAGACACACAACTGCATCGCCACAATCCACACAAACACAACTGCCTCACAGACCTAACGCACACCGTCAAACACACAGCCACAGTCCCCCACCTTAACTCACAGGCACACCCCCTACAGTGCCCCGCACTGCCCACATTCCCGCGGCCCAGCCTAGACTACCCCCTACCCCACCTCCCACCGCGGAGCGGGGCCTCGGGCCAGGCCTCCAAGCCGCCAGAGACCTTCCCCAGCCGGCCTGCGCGTCCGGGACTTTGTTTCCTGCGATTCGAGGCGGGGATAGGGAGGAGCCGAGGTTTCCAGAGCCGCGCGCAGGCCGAAGCCCCCTTTCTGGCCGGCCCGCTCGGGGCGGCCCTTCTCCGGCCACAATCCGCCCCTCGCACAAAAGCTGCCCGGCAGGTTCGGGGCCCCGGCCAACGCGCCCGCTCCGGCTCGGCTGGGCTGCCAGGGACAGGGGCAGAGGTGGCTAGGAGCACTGGGCACCCAGAACAGGAGCCAGGAGGGGGTAACGGTCCGGGGAGAGGGCAAGGCCCAGGAGCTCCTGGCGCCTTGGAAAAAAAATGCCCCCTTCTCCAGCCTACCCGGCCCTTGGCTGCGCGGAGGAACTGGACCTGAGCGAGAAACGCACAGGAGCCCACGTGTACCTCGCAGAAGAGCGTAGCCGGGTCCCACGTGCGTTGCACATTCAGTTTGACCCTCTCAGAGAAACGAAAACTGTGAATTTAGGCCTCTCATCTCCTGAAAATCCCCTCCTGCACAAGGATTGGCACAGTGGGACGCACAGGGAAGGCCCACAAGTAATCCACGCGGAAACTAGTACCCGACCTTCCAGTTCGGGGTCGCTGGCAGGACAGAGCGCATGCAGAGCGCCATGTGCCGGAAGGACCGCAGAAGCTGGCCCATGAGGCACACAGACCCCTGCTCAGGGGCATTCAGACCTGGCACCCATGTCACACGAGAGGAACACAGACCTGGAGCACACGGTTCCCATACACTCCTGTGTACTCCCTGCCCAGAGGGCTCCAGCCCCAGCGCGAGCACACAGCCAAGGGGACTCAGCCCCGAGGCACACGCGCCCCGCGCACCCTGACCCGCGCCCCGCGCCCAGATAGTCATCGTGGGATGGCATCTCGCAAATATTTATATTCCTCGGCGCCACGGCAGCCCGCGTCCACATTAGACGCTCTAATCCTGCCACTTTAAATAGATGAATTAATAAAGCAAACGAGCGGCTAATAAGCTGACGGTCCTGCCTTTTTGAGGCGGGGGAAGGACTCGAAAGTGCGCCAAATTTGTTTGCAGTGGATCAAGGCGAGCCGCCTCTGCTTCACTTTCTTTATCTTAATTCCGACTTGAAAAGATATAATTATCTAGTTTGAACAGAGCTGCTATCAAATCCTTCTTTGGGCCAGGAAGGGGGGCGTTGGAGTGGATTGCGGCTCTCTGAGCCGCTCGGTGCAGCCGGAGATAGCGCGTAATGAAGATGTGGAGGCCTGAGATACAAAGGGCATTAACCTCATTAGCATGAAACCTTTTCTTCTTACCATTGTGGGACCCTTTCAGCCGCCTAATCCCCCCTATTTTCAAAGCTTGGTTTGTAATAAAGCTTTTAGTTGTTTTTTTTTTTTTTTTTCCAAAGCTAATAGTATTCTCTGATGATTTTATTGCTGTTGCACTACATAGGACGTTTACCCCAAAAAATCTCTCCCTTTTATCATACTTAAAAAAATAATCAAGTATATGTTTCCTGCAGAAACAGGCCTTTTGTCAAGATGGGAAGTTTTGGGTTTTGGTTTTTTTGAAAGGCCTGTCTGAGCTTTAAGGGGACTGGGCTCAGGCATTCCTGGTTTTGGGAAGTGGATGAAGGAAAAGGAACCTGTAGTTGTTTAAGAGAAAGCAATGCGGTACCAGCGGTGTGACTGCAAAGCGCTCAGGACAGCAAGCGGTCAGCAAGGGTCCCACTGAGGAAGCAGTTCAGAGTCCCATGCGAATCCTGGTCCCACCTGTCCCCGCCTGGGGCAAGCCCCAGCCTTCCCGACCACCAGTCTCCTCCCGGCATCCCTCTGTGGGCCGAGTCTCCCCCAAAAGACACACACCTTTGGGAGAGGGCTCTGCTAAAAAACGCACCAGGAGCAGCCAGGGTTCTCCAGAGAAACAGAGACAGAGGAATAAGAAGACACAGGCAGAGACCGAGAAAAGAGGGAGAGAAAGAGGGGGAAAAAAAACGAGAATGAATTCTACTTTAGAAGAGAGAAGGGAAGGGAAAAAGAAAGAAAGAAAGATTTCCATGGTGCCCTATAGTCCTCACACGTGCACGGAATCCTAATCTTAACTTTTCAAGGCAGGATGTTAACAAAGCTTGTATTTTTGCCCTGCATTGTAACTTGGCCTTATCACAGTGTAAAGGGTGGGGAGATTGTCCTAAATTATGTCCAGGCAGCCCCCCTGGATCTGTGGATTAAGAGATTAAAGGAGACCACTGGGCAAGGCCTCCTCTTTCCCCTTCATATTCCTGGTATGATAATTGCTTAAACTGATTTGCACTTTCACAAAAGCTCACAGGACGCTTTGTAGCTTGAACAGAACAGACGAGGTTTCTCTATCAATGGAAATAAAACTGATTAATGCAGCCTATCAGGATAAGAAGCAAATGAAGCATGCAAAAACAACCTAGTACCCCCACAAGGGGGAAGGGGGGGGAGCTAAGTTTCCTCCAAGACTGGTTACAACTTTTTCTTTAATGTTAAGAGTTGAAGGTTTCTCAGAATGCTTGCCTTATAAGGCTGCCGAGGCCCTAGCACTCGCCTCACCACCTCCAGCAGACTGGGGCCAGAGAGGAAAGAAGGCAAGGAAGGGAAGGAAGGAAGAAAGAAAGAAAGACACTTGTTTCTTGGGGTTTTAAGTCAGAAATATAGTTTAAAAGTCCCAAGATGCTGAATCTGCTAAGTGCTTTCCCCAATCCTGGGGGAATATCATTTAATAAATATCTATACTTCCATAAATTAAATCATCCTCATCATAACCAGAGGTTAAGAGAAAAAGTAAACATTTTTAACCTGAAATCCAAACTAAATTCCCTCAGTAGAGCATGCAGTGGTCAAAGGTCTGGTTGTAAAACTCTTCTCCCATCCCTCTTCTGAAGGATTTAAATTTTTCTCTCCCTTTTCCACCTCCATCTCTCTTTAAAATGCCCAAGAATCCATCAGTCCTTCCCTTTTGTTGGGGAGGGGTGCGTGCGTTTCTTGAGCCTAGTTGAGGAAAGACCACTCAAAAGTATAAAGATACTTTAAAAAAAAATTCGTTTCAATTTCCCAAGACGACTACTCTGCGGGCATATTGATAAATCTTTATTGACAAAATATTGACATTGACATACTTCTTGGAAGTATATAGTGTGTTAGAATTCTAACAAATTAACACAAAACACAAAAATATTTACATTCTGGTATAGGAGACATTAAGGAAGCATTTGCCACTCTCTTTAGTAGGTCTATGCTCTTGGAATAGAAACTCAGTGCTTGAAAACTTGTCACTGTGTCCTTGGCCACACTTAACATCATTCTCACTAACTACAGTCCCTCAGTTTTTGCAAGAGATAGATTTTCCATTTGGAATGGCCTCTACGGTGAATGGTTGAACTCGGCCAACTTCTCCAGCCACTAAAGGGAGAAGTTTACTTCGTGGTTTTAAGCCTCAGGATGTTAGGAAAGGGAATGTCCAAGAAATATCATTGAGGTTTTTTTTTTTTTCCCCAGCACAAGTCTTGACTCCACGGTGGGCCCCTCCCCCACCCCCCCAGCCCCTGCCTGCTCCCTGTTTCTCAGTAAGAAAGAGGATCACTATCGCTGAGCCTACCTCACTTAGCTTTCACAATCACTTTGACGTCAGAAGGTATCAAAAAGTGTTTACACACTGCACATATCTCTGGAAAAAAAAATCAAAATGAAAAGCACACAGAACCTGTCTTTAAAAGGAAAAAAAATTACAATTCATTTTCTGTCTTTAGACACCGTTTGCCCAACGACTGCTACATGCAATTCAAGTTTTTGAAACAGGTGTGGGGATGGGGCTGGATATGAAATTTCAATCGTTATTATTGATTATTTTTAAAGACCGGGGGGGAAAACAACACGGCGAAGTGCAAAATCTAAAGTCCCGTGCCCAGGTGCTTTTGTTTTGTTTTGATCATCACTGCCCTCACGGCTTTTTTGAGTGGACTGCGATAAACGGAATACCTGCCAACCGTCCTGTCTCGCTGGTTTGGCGTCTGACTGACAGCTCCCCTGCGTTTGACTGACAGCTCCCTTGCTCCGAGCGCGATCGGCTTTGCCACATTTGGACCTCTCTCACTTGCTCCCTCTCTCCCTCTCTCTCTCCCTCACTCACTCACTCAGCTGCCTCTTTAGATGAGGGTTGCATGTTGATGAAGGAGCTTCCGTCGTCCCCTGCCCCTCGCGGCGCAGCATCGGATTGGGACCCTGCGCCGTGGCGGCCCAAAGTCTGCGACGAAGGCCGCTGCTGTGCCCTCCCTTTCTCGGTGAATGTGTGTGTGCGGTTTGCTCGATCTTGTTTTGTAGGTTTTTTCTTCTTCCCCTTCTCTCCCTGCCTCTGTTTCGCTCCTTTTTGTCCGTTTCTGTGGGGTTCGGTTTGTGTTTTTAATCGTCTGAGGTCACGTCTATTTCCTCGGGACTCGCCTGCTTGGTGGCGATTCTCCACCGATTAATATGGTGCGTCCCTTTTTTCTTCTGTTGCGAATCCGAGCCTTCTTCCTCTAGCTTCTGCCTTTTGAACTTTGTCCTTCGATTCTGAAACCATACTTTTACCTGCCGGCGAGAAGCAGACAGGGGCGCGTTAGTCCTCCACTGCGCCTGGTACCAACCACCTGACCCCTCCGCCCAGCCCAGACCCAGAGCCGAGACTGCAGGGCCCAGCCTCCAGCTGCATAGTCTAAGGGCCGGCCTCCCCATAGGCTCCCCTGGGGAGCAAGGCGCCTCGTGCGGGGCTGGTAGGAAGCACCGCTCCTGCTCCCTGCCCTTCTGAGCCCTCTTGGGGCTGCCTTCCCCAGCCCGCTCGGCCCAGAGTACACAACGCCCCCTTCCCACCCTCCCCCTGCTCCCGGCACCCACAACCCACCGAGAGCAAAGGCCTTGGAAAGCGTGGGAAACCCCTGCAAAAATAATAAGTAAGGGAAAATAAAAAGAAACGTGTCCCTAACTCCTCCTGCAAGCGGGTGCAGAAAAGCCCTCCTTCCGCCAGCTGCTGCCACTCGGGCAGGTCCCAAAGAGCTTTCTATTATAGGCGGCTTTACGCGTGTGGTGGCCTAAATATAACGCCTCCGCTGCAGGACCCGGCCCTGGGCAGGTGGGCAGTTCTGCCTGAGCTGCAAGCTCCTTGCCGGGACTCTCGCAGGTGAGCAGGGCGAGGTGGGGAGCTCTAGGAGGCGAGGGGGGAGGATGGGGTGCAGAAATCTCGGGCCCTACCCAGCTCTCCCTCTCCAGCCAGGGAAAGAGGCTCAAAAGTGAAAGCTCTGGGAGACCGTGGGAGAGAAAAGTAAGACTGAGAAAGAGACGAGGCGAAACCAGAGGGAGCGTTCCCTATTCCTCCTACTAACCAGCCTCAGGACAGGCCTGGACCAAGCCTGGACCGAGGTCACATCACGTCCCACCAGGGCTACCCGGCGACCTGGCCTCCCCAGAGCCGCCGCTGGAGGTCAGGGAAACAGTGAGACCCAGTCGCTGCGTGCGATCCGATCGCCCCCTGGGGAAGCAGGGCAGTGGGTCCCCATCCAAGCGACCAAACAGCAACACTGCCTAAGCTTCCCACCAGTGGGGTACGGATGGGGGCGACAGTGGTGACTCCATCCTCGCATGCCCCCCACCCCCCCATGACAGCAGCAGCCCAGGCCAAGCCCGAGCCTCCGGGCCCCGGAGGCCCGCTCCACTCCCTCCTTTGAGACGGCCGGCCCGGGTCCGGCTCGCTCTTCCCGGCACGTCTCAGTCGCCCCACGGCAGAGCCGAGCGGGAACAAGGCTGAGTTTAATTTGCTTTGAGTTTGCTAATTGAGGAGGAGGACGGTTCATTTCTCCCCGGCGCTCGCCCAAGGCGCGCGTCGGTGCGCTCGGGGCTTGACACGCACACAAAGGCTCAAGGCAGCGTGGGCAGCGAGGCGGACAAAGACCACCGCCGCCTGGGCTGTCCCGGAAAACTCAGCCGGCCGCGCCTTGTGCTGGCCGCGCACACACCCGCGAGCCCCTCCTCGGTTTTGTCCGGGGGGAACGTTTTAAAACAAAAGCCTCGACCTCTTTGCGCCTCCCAGAAAAAGTGTTACAACTTAATCGGCCCGAACACATTACTGTTTACGGGGAACTCTGACCCCGCCCTGCGGCTCCGCGTACAGTAGCGCCTACTGTAGCCCTGCGCCCCCTCCCCGCCCGGGGGCAGGCCCGAGTCAGGCCCGCCTCAGGACCCCGCTGCGCAGAAAGGGCCTGTCGGCTGAGGCAGTCCCTCTCCGCAGCCTCCCAGCCTTGTTGATCTGGTTTTGGGCGCGCCCAAGACGCCTGGCCTCCCCTGTTTGACTCTCCGATCCCTTTAGGTGACTAACTGGAGCCGTCGATGGGAGCCGAGAGGCCGCAGTCGCTCACAGCGGCTCTTAACACGCTCCCTGCCCTCCCCCGCCTCGCGCCCCCAACAGCCGGACACCCCGCTGCGTTCTCCCTCTTCTTGGGCCCAGTCGGGAGACACTCGGGCCCCCACGACTCTCACCAAAAGTCTCGCCAAGAGTGCAGAAGTGTCTTAGAGACTCAGGGGATGCCCAGCCGGGCGGGAGGACAGTTCGCTGTCCCAGGAGTCTGGGGAGAGTTGGCTCTAACGCCCCTTGCTGTAGTCCAACGAAGTCAGGCACCTCGAAACTCACGAACCCCGAGCCGGGCGTACAACCAGCTCTCAGGCCCTTTCTGGAAGGCCCTCTGCGAGCTACACACTCGAGCGGCTGCCAGCCGTGGGTGTCCAGAGATCTGGGGCAGGGGCCCAGCCCGGATGGGGTCGTTGCGCCAGGCCGCGCTCACCTGAGTTTCCGTGAGGCTGAGGCTGTGCGCCAGCTGCTTCCTCTCGGCGCCCACCACGTAGTGGTTCTTCTCGAAGGCGTGTTCCAGCCTCAGGAGCTGGGACGGGGAGAAGGCAGTTCGGATCCGCTTCGGCTTGCGGGCCAGCGCGTTGTGCAAAAGGAAGCTCTCGGGGCTGGTGTCGTTCCCTGCGGGGGGGTATAGCAGAAGTCCTGTTGGAGGGGGCGCCCCGGCTCCCGCTGCGTGCTTCTCCCGAACCGGGCTAGCCTGGCGCCGGGTTCCGGGCCTCCGCGTGAGCTGCGCCGTCCGGCACGCGGGGCCCCGGCCTTCCCGAGTCGCACGAAGGGGACGCCCTGGGCAGCTGCTGGCCTAGGCCCGCGAGGCCACCTGTGAGCACCCACCCTGCTGCTGCCCAGGCAGACGGGCGGATCCCACGGCCCCTGACCTCGGCGGGTTCCGCAGCCGCCTTGGCGCCGCGGGCCTCCGAGCCCGGAGCCTGGGGCAAGGGAGGGGGCGACAGGGCCCTGCCGGGGCATAGGCGCCCACGACCCAGAGAAACGGCTTTCTCTTCTGTCTAACCTCTCGGGGAACTTTGACCCCGGGGTGGGGAGGCGGCGGACCGCTTTCCAGACTTTACTCGGAGACTTATTGAAAAACTATTCAAAGTCTTGTTTCCCGTCCAGGGAAGTGTGGAAGCCGGGCGCGTCGCTGCCGCCGGGCCTGGACGGAGTCCTTGCCGGCGTGTTCGCCCAGCTTCTGCCGCCGCTGCCTCCAGGCACCCGGCTCCCCTGCTCCAGAGAACGAGGAGACAGACGCTAGCGGGACGATCGAAATCCGGGGTTACAGGAGGGCCGCGGGCACCGCAAGGTCCCTGCTGCCCCAGGCCTGGTGGGGGGACCAAGAGCGTGGCTGGCAGGGAATGCGGAAAGAAACACCTAAACTTAGCGAGCCAAGCCCGAGAGTTTCGGGCTCACTATTAGGGGAAGAAATCGGTTCACCAAAACCCCAAACAAAGAAAAACAAACCACAGTCCAGGCAAGATTAGAGGCCAATCTGGGCCAGAAATAAGGCGGAAAGATTTTATATTGTTGCTTTTGTTTTGTTAATTATGGGGTTGGCATCTACCCGATTCTAGGCTTTGGCAGGGAAGGGAAGGGTTAACGAATGGACAGGCGGCTGGGTATTGATCCGCCCGGGCTGGGTCTTTTCCCTGCTCGGATCTCTAAGCTAATTACTCGCCGCTTTTTCTGGAGTTTTAACTGTCTTCAACCCTCACCCGGAGGAAAACAAACAAGCAATAATTTTTAAAAAGGCAAGAAACAAAAACACCCAGATAGGTCCTCCCCGCCCAGCTTGTCTCCCTACTGGGTTCATTTCTTTTAAAAGAAAGAAAAACAAAAACCAGACCGAACCTGCCTTCCCGCCGCGGCCGCTCGGCGCCCCAATTAGGCAGGTCGCTGCGAGAGCTCCGAGCCCGGAGGTGCCTACCCGCGCGGCCCTACCCTGTTCCAAAAGCAGGAAAAAAACAACCCCCTAGACTTTGCTCCGGAGTCCTGAGGGTCCTCTCGCCGCCCAAAGAGGACTGGAGACTGAAGCCGCTGGGCTGGGCAAAAGGAGCGCGGAGTGGGTGGCGAACAGGGCCGAACGCAGTCGAAGGCGAACCTGGCGGCTGGGCCCGGTCGGCGCCCCTCCGAGCGAGGGTCGCCCGCACCATTGCCTAGGGGATAGCGAACCTTGGAGCCCGGCAAACTCCGACCTCCTCGGCCGCGGGCAGGCAGAGCAGGCTACCTCGCCTGCTCCGCCCGAGCGCACTCGGGCACAACTCCCCCATCCGCGCCCCTCCCCAAAGGGCCAAGCGCCGGCAGGCCAGCCCCGCTAACCGGCTGCAGCTTCGGGGACTGGGGACGACAACGCGCCCGGTCCCTGGCCGCCCGGCCTCCTCCCAGACTAGGCGGCCTCCGCCCGGGCCTTGCCGGGCGCCCACTCGAGCAGGCCGGGCCGGTGCAGGCTGCGGCTCTGCGGTCCCGCGACGTGGCACGTACCTTGGAAGCGGTGGCCCAGATACCGGTAGCGGTGGATGAGCCAGGGGTAGAAGGTGGACGGGTCCCGCTGCTGCGAGGCGAAGAGGGGGTGTGGCGAGTGCGAGGAGGGCAGGGGGTGGGCGGCCAGCGCGTGCGGTGGCGGCACCGGGTGCACCGGCACCGCGGGGTTGGGCGGGTGCGACACCGCCTCGGCGAACACCAAGTCCGGGTTGGAGTAGACGCCCCTGCCGGCAGCGGCGGCGGCGGCGGCGGCCGAGTGGAAGCCGTTGAGGAACGGGTTGATGGGGCTGGAGTTGGCGTAGCTGAGAGCCGCGGGGCGGATGGGGTCCTCGGAGCGCGAGGCGGGCAGGGGACTGTCCTTGGCCACCAGCGATTCGATGGTGAAGCAGCGCTTGGGTGCCGGCTGGAACATGCTGCGCCGAGGAGCGGGCGCCCGAGGCTCCCGGCTCCCGGCGACCGCGGCGCGTTGCCTCCGCCGCCCGCTGCCTGCAGCAAGCACCGAAGAAAATCGGGGGCTTGTTTGTTTGGGGTGGGGGGGAAGGAATGGAAGAAAGAAAGGGAAGGAAAGGAAAAAAGAGAGGAGGGGGGAGGGGAGGGAGAGGCGACGCCGAGGTTCCCGAGAATCTTACACCAAACGCGCCCAACCTGAAGAGAGGGGGAGAAATCCTTCCAGAAGAATTTGCAGGCGTGGATTGGGATAATTTTTTTTTTTTTTTTTTTTTTTTTTGGCGAGATGGCGTGGGGGATCGGAGTTAGAGGCGGGGGCGGGGGGGGAGTTTCTCGGGAGAGGCAAAAAAAAGTTTTCTCTCCTCTGCAAAAGGCGGGCAGGGCGCCCTAAGTCCAAGGACAATCCATGGAAGTGTTCGCTTCTTCACAAGTTGTGCAAACGATTTGTTAGTTCATGAGCCTAATTAGTGCGAGGATCACATAAACAGCTTCCTCCGATGCCTGGTAAATGGCTTGACGATTGGTCGCTATTACTCGCCCTGAGGTGGAAGGGGGGAGACTCTTTAAAGTGCGTCAGAGAGCGGCGAGCGCCTGGGAACCCGGAGGCCTGGATCAGCGCCGAGAGTGGAACGGAGTCGGCGCCCCGCATGGGCTGCACCGCCCGCCGCCCTGCGCGCTCGCCCCGCGATCAGCTCGCTGCTCTGAGGTGCCCGCTCGCCGTCTCCTCCTCCCCCGCCTCCTCCTCTTCCTCCGGTTTTTCCTCCTCCTCCTCTTCCTCTTTCTCCTCCTCCTCTTCTTCCTCCTCCTCTTTCCCCACCTCCTCCCGCTCAGCCACTGCTTCCTCCTCCTCCACCACCACTCCCTCCAGGGCACCCAGGTCCCCGCAGAGTCCCCGACCGGCGCCGCCTCCGCAGCGGCCCCCTGGATCCCGAGCCTGCTGCAGCCGAGCTGGTAGGACAGACAGACACACACACACGGATTCCTCATGCCAGGCGCACCGCCGCGGCTGTCCCCCGCGGCCCCGCGTCGGGAGAGTTGGTATTGCCCGGGAGCACCGCAAGGGTAAGCGCGCGGGGGCTGGCTGGGGAGAGGGCTGAGAGCTGTTCGGTTATGCCAGCCCCCCCTCTCCAGCAAAACTCCCCGCGGTTTCCCAGGCGAGGAGGGACCCGGGTGGGTGGGGGTGTGCGGGTCCTCCCATGTCTCCAACCTAGCTGAGCTGCGAGGTATCGGGTCGTGGCGTTTGCGATCCTTGACCCTGCACATTCGTTTGCAAGTTGAGACGCGAGTCGCCAACCCCGCCTGGGCAGTGGGCTCTCAACTCTCGCCCGTTCTCGCCCCAAGCTCTCACTTTTCCTGTCTGGGAGGGTGCTCACTTCTATCCCAAAACTGTTCCTTCTGGAATATCTGGGACGAGGGCCCAAGGTCAGGGGAGCTGCTGCTGTGGTGCTACTGTTAGCGTTCTGTTGTCGTTATTTTTGTTAGTGTTGTTGTCATTGTTATTAGTATTGCTGCTGCTGTTATTCTTGTTATTATTATTATTTCTATTATTATTCTGCCATCTGTAGTCCCTGGGGCGGGTTGCTGTGCAAACCCAAGGCTCAAACTAGGGACTGCGGATAGCGTCTCCGGTCCTAGCCCTTGTCCGCATTTTTGAGCTCGCCTTCGGTTTTGGGATGATTTTAGGGCCCAGTTCCCTCGTCCCCATTGGCTCGCGCGGCGGCATAATTATGATCACATCCCCCAGGCTGCTGGCGCTGCTCTCTGTTTATTGGTGGTTAAAGATCTATTATCTATTCATCAGCCGCCTCTTTTCTTTTTTCTTTTTTTTTTTTTTGCCAATTACATTCTTCTAAAGTGAAGTACCAGCAGGTATTTTGCACGTTTACAATTAATGATAAAAAAAAAAAAATCTGGCGTCCTTTAAATCTATTACTCCAAGGCCTCTGTCATTTCTCTTAAGGACGCAGAAATGCCTGTGTTTGGTGACTAGGTTGCCGTGAGAACCGGGAGAAGTCGAATGGGAGGAGAGAGAAGAGCGAAGTGGCCGAGAGCGTGGCTGCAAGGCCACCAGATTATCAGCCCAAGGTCCCAGACATTAAGACGTGTTCTTGCGCCTCGCCCTGCACTCAGTCCCCCCGGCCTTCCCGTGGCTTTAGCTCCTGTGTATTTATGTTTGTCAGTTTCTCGACTTCTTTACTATGGGTATACTGTTAGTGGGGGAGGGGGGTAAAAAAACTCCTTTCGGAAAACGCAAGAGTTGGGAACTTTGTTTTCTGGGATTGTCCCCCTCTCAGGGACAGATCGGTAGGGGGTCAGCGGGGATCATCCGTGCTGCCACCTCCTCCACCCTCCCAGGGTGTACACACGCTCGCACACACACGTACGCTCACATACGAGATAGGAGGGGCCTCAGCCTTACCTTCGCCGACTGAAGAGACCTGCCCTTGCCTCAGGCTGTGGACCTCGGTGACACAGGCTATGGGGGTCGTGGCGGCTTTCGTCTCAGAGAGGCCTCGCTTTGCGCGCCACCTTTTTCCCAGGCCTGAGGATTCTGGGCGTTAGATCTACCCCCATGGGATGGGGGGGGTGCATTCGAAGACGGCCTCCCTCGGGTCCGAACCAACAGCCCCCAAAACACTGATTCCAACTTGGAACTCCACCTCTGAATTAGGCTCTCTGGGCAGCAGCTCCATCGTGCCCAGGTCAGTGGGGTGTCTGAGGCCACTGCAAGGGGTGGAGGTCTTTGGGCTGCACCCAGCCAGCGAGCCCACAGGGAACGCAGGGTCAGCCCTAGGGTGTCCGAAGCAGGGAAGAAAGCCTCGACTTAGGTGGGTTGTGGATCCCAGCTCCAGCGGTCCCCTTCTCCCTGTGAGAATTTGGGGAGGGCTGGTGGGTGGAAGTCCAGCCTGGCCCTCAGGGCGGGCCTTCCACACCTCGGAGGGCCAAACTGGGGATGCTAATAGCCCAACCCGTGCAGGCTGGCGAGCAGTAACAGTTTATTGCGCAGTTGACATTAGTGATCTTGGCTGAGGGTGCAAGAGTCGATGACCTGGGGGCAAGGGGGGGCCCAGTCTGTGTCTGGGTGGGGTGAGGCCCGCAATGGTGTGTGATGTGTAAGGGGCGTTTCCTCTTCTTTAAACCTTTGTGCCCGAGCCCTAAGAGGCTGAAGGTAACCTCTTAACCCTTTACCTCTTTCGGCCAGGACCTGTTTCCTGAGAGCGCCGATTCGGGAAGAGTGTCCCAAAGGAGTGAGCAGCAGGCTGGAGCCCGGACCCCTCAGCCTCCTGCCCAAGGCGGGGACATTTGGCCAGGGCCGAGGGCTCAGGCCGCTCAGAGCCCGTCGCCCGTCACGCGGCGTTTTCCGCAAGCCGCCCGCCTCTAGTTGGCCAGCTAGTGGGCGAGGGAGAGGGCGCAGCAGGGGCCTGGCCCACCCTCCAGACAGGAGCGGGGCACCCAGTCCCTTGGCCCCTTGCGCCGCCGACCCCAAGCCGCGCTCGGCCCCAGCTGGTGGGAAGCTAGCTTCCTGAGAGTCCCGAGCAGCGCAAACCCCGGAGCCGGGTAATCTATGCTACCCCATGCGCCCGGGCCCGGAGGAGCCGGGAAGGTGAACGAGGAGAGTGATTCATTAACCAGACTGGCAGGTGGAGGCCGCCGCGGCGCTGAGCGCTGGGGTCGAACTCGGCGCCGGAGCGCCTCAAGCCCCCGCGGACTTAGATGCCGCGGCTGCCCCCTCTTTACTCGTGGGTTCAGCCAGGCCGGCTCAGTGCCGGGTTCTTCTTTGTTCCTTAGACGCGCCTGGAAGGATGGGTGTTTGGCTAAGTCCCGGCGCGTGCGGTAGGAGGTGGAGGGGATGTTCCTCGCGCGTCCTCCCACCCCGTGCGCCCCACGTCGTGCGAGTTGGGCTCTGTCGACTCAGGAATCTGCATTCTGCAGGCAGCTGGACCTGCAGAGACAGGACGGAGGTTCTAATCCCGGATCTGACGCGTACTAGCCGAGCGACCTTGGGCAACACCTGGCAGTCTCTCTCGACCTCCATTTTGTCTTCTATAAAAAGACGGCCAACGGCACCGAGCAGGCGGTGGAGGTCGGATTGCCGGGAGTGGGGGGGAGGAAACGTTCTACATCTTGATTGTGGTGGCGCTTTCAGGACTTTATGCACTGGTCAGTCAAAACTCAGAGAACCGGACACTACAAAGGGTGAATTCTGTTGCATGTAAATTACACCTTAATAAACCTGCCTCCCCACTCCCAAAAAAGAGTCAGGCCTGGGTTCACAGCTCAACTGCTGACCTTGGGCAGGTTATCTAACCTCTCGGTGCTTCTGTTTGGCTCTTCAGTGAAATGAGATAATAGTACCAGGCCCTTAGACTTGTCATGAGGATTCAATGAGATAAGCCATGCAGAATGCTTAGACAGTGACCAGCACATAATGAGCTACAGTAAAAGCTAGCTCTGGGTTGTTGCTGTTGCTGTTGTCGTTATTATCACTTACCCACTCAGAAGGCTTGCTGCTAGGATTCAGAACCTCAACAATCAAGTTGTACAAACCTAAGCTGTTGCTGGTGGCACCCCTTCCCCTGCCTTTCTTGCCCAGTTCGCAAAATCAGAAGGTCAAGGAAGCCAGCTCCTCATGCCCCCTGCAAAGGCCTCCGACTTCTCTAGGGAGGCGCTGGGGTGAGGGAGGCTTGGATTCCTGGCTGTGGGAGGCATTAAAAGGCCAACATTTCTGGGGAATCCCACAAAACCCTCTGCTCCAAGTTTCCTGTCTGGCCCCCTGTTCTTCGAAGGAGCAAACGGTGTGCTGGCTCCGTGCTACGTCTGTGCAGAGTCCCGCGTGGGTGCACATTCCCCCTGCAAGGTGCGAGAGTGCTGTCTGGGCTCACTACCTCTGTCCTTCACCTGCTTGAGCCTCAGCGTTCTCACCTGGGAAAACAGCAACAATGTCTTAAGAGTTGTTGAGAGCAGTAAGTGCCCTAGTGCCTGGCTCACTGTAAGAGTTCAACAAATATTCCTTATTATTAAGTCCCGGCCACGTGCGGTTCAACCTGCCCAGCACGGGTCGCCCTGGTGTGGACCCTTCGTGTGAGCCGGGACCGTCAGCGGGCACTGGGCGCCCGCGGTGCAGCGCGGGAAGCGCGGGAGTCGGTGAAGGGTGAGCCTTTCTCCTGCCAATGGCCAGCGGAAGGCGGCCCTGGGTAGGAAGGCCTAGAGGACCGGTTGAAAATTCCTCCAACCCACTGGGATTCCCAGTTACCCGGCTCCTCCGAACGCGTAGGGCGGCAGAAGGAAATGAAAAGTAAAATTAATACCTTAAAAACATTTTTAAAAATTGTTATTACGGCAAATCCCTTTCTGGCTTCCTCCCCAGAGGCCGCTCACCGGCCCGGGGCCCAGATCCGCGTGTGCGCAGCGGCGCCTAGTGGCGAGGGCCAGGCGCGGGCCTGGTGGCAGCCTAGTCCCTCGGCCGTAGCTGTGGGCGCCCAGGGAGGGCCTAGGTGGCGCCTCACTGTCCAGATTCACCAGATCCTCGTCCGGGCCGGGGCAGGGGGCCCTAAGGAGGCGCGGGCCACCAAGGAGAAAGACCGGCTTCCAAATGCATTCCTCCTCCCTCCACCAGCACAGCGCTCCGCCGCAGAGTTCACCATCCACGCTAGACTTTCAGCTCCTCTAGGAATCGGGCTTTCTTCCGAGTCTGGGCTGCCTTCCGAGGCGGGCAGATTCGATTCTAAGACGACGAGGCGGCCAGGGTGATTCAGCTACAGCGCAAATGCTCCCAAGCTCCATGTCTGCGGTCCTAGACCTCCTGGCCCGACTACAGTGGTTCTGAGGATGGGCCGCTAGAGCCCGAGCGCGCCCTGCCTGGGGTGAGGTCGGAGGAGCTGAGGTGCTACCCTCCCCGCTTTGCGCCCCCTCGCGGCCGGCGCAGGACAGGGGGGCCAAGGTGGTCACTGCGGAGGTGCCGCCGCATTCTGGGCCCCGACTGGACCCAGATAACAGCCCCTTTCTCCCAGATTTCCGTCCCGGGGCAGCCTCGCTCTTCCAGTGAGGGGAGGTCGTGGATCCACGCGGGGTGCCCTGGAAACCCGTGTGCTGTGAAGGCGGCCCCGGCAGAACCGCTGGAAGCGCCCACCCGCTGAGCCTTCGAGGGCGGGTCTGACACCTCTGCGGCGGGGCCCTGGTGGCTGCAGGAGACAGGCGCTGTCCTTCTGCGATTGTCGGCGGGAGCTGTGAGCGTCTGGGTCTCCCGAGACCCACCCGCTTGAGATGCAACCTTTCAGAGCCAGAAACTCCGCAGTTCCGCGTGGAGCTCACACGGCAGGACCCGTCGGTCGCGTCTTACTGCCTTCATCTCGAAGGAATGGTCAATGTCTCGTCACAAACGGCTGTCCGTTGGATCCACTATTGAAAATAAGAAACAAGAATCAAAGGACGGTCCCGGTTTCCTTCTCCCTCTGCTTCCTGCCACAGTCTAAGGCCAAGGGAGGACAGATGGACACACAGCCAGGGATGGAGAACTAGGGGGCCTGGAGACTCTTGCTCAGGTTGCGGCCCCACACAGGGGCAGGGCAGGGGCAGGGGCAACTCTGTCTTTCCTGCCCACTCCAGGGCCCACGTGTGGGTGGGGGTGTTGCAGCCTGCCCCCACCAGCCCAAAAGTTGTGGCTCCACTGGGCCACAAGAACATGCACCACCTCTGGGCACAGCCCCGGGTGGGCTGGGGTGGCCTCAGCCAGCTCACAGGGCCAGCGGGGGTGGGGGTGGGGCACACACTTTTCCACTCCTCTGCTGCCTTAGCCCGTATTATTTTGTTTGAGACCCTGCTCTCCACCTTCTATTCCACCTGGCTTCCGGAAATGCTGGTGAACTCAGGAATCCCTCCCTTGGGAACTTACTCGGCTCTTCCATGAGTACTTTCCCATTTTCTGGACTCTGGGGGCCGGGCTGGGGCTCAGAAAGCGGATTTCGGCCGTTCGGAAATAGAAGCTTCTTCTCTTAAATGCCCTAGCTCTCCCTGAATCCTGGGGAGGATGTGGAGAGGACTTAGAGGGATGTTAACAATTCCTGCCACCTATACGGGATTGTAGCCTTTAGACTATTTGCTCACACCCATGATCTCAGTGAACCTCACAATCTGGGGGGCAAGTAGGGAAGGAGTCAGGATACCTATTTCCCAGATGAGAAGACTGAGGCTCAGAGAGATTACAGAAGTTGTCCCAAGTCATGCAGCGTCCCTCCCCACTCCCATGGGTGCAGTGGTCACTCCAGGAGGAGCCCTGGGACCAACGCTTCCCCTCCCGACCCAGCATGGCCAGATGCCTGCACTCAAGTCAACGGGAAAAGGCAGCGAAGAGCACCCATAGATGGGCGGGGGCGCCCAACCCGCCCGGCACCGCAAGACTGGTCCGGGTGACCCCAAACAGCACGATCCCCACGCTTGCTTCGCGCCCACTCGGCAACATTGTCCTCCAGGCCACTTTTCCCGGCTTCAGACCGCGCTTGTGCCCCCTTTCACCTTACTCAAGTGCCGAAAGTCTTCTGCGGGTTCAAGCCCGGGGTGTAGGGACCGGGGAGCCGTCGGTGGCCTTCCCGCAGCCGGAGATCGAAGGGGTCAGCAGGGCCCGCTCTGCGCCCCACACCCCCGAGTCACTTTTGTGGGCGACTCAAAACAGCCCTGACACCTCCGGAGGTGGCCACTGAGCAGCGCCTGCGACGACGGGAGGGAAGAGCTCCGGGCGCGGCCAACGAAGCGGCCCAAGGGCCACTCTCCTGGTGTCCGCCCAGCGTCCTCGGCCTCCCTGCGCTCTGCTCCGCCTGCGCGGAGCTAGTCCTGGGCAGAAGAGTCCACAGGGGCTAGGAGCTTCCGAAGAGGCCCCTGGAGAGAGGGTCCGACCCCCGCAGGGCCCCAAGCAGCCGCAGCCGGGGCCTCGGCCCAGGAGGCCTGCAATGACAGGTGGCCGCAGCGGCGACCAGGGGGCCTTTCACTAGGACTGGCCCCCCAGGCTGAGGGGGAAGAACCCTCTAGTTCAGGGTCCCGAAGCCGCCCCTCCTGGCCGCACTCAAATCCCGGAGCCCCTTGCGCCAGGAGTTTGGACAAGCTAGGCCAATTGCGTCCTCTCGGAGTCCAGGCGCGGGGACGCATTGTGCGCCTCACTTTCCCCGCGGCGGGAGCAGGGCCCAAGGGTGTCTCCTGGGGCCTGCAGGCGGCCGCAGTCCGTTTGGGCGTCTAGGCCTCGGCTCTGGTCCCAGCGTGCCCCCCCACCCCAGCGGGATGCGGGGAGGCCCGACCGCGGCCGCCCTCGCTTAGCCGGGCCGCCAGCGGCTCGCGGGGTCTGCGCGACCAAGGGTAGCATCGCCACGGCGCGGGCAGGGACCTCGTTTGTTCAATATTAGTTTTTCATTCCAGTCTATTGTGCCCATCTGCGATAATATTGACTCTGAGGTGAGAGCCCACAGACGACAGGGCTTGTCTGACGCTCCGCGGCAGGGCGCTCCAAGGGAAGAGAAGCGGCCTTGAGGAGTTAAAGAGACTGCAAATAAAAGCTGTAGCGCGGCGGCCGCTTGGCGCCGCGGCCGCGCCCGGCAGCCGCTCCGGGCCGCGGCCGCGCCCGGCGGCGTGGCGCTCACCGCGGCATGTGCCCGGGCCCCCGGCTGGGAACTGGGGTCTGGGAATGGGTTTGGGGCTGAGGTCGCGCTGAGGAGTGGCACAGCCCTCATTTAGCGCACACACCCCCATATTCAAAACAATTGTTCTTGAGGTTCCGCTTCTGGGTAACTCCAGAGAAAAACTAATTCACACACACACGCACAGAGCTTTAGGTTGCCAGTAAGCCAACATCAGTCACGGAGATAGTTCTCCGTTTTAGATGGTGTAACTGTTTAGGATAACTTTTCTGTCAAAGTGTGTCTCTGAATTTGCCCAGCGTCGGAAGAGTAAACGCGCCGCAATTACCATTAAGCCGCAGTTCTCGTGAGTGCGCGGTTGGTATCAAATTTCTGTTCATTTTGCTTTGCTTCGAATCGTCTCCTTCCAACCCATCTGCGGGGCTCCATACTTCCTTTCCAACCTCAGCTTTAAAGGGCCTCTGGAACGTTCAAGTATTGCAGTTAAAGATCCGTTTCCATTTCCAAACGGCCTCTGAATGCCTACGCTGGAAAATGGCACCTGAAGTTGTTTGACGTGTCTGAGACCGAATACTTGTGTTTCCGCTCTCAGCACCACATGCCAAACGATCAGGGCTTGCCTTGAAAGTGGGCAGTGCGTCCTCGGGACTCATTTAGGAAATGCATGCCCCCTATTGGGGTCTGACCTGTGTGAGAGACAACCAGTTTCCTCTGTTACCTTAATAAGATAGTGGTCGTTTGGAAAGTGGGGAGCTGGGATGGGTCAGGGAACAAGAGTGGCTGAGCCGGGAGATACTATGGAGCCCTAGTACCTTGGATATTTCAGCCGAGAGCATTGGGTTTAATATATATATATCCCACCTATAATATACGTGGTCCGTTTGTATTATATTGTATAACATGTAGTATATATGATATAGTTTCATAGTATTATGTTGTTTAACATATTATATTTAACATATAGTTCTGATATTTTATTATTATTCTATTACCTATTATTTAACGTGTATAATGTTTCATTATATATTATATTGTATGCTGTGCACAGTTCTATATATATGTATAAACACACATATTTTTATATATGTAAAGGTATTTAGGGGAGCCTTAAATCTCCCTACAAATACACATTTTGATCATTTTAATGCAGCCCTGATCAAACTTTGAGATAGCTATGTATTTATAACAAACACCCTAGGGTTCAAATCTGGTTCCAGGAAAAGGGGGGAACAGGAGCCACTCTTTGCCCTGAGGGACAGCAGGTCCTCTCTAGAAAGTGGTCTTGCAAATGTCCACTGGGACAGAGGAGACAATGTTCTAGAGCCGGCGGCTGCCTCCTCATCTCACCTGGGTTGCAGATTGTTTTGGTTCCAGAGAGGCCGTTTAGAGGCTCCAATGGTCCCCAAACCGGTGTCATGAATTAATAACGAATTTGGGGAGCGTAGCATACGCTCCCCTGAGGCGTCTGGGAGAGCAGGGGAGGCCTTTCATCCCGGGTTCTGGGCTCCAGACGAGGGGCTGACGGCTGGGGTGCGTTTTGTCCCGCCCGCCGCGACGCGGAGGAGCGCCCTGGGCTTCCGCAGTCCCTCCTCCAACCTGCCGCCTGCCTCCCGGACCGGCGGCGCTCAGAAAAGCTGTCGTGGCTTGGCCCGCTCACAGATCAGATGGTCCCAAGTACAGTCAGCTTTCGCTAACGAGCAAGAGCTGAAATAAGCAGGCAGTCGGGAGTTTCCCCAGGAGGGCACGGGTGAGTTGGGCCAGCGGAAAATAAAGTCGGAATTTCAGATGTCCGCACGTTATCGCCTCTTTACAAGGCAAGGACCACACAAGGGCTTCGGTTTATGGAGAGGAAAAAAAAAAAGGAAAGAGACAATCGAAGCCAGGTATAGCCCAGTAAAGCGTGAGAAATATCCTAACTTTACACCCGGATGAATAGGAGGCTGGTACTTGGGAGGCCTGCGAGCCGGCAAGGAACTTAGGGTGGGTGGGGGAGTGAGGAAGCCTCGTGGAAGGGATGAGAGCGGAGGACAGGAACTGCCAGGGTAGTGAGCTGCTTATTCCTTAAAAGCAAAACCCCCAGATGACTACCTGGTCGCATCTTGCCTCATAGCAGGGAAACTTGGCCCCAACCAGCCCAGGGGGGTTGGCTCGCCTATTTTTTGCAAACCCAGAGCTCAGAAAGAGTAGAGCCCTTCTCTGATCTGATCCATCCCCAGCCTTGGTGAAAAGTTTTTGCGGACATCATGTGCAGGCTTTGCCCTCCCTGCCTCTTGCCTGACAGGACTCCCAGCTATCTGCTAAGATGAGTTTGGGGAGGGGAGAGACAGGAGAGTCTCCATATCGCTAAAAATAAACCAACTCTGCGGACTGAGGACCGCTCCTCACTCTCCCAGCCCCGAGAGTGGGGAGGTGTCTGAACACCCTCGGGATGCCCAGCCGGCCAGATGAGGAGTGGAGCCCAGTGCCGACCATGTGGATGTGGGTCTTCCCAGATGGGCTTGGGCACATCTGGTCCATCTGCACCATTTCTTCCATCCAGGTGATCCATCTTGTCCATGCCCAGCAGTTCACAGGGGTGGAAAACTCTACTCTCCTGGTGTGGCCATCACAGTTCCACATTTCCGCCCCTTGCTTGAGCCCCCATAATCCTGGTTTAAGGGGCTCAAGTGTGCTGGGAGCATGTCAGTGTCCATTTCACTGCTTATCTGCCACCAGCGCGTCTGGCATGAGAGACAGAACATTTCCATCATGGATGGTGTCTGTCCCAGACCCTGTGCTTAGTGCCTGTAACAAGGAGCTCATTCAGTCTTCTCAGCAACCCATTGAAGTAATTGAATGGAATTAAAGTTTATTCCCATTTTCCAAATGAGAACACTGAGGCTCTGAGATGTTAAGGGATTCACCCAAGGTCACACAGCTAGTAAATGAGTGAGTCTGGATACCAATTGAGAGCTGTCTGACTCCAACAGCTTCTCTTTTTCCCCTCCTCCCCCGCACTCCCCACTTCTTATTTCCTGTCCAAATGTTCTCTTTTCCCCAGTGAGGAAGTCAAGGCCCACAGGGTGAGGAAAGAGATAATACTTTACTCTTTCTTCACAAAAAAGTCAATGACCATAGGCTACAGAGCCTGGATCCCTCTCCAGAAGATGAATCCCATGTCTGGAATGGACAATAAACAGTTGGCATGTGGGCAGCGTGTATGGTTTACAAAGAGCTTGCTCACACCTCGCCTCAGTCACCTCTCCCACCACCCCTGTCGGGTGGAGATACTGCCATTATTACCCCCATTTTAGAGAGGCAGAAACACACTCCCCCATTAAAAACCAATTGCTGTCAAGTCGATTCCAACCCATAGAGACCCTATAGGACAGAATAACCCTGCCCCTACAGGGTTTCCAAGGCTGTAAATCTTTAAGAAGGCAGACTGCCACATCTTTCTCCCGCGGAGTCACTGGTGGGTTCCAGCCATCGATCTTTTGGTTAACAGCTGAGCACTTAATAACTGTGCCACCAGGGCTCCTTGAAACGAGCTCAGTGAGATTAAATAGCTTGCCTGGCTGCCCAGCCAGTCCGCTGCAGAGCGCTGGCACCAGCCTGAGCCAGCCCATTCCCAACCTCCCGGCTTTGCAGATACCACATATGGGACCGTTTAACCAACAGAGTTAGGCCTTGCTGTTGTGAAATTACTAGGTTGCTTTCTTTTTCATGTTTTCAGTGTTCCTGCAAATATTATTTCAAGATCCAAAACTTTATTTTCATGTATGCCTCTCTTCTACTCATTCTTCTTCCAAGTGTGCACCCATCTGTATTCTAGGGCCATCAAGAAAACAGAATAATAAGGTGCCCCTTATGTATGGTCAAATGATATTCAGACACTAGAGTGTATAGATTTGGTTTTAAAAAAAAGTCTTCATTTGTATATTTTGCTTTATTACTAGATGCCTTACACATATCAATAAAACGCAAATACATAATTTGCTAAGAAAATTCCAAGGGGAAGATTTGGGGTAGGAAGAATCCTTTGGTCAAATGGTTCCATTTCCAAAGAAATGACCATGAATGCATGTAGGAAATGACTGGGGCTGGGGGGAGGGTTGACCTCGTGATAATGTACTAAGTCCCCACCACCAAGGCTGCCAGGGAATGGTGTCCTCACTCAGCCTTCAGATGGCCAGGGCTCCATCACACACACTCATTCTGGAGCTTGCTTGTTTAATCCACAACAGCCATGCCCCCAGGAAAAAGCATTTTTCCCCCTTCTTATTATAAGATTCTCTCTCTCTCTCTCTCTCTCTCTATATATATATATATGTATGTATATGTATATATTAGACAGGGATGGGTAAACAAATAACAATCACCCAAATGCTCCATATCAAGAGACCACCGCTATCAACATTTTGGGATGTTAATTTTGACATCTTGGAAAATAAAAGAGATTAGATTATGTCTACACATCTTTATTATTGTTGTTCTCTGGAAACCCTGGTGGTGTAGTAGTTAAGAGCTACGGCTGCTAACAAAAAGGTTGGCAGTTGGAATCCACCAAGCTCTCCTTGGAAACTCTATGGGGCAGTTCTGCTCTGTCCTATAGGGTCGCTATGAGTCGGAATCAACTCGCCGGCAATGGGTTGGGTTTGGTTTATGAATAAAAGGAAGGAAAGAAACATGCTATGTGATTCTGTTTATACAACATTCATAACAGATAAAACAAATCAATGGACAGCAAATTCAGAACAGTGGTTATCTCTGGCAGAGGGGTTGACTAGAAGGTGCACAAGGGAACTTTCTGGAATGTTAGAAATGTTCTATATCTTGGTTTGGGTGTTGGTAATATGGGTATATACAATTGTCAAAACTCATTGTATACTTAAGACATATATTTTACTGTAAATTTTGATACTTCATTAAAGAAAAAGAAAGCAAGGAAAGACTCTTGGAGGACAGATAGTATAGCAAAAGGCCAAACTAGAGAGGAAGAGAAGAAGCAAAGGACTGGGCTAAATGCATGACATGCTGAGCCAAGACAAGCCATAGACAATATACCTGGAGTTTTTCAGAAACAGATGCCTCTTCTATCAGTCAGTGTCCTTTGCAGGCCTGCAGTTAAATCCAAGAGGGATGGATCCTCAAAAGGGTAACACAAGCTTAAGATCCTGCTGGGACCAACCATCTACCAGACCTCCCGCTCTTTGGTGTTGTTACCCCACCACGTTCATAGTGAGGCACTGTATTTCCTGATGAGGGTGGAGGTTTCATGAATCCTAATAAGAAGCCATGCTTGAGTCAGGAAGGAAGGTAGAAGGTCCTAACTTTCAAACAGATTCTCTTCCAACAGTGTCTTTCTCCGTCACTGTTTGAGACTCAGAACACTGTCCTCACAGAAATAATGGTAGAAATGGCAGTCAAGGTTCCAGTTTCTCCTCCGAAAAACCTATTAAATGCCTGCTCATGAAAATACAGAATTTAAAATTTGGTAGGAACCTAAGTGTACTTGATTAGTAGCGGTTGTGTGCCATGAAGAAAATGAGAGAAAAGCAATATCCCCTTTTCCCCCCAAAACATACATGCTATCTGCCAAGTATTATATTGCCACTTGGGATTCAAAGGTGAAAAATTCCATGATCCCTTTCCTCAAGAAACTCACAGTCTAGTAGAGGAAGACTATCTTGCAAATAAGAGAGCACAATAAAATCTTACAGGCGTTAATGGAGGCTCTCATGATTAAACAAAACAGAAAAATATAAATTAATGTTAGTAGGAAAGGCAAAGTTTTCACGGGCCATTTTTTTTTTTCTTTAGAAGTAGATCACCAGGTGTTTCTTCCTAGTCTGTCTTAGTCTGGAAGCTCTGCTGAAACCTGTCCACCATGGGTGACCTTGCTGGTATTTGAAATACCAGTGGCATAGCTTCTAGCACCACAGCAATATGAAAGCCACCACAGTATGACAAACTGACAGACAAGAGGTCCCTGGAGATAGACACAACCAAACTCCCTGAGGGACTGAATTGCTGGGCGGAGGGCTCTGGGGACCATGGTCTCGGGGAACATCTAGCTCAGTTGGCATGACACAGCTTATAAAGACAATGCTCTACATTCTACCTTGGTGAGTAGTGTCTGGGGTCTTAAAAGCCTGTGAGCGGCCATGTAAGATACTCCACTGGTCTCATCCCTTCGGGAGTAAGGGAGAATGAAGAGAACAGGATACAAGGAAAAGATTAGTCTGAAGGACTAGTTGTCCACAGCTACCAAGGCCTCCACTGGACTGAGTCCAGTACAGCTAGATGGTGCCCGGCTACCACCACTGACTGCTCTGACCAGGATCACAACAGAGGGTTCTGGACAGAGCTGGAGAAGGATGTAGAACATAATTCTAACTCACAAATAAAAGACCAGATTTACTGGCCTAAAGGAGACTGGAGAAACCCCGAGAGTATGGCCCCCAGACACCCTTTTAGCTCAGTGGTGAAGTTACCTCTGAGGTTCACTGTTCAGCCTGGGAGTGGACAGCCCCGTAAAACCAAATGAGACTAACGAGGTACAGGAGTCCAGTGACAAGGGCCAGAAAGCAGAAGGGGACAAGGAAGCTGGTGATAGGGAACCCAAGGTTGAGTAAGGATATTGTTGATGTGTTGTGAGATTGTTAACCATTGTCATAGGGCAACATTTGTAGTAACTGTTAAATGAGAAACTATTTTGTTCTGCAAGCCTTCATCTTAAGTGAGAATAACAGCACAATTGGAAGAGCGTAGTCAGTGTCACTGAACTGTGCATGTAGAAATTTTTGAAATGGTGTATCTTTGGCTATGTGTATTTTCACCAAAAAAAAAAAAAAGAGGTTGAGAAGTTAGAGGGTTGATATGTTGTGGGGTTGTTAACCAATGTCATAAAACAACATGTGTACTTCTGTTTCATGAGAAACTATTTGTTCTGTAAGCCTTCACCTGAAGTACAGTAAAAAAAAAAATTAAATTAAAAAAAAAAAAGAGGTCCCTGGAGAAGGACATCATGCTTGGCAAAGTAGAGCATCAGCGAAAAAGAGGCAGACCCTCAACGAGACGGACTGACACAGTGGGTGCAACAATGGGCTCAAGCATAGCAACGATTGTTGAGGATGGAGCAGGAGCTGGCAGTGTTTTGTTCTGTTGTACTAGGAGTAGCTATGAGTCGAAACTAACAACAACACAACGGGCAAGGGAAAACAGATTTTTAAGCAGAGAGAGTTATGGAATGGGGAATTAGATGAAGACCTTTAGAGAGAGTCTAAGGGGGTCATGGGATACTCTGAAGGGCAATGGCTCTAGATCTGATTCACTTCGAAATGTATGCCTTTCCTTTTCACTGCTACAAGAGCATTGCCATTTGACTTACCAGTCAAGATTAGGATGGGCTGTTTGTTTCTTTTTGACTTTCAAATAATATAAAGGAACTGAATGTGGGAAAAACTTGTAATTCCAAAGGGGAAAGGAAAGAAAATAATAAAGGTATGTAAACATAAGAGAAGGATTGTCAGAGGTAGCGTTGACTGAGTAGTGAGAGGAAAAAGTATAAATTCCAACACCATCGGGGAAGAAGCAAAAAAACCACTTCCCCCCATTGGCCACCAGATGGTCAAGCTGGCTAAGGATGGCTTGGTTGCTGTCTTGAAGGCAGAGCAAGTTAGGAGGCACTATGCCCTTAAAACTATGGTCCCGACTCATTGCGACACTGTAAGAGTAGAAATGCCCCATAGGGTTACCAAGGAGCAGCTGGTGGATTCAACCGCTGACCTTTTGGTTAACAGCCAAGCTCTTAACCACTGTGCCTCCAGGGCTCCCAGGACCACTTAAAATCCTGGGATCATTAATCCCAGGATTAATTTTGGGGGGATCATTTTTGGGATCATTCATCCAATATACATTGAGTGTTTTCCATTTATAAGGAAATTGCAGTTGACTACTATTAACAGGGTTAACAGTTTCCAGTAAAACATGGTCCTTGCCTTCACCATCTAGTAGGGAAACTAGACAACTAACTATTATTTAATGTGGTAAATGCTCAGATATAAAATCTCCTATATCTTTTTTTTTTTTTTTTCCTCCTGATGCTCAGGAAAAAGCTACTGAAGCTTGGATATAAATGACCCCAAGCAAGGAAATATTTCCTGTGTATCTTCCCAAGAAACTCCTGCAGGTAGAGGAAGACTGATATGCCAAGAGAGTCTTTAGGAAAACCGTATGGTACTTCAGTAATTGGTAGGCAGTTAAATATGGCGGGCAGGGGGTTGGTGCTGGTAGGGAGGCAGAATACACTGCGCAGGGGACAGCAACAGGAACAACCTCTTATGGAGTGCTTACTATATGTCAGGTAATTTACATATATTACCACATGTAATTGTCATAAAACCTTTTAAGAGGAGGTATGTGTATCACTATTTTGCAGATAAAAAAATTGAGGCTCATGGAGATTATATAAATTCTCCAAAGACACACACTTAGTATGTGACAGAGGAAGGATTTAAACCCTTGTCTGTCTGACTCCTAAGCACTGACTTAGGGCCACATTTTATGAGTAAATTGGGGTACTAACAGTGTAGGAAGGGGCCCTTGTGGTGCAACGGTTAAGCACTTGGCTGCTAACCAAAAGGTTGGAGGTTCAAACTCATCCAGTCGCTCCATGGAAGAAAGACCTGGCGATCTGTTCCTGTAAAGATTATAGCCTAGAAAACACTATGGGGCAGTTCTGTTTTGTCACATGGGGTCACTATGAGTCGAAATAGATTGACAGCACCCAACAATAACAACAATGCAGGACACACAGTTGTTCTGAAGATAGAACGTGATTAAGGAGTGAGAATCCTTTGTAAATTAAAGGTTTAATTGTTACCATGGTTTTAGGATGTTGGCTATGCCCTCTTCTTGCTGGTCGATCCTTCCTTCAACAACTATTTATTATGCACTTATGATGAGCCAGGGGATATCGCAGTGAGCAAAACAGACAAAATCTCTGTCCTCATGGAGCTGACATTCCCCAATACGATAGTCTGCTGACGTAAAGACTAATCAGCCACGTGAGAGAGGCAGAGAGCTTAAGGCTGAACAAAAGTATATATGCTCACTGTTGGGAATATTAAAAAAATTGGAAACAACCTAAATGCTCCTTACTGGGGGATTGGTTAAAAAAAAATTGTGATGTTTCCATATTACAGAAAACTATGCAGCTATTAAAAAGGGGGAGGTCGTTATGTGTAGAACCATGGAACGATCTCTAAGACATACTGTTAAGGGGGAAAAAGAAAGTTCTAGAACAATATATAATATGATCTCATTAATGTTTAAAATAAACACTACTTGTTTTCATACACTAATTAGTATTCACCCACTTATATATAGTTACATGTGTATACTTAGATATAAACACAAAGGAAAGTTCTGGAAAGAACTTCCACCAGGCTAACAACAGTGTTGCTTCAGGAGAGGTGGAGGGGGGCACTCTTACTGACTGCAGTGTGTACTTCTTTCTTGCTTAATGTCTGCCAGTGAGAACCCATACGTGTGTTGCTTGTGTAATTAAACAAGACACACATGCATGTGTGTACAATTTAGTTATAACAATGTGATTATGGATGACAATTGTTAACCTTTTAATCTCCTTTAGTGTTGTTTTAACATGTCTATAGAGAGCTATATACACATAGATGAGATGATGCCAAAACATAAAAGGTGGAATTGAAACATGATGTTCTGGCTCAAAAATCCTGCCTCTCCCCAGCCCACCTGCAGTTTATAGTGAAACCTTTTTTAAGAGCATCATGGGATGTTGGATAAAAATCCTTGATCTCCCAGTTCTGAGGCACATGTAATTATTTCACAGCTAAGTAGCCTCAAGGATCTTTGCGATAGATATGACTTCATTATGAGAGCATCACGCCTCTCCCAGCAGTAATTGAGCTTCAACTGGGGCCCATGTGGGGGGTTCTGGTATGTGAAAGGTGGCTTCCCAACCCAAGCCAAGTGAGCTGGCCTTAGCTGTGGCTCATCTCTGAAACACCAACTCTTGCATCCTGCCCAGATGTTCTGTTGTCTCCCTCTTTGCTGTTTCTGGGCTGCCAATGGAGGGAGGTGGACCAATAGTCTATAAGGTTCTTTCCAGTCCTAAACTTCTGATTCTTCTTACGGCACATTGTTGTGGGAGACCACCATCCATATTATTTGTTCACATGCAAGACACTGTGCCGGGCACTGGGGACAAACAAAAGCGAGAGGTGAAGTCCCTGGTTTAAACTGCTGTTCATGTTGGACTCAAAATATTAGGGATGTCAAACTGGTGAAACTGCTAGACAGGTGGACTCAGAACAGAAGTGTGGGGATCCTGCTCTACTTCCCCGGGGTCTCTGCCTCTGTTCCTCCAGCCCCTTTACTCTGAAAATGAAGCTGGTAGAGCTCCAGCCATGCTGGGTGGCTTCGGGACCTTAGGGACCAACTCACACTGTGTTACATCAGGGAAAAGAGTCTCAGAGCAGGGACAGGCACGACCTAAGGTCAGTATGAGCCTGAGGAGGACCAGAGATGGGACCCAGGGTCCTTACAACCAGGTTCAGCAAACTTCTGAGCACTTGCTGTATGCCAGGCACTGTGCTAGACTCTGGGAGCACACACGTGAACAAATCCAACGTGAGGCTTACAGACCAGGGCATTCATGGTTAAAAGCCTTTCCTGGACAAGCAAATACCCTCAGTTAGAGAACTCCCAGATCTGTGCCCTTCTCTGGGGTCCCCAGAGAATTAGTCCAGCAGTCTTTATCCCCCAAGGAGCAGAAAGCAGCTGCAGGAGGCTCAGGTATACTAGACACTGAGAAACCATCCTAGACCGTGGCTGAAAACTCCACAGCGCCCTTGGTTAAGGCCAGTCTCCAGCAAGGTGAATTGCTTCCGTGGTCTGGGGGTGGGTAGGTGTTTACCCAGAAGAGCAGAGGAGGGGCAGAGTGGCAAGAGCGGAGAATTAGCACCAAGCTGTCCCAAACTTTGATTTTCTCTCCACACCTCCTTGCTGTGAGACCAGACAAATGGCTCAACCTCTCGACCCTCTGTTTCTTCTATAAAATGGGAAGTCTAATAATGCTTGTTTTTCTTCACTTGGAGGATGATTCTGAAGATCAAATGAGGTGATGGGTGGAAAAGTAAATTATAAAGCACTTTGAAATGTAAGCAGATGCGGTCGTTGGACACTTTGAAGTGATGCATCTTCCTTCTACCCCCTTCGTGATCCCCCCTCCCCCGCCACCTTCCCCACCCCCACTGCCCCAAACAGCCCTAGGATGGCATTGCCTTGGCAGCTGTGCAAGGCTTTCCAGTGCACAGAGTGCTGGAGCCATCATAGGAGTGGGGAAGGAGTCCCTGGCTCACTCACCACTCGTGGGCTGGAAGGGTCCATCTGGAGCCCACAGGTACATTTACAAGGCAAATGGGCAAATTGGCACCACCTGGGCAGCCCCTGGAGCTGGGGCTGGGGAAGCCCATCACTACTGAGTCAGACCCCACCCTGAAACCTATTAAACCTACACCTTGGGTATGGGCCCCTCCTAGCGAGAGTGCCTAGGGGAGGGAGTGGTCCGACACCCCACAGGTGGCATTTGCAGGACATTTATGGGCTCCTTTGGGGGAGAGGTCCCTGGGCGGTGCAAACAGTGAAGCGCTCCGCTATTAACCAAAAGGTTGGTGGTTCAAACCCGCCCAGAGGTGCCTCAGAAGAAAGGCCTGGCAATCTGCTTCTGAAAGATCAAAGCCTTGAAAACCCTATGGAGCAGTTCTACTCTTAACACAAGGGGTTGTCATGAATCAAATCAACTGGGTTTGAAGGAAAGGCCATTCCTTGGTTACCGGGGTTCCTGAATAGGAAGAAAAGACTCTTTGGGGGTGATGGGGAGCCTGGGCATCAGAAGGCCCAGCTCCTTCTAGCCCTCACAAGCTGTCTAACCTTGGGCAAGTTACTCCACCTCTCTGGGCAAATTTGTCAGATTTGCGATATTTTTATTATGGAGGTGATACATGATTGTAAAAATTTTAAGTGTGACAGAAGAGGCAAAGGTAAAAGTGAAAGTGTCTCCCTCCTCCTACCACCACTGATGGTCCAGTATAAAAATTCTTCTAAGTGTACAAATAGGTATGTACGCTTTTTAAACAGCAATTAGGATCGCATCCACTATACTGTGCTACAGCTTGCTCTCTGCACTGAACAGTGTAGCTTGGACTCTTCCTTTGTCAGTGTACACAACTGCCTCCTTTGTTTAACCAACTGCATAGCTTTCCAACGTCCATTGGACCATTTTGTGAGTATTTCCACAGGGTTAATTCCCTGAAATTAAACCGCTGGATTAGAAGTATTTCTCAATTCATTGAATATGTTCGTTCCTTTGAAAACTTTGATAGTGGTGATTGAGAATATTATTTTATTGTTCATTTCTGTATGTTTAATGGCCATTTTTGTTTCTTCTCCTGTAAAGAGCTTGTTTGCATCTTCTAATTTTTCTATCAGGATGATGGTCTTTTACTTATCTTAGTACAGCATTTTACATATTAAAGCCCTTAATCTATTGCTTGTGGTGCAAGTTGCATTTTTTCCTTAGCTTGCCATTTGTGTATAGTGTGTGTTCCCACACCAAAGATTTAAATATTTATGCAACCAAAATTGTTAGTTTTTTTCTTTATGAATTCTGTGGTTTCTCTCTTTTCAGGAGAGGACTTTCTTGTCCTCAACATTATGAATTATTATTCTTTAGTCTCTCTTATAACTTCTACAATTTTAAAAAGTATGTTAATCTTTAATCCATTTGGAATTTTTTTCTGTGATTATGGCATGGGGTGGAGACCTACTTCCCCACCCTCAAATGGTTGACCAGTTATTCCAACACCATTTATGAAAAAACCTATTCTTTCTCCAGGAACTGGAAATGCAACCTTTATTATGCACTAAATTCCCATATATACATTTTATTTCATAACCTATTTTGTTCTATTCCACATTCTATTTTATTCTTTTCATCTATTTAATATTCCTACAACATTAGATGGCTTAATCACTGTGGCCTTGTAATATCTTTTAAAACCCAATAGGGCAAACCTACTCTCATTTTCCTTCTTTTATAAAACTTCTCTGTTTTCATGTATTTATCATTCTAGATAATATTTAGAATGAATTTGTCAGTTTTTAAATTAGAAAGTCGATTGGAATTGCCTACAATTTATAAATTAATTTGGGGGACAATTGAAATTTTTACAAAATTTAGCCTCCTGAACCAGAAACGCAGTACGTTTACTTAATTTACAGTTTCTTTGATGTGCTTCAGTATCTGTTTAACACAGGGCTTCGAACTGGTTCATTCTGGTTCGAAACCCTGCTGAGAATTTGCACTTCTAACAAGTTCCTAGGCAATGCTAATGCTGCTGGTTAGGGACCAATTCTGAGAACCACTAGTAGAGCAGTGGGTCTCAAAATTTACTATACATAAGAATCACTTGGGGATCTTGTTAAAGTGCAGATTCTGATTCAGTCTATCTGGGGGGTGGAAATGCAAATTCTCAGCAGGGGTTTGAACCAGAACGAACTGGTTCGAAGCCCTGGCTTAAAAACAGCTCTCAGATATTGATTGTATGGCTCAGTCATGGCATTTTCAGTTTTGTGAGTGATTTCTACTTTCTTTTGTTTTTGCTACAGTGAATGGGATAATTTTTTCATTTTATATTTTTAACTTGTTATTGTTACAAGAAGAGAAAACTATTTAGTGTCTGGGAATCCTTGTGAACTCCTTTATTGTTTCTGTTAAGACATCAGTGGAGTCTCTTGGATTTTCCATTTAACAACTACTTTCTACTCTGTCCTATGGAGCCCTGGTGGTACAGTAGTTAAGAGCTACAGCTGCTAACCACAAGATCGGCAGTTCAAATCCACCAGCCGCTCCTTGGAAACCCTATGGGGCAGTTCTACTCTGTCCTATATGGTCGCTATCAGTTGGAATCGACTTGACAGTTACGGGTTTTGGTTTTACTTATTACCAAAGTAAAGCATGTCTGTTGTAGAAAATGAAAAGAAATAAAAACGTACCTGTAAAACCTACTGTTAGGTAAAAGCCACTCTTAACATTTTGGTGAATATCCTTCAAGTCACTGAAAAAAATATACATTATCATAATATATGTAACATTGTACATATATCTACGGAAGTAAGTAGACATATGTGTAGTTTTTAAAATAGCACCTTAATATACACATAATGCTTTATAACCCACTTTTCTCACTTAATAAAATATTATAAAACTTTTGGCCACATTATTCTTCTATAGTATCATTTCAATGACTGCATTAAATGTGTAAATTTATTTAAGCAATTTCCTAACTTCAGACGTTTAGAGTCCATTTCTTAATGTTGTAAATAATTTTTATAGTGAACATCGTATTTAGCTAAATCTTTGTGCATATTAATGATTATTTCTATAGGATACATTTCCAGAAGTAGAATTTCCAGATCCAGAGGTTTGCAGAATTCTATGGCTTTGGCTACACATTGACAAACTGCCCACCAGAAAGCTTGTGCCAACTGACTCTCCCCTCCCCACTTTTATTTAAGACTTTTTTTCTTTACATCCCAGTTTCTTCAGTAGCATTACAACATAGGCATTTCTTAAGTTCTGAAACTTACTGGTAGCATCCTTTTAAAGGCCACCGAAGGCTTTGTTGGCCACCAACCCTCTGGTAGAACTTCGACTGTCCCTTCTGTTGCCTGGGGTAAACCCGAGACTTCCGACTTCCAGACCAACAGCTTTGTTTGGTGATGAGGCTTTGGGCTCAGGTTGGGCTCCATCATCTAAGGTAGAAAGAAAAGGGTTAACTCAGCTTCTATTCTTTGTCCCCTCCAGCAGATAGGTGGCCAGGGAGCCCCTTGGTGTCTTAATCATTCTTAGAGATTGTTACCTACAAGGAGCAGAAGACCCATTTGTGCTTTAAATAAAAACACCTCTTCCATACCATCTCTTATCAGGGAAAAAGGTGTCCTAACCACCATCACCCACCCCCCACCCCCGTCAGGTGCACTCTTGGCAAGAAACTCACCCAATTCAGAAACCCTTCCAGCAAGGGAGAAGTTTTCCTCAGCAGCGAATGACTACAAACACATCTGCATTGACAAGTTGCATCTTATATCCTTCTATGGTGTTTCTGCTCTTTTGAAAATGTTAATAAAAACTTAATGTGGAAAAAGAGCAACTTTTTCCAAATATGTGTACCAATGGGCCCGAGGCAACTCATACTTTCTTATAAAATAAAGTAGGTCACTCACATCAATCATGTTGTCTTACTGCATTTTTTCCAAATTAGGAATTCTCAATCCATCACATCACGTTATGGCATCCCTTTTCCAAACATTTCCTTTTAATATGCTCTTTAACATGATAAGCAAATCTAATAGAATACATTAGTGTCACTTTTCAGTGACGGACTGTTTCCTTCTGTTGCAATCCACGATGAGTTCGAGGAAACGTTTTTACTAGCTCACCCTCTAACAGCGATCGCTTGCTGAAGCTCTGACAATGGCCCCAAAGCTGCCAAGGCCACACGTGGGTGTTAGCCTTGGAAACATCACAAGGCTCCTACTTCACCTGTCCATGTGTCATGTATGTAGAAACGTAAAAGACGTGTATGTCCAAAAACAAAATAATAAATCCAGATTACTTACGTGAGGGCAGTGTTTAAATTTAGACTGTCGATTCACTCGTGTTGTGTATGTACACACACTATCCTATATAGATCAAGAGCTTGCACTGGGCCTTGTTTTAAAACCACATTGCTCACAGAACACTTCCAAACCTCCTGGATCATGCAGAAAAGAGAATCCTTGGCTTGATATGTGTGAGATTCTCTAAAACCGGTACCATCGTTTTGCAAGTGAATTTGGATCCCGTGTGAGATGCGTGCTCTATTTACAACCTGCTGGAGAGAAGTATGTTTGCATGCTCAGACATTTGACAACATTTACCTGGCAAAAATAGGGTATGTGTTTCCATTCGGATTCCTGATTCTCGGACTCATGTGTTCAGGGTTAGCGCTTGAGTTTCTTGGTGAATTTTGTTGTTGGTGTTGTTTGGACAGAGTTTTGGAATAAAACATTTGGGAAAGTTAAGAACAGGAGAGGTTTGTAGAGGGCCCAGGAATTCTGCCTTTTCAGGCTTTTGGCCACCCAACAGGAAAATATCTCAACGGAAAAGGGAAAGTTCAGTCTGTTTACCGGATGTTTGATCTACTGGACCCTTCATCTGGACACGCGTGGTTGGGTAGATACTGGTTTAGATTACCTGTTCCATGAGTCACGCCGCTTCTCTTCGTGTCTTGGGGAGGAGGAAGGCAAAGTTGTAGGCTCTGATCAGCCATAGCTTGGCGACACTGCATCATTATTTCGCAGAGCTAAAGACTTGAGCCTGTATGTGCCGGAGAAATACCATTCAGTCATTTTTCGACAAAAGTCACCGTGTAAGGGGCAGTGGAGAACACAACAGTGAGGCACAGTTCCTGTCCTTAAGGAGCTTGAAGTCAAGTTTGATATCAAGTAGAATGTGATGAGGACAATAAGAAAGGAAAAAAACGCCGAATGGGTTCAGAGGAGCACAAGGCCACTGCCAGATGGGGTTGGGTGTGATAGAAGATTTGAGAAGGTGATCTGGGAACCAGGTCCCTGACTGGGAGTAGGCTTTGGATACGCACAGCTAGCGAGGGCAGTCTAGGAAGAGGGCACAGCTAAGGTGCAGACCTGGGAAGCATGCAGGGACCAGGGAGCCACAACCAGCAATTCAGGACCAATGGAATGCAGGCTGCATAAGAAGGCGGGAGAAGAAATGAGGGAAGGGAGAGTGAAGAGAGTGTGTAAGGAGCCTGGAATGCCAAACTAAGGAGCAGAGCCTCCAGGAAGTGCTCCCATTCCATGCCCCCAAATTCTTCTAATGAGGTTGGCACATTTGCCTGCAATATGAAGATAATTAACAAAACAATTGCCACCAAGTCCATTCCAACTCATGGCAACCCCATGTGCGTCAGAGCAGAACTGCGTTCCATAGGGTTTTCAATGGCTGTGACCCTTCAGAAGTAGATCACCAGGTCTTTCTTCTGAGGCGCCCCTGGATGGATTCAAACCACCAACCTTTCAGTTAGAAGTCAAATCCCTAACCACTCACACCACCCAGGGATTCTTTATGAAGATAATCAGGGTGACAATATTTACGCTGGTGCATTTGAACCCCCTCAATCTTTGATCTGTTCCACTCTTCTCCTGCTACACATCAGCAAATGTTATAGCAAACTAAAGTGTTTTCCATTGCTGCAATTTGGAGCACTGTCCTGGAAATTCCTGTCCAACTCAAAATCGTTGCTTCCAGAGGGTCAGGATTCTCCCAAGTTGTGGTGTTTTCCATGAGTTGATTAAAATTTGTAGAAGCCACCACTCTGCCTCTGGCTCATGGCCCCAGAGTGGGCTATGAAATGCCAGACTCCGTGCGCTTTGGCAGTTTCATTAGTTCGTTCAACAGATATTTCCTGAGCAACTACTCTGTGCCCAGCGCTGCTCTGGGTGCTGGGGACACCACTGTAAACAAAACAGGCAGGATCCCGGCCCTCACGGGGTTTACTTTCTGGTGGGGAAAGATAAAAAGTTAACAAGACAATTTCAGCGAGCGTTAAGGGAAATTGAGGCGCCAGCAGAGTGACATGCTAGAGAGTGACTGGAGGCAGGAGAAGCGCAGCCACATCAGACAAGCTGGTCTGAGAAGGTCGGAGGATGAATAATGAGGAGCCATGCGCTGGGAAACAGCACACCAGGCAGGGGACACGGCAAGTGCAAACGCACGGTGAATCGGGTGAGCACGGGAGCAGGGGCGCTGGAGAGGCCCAGAGATCGATGTGGAATTTGAGGTGCAATGGGAGTCTCCTGCGGGATTTTTGGCGGGGGAGGGACACAGTTAGGAATGTGGGGGTATCAGCTTGAGACCCACCATTGGTCGTCATCTGCTCTGGCCTCACCGTTGCTGACTTCCCTGCAAAGTTGAAACGAGCGCTCGAAGCGCATCAGCTTTTATTTTTACAGCAATCTTTGTACCCAAACCACCATAGCATTTTTAATAATAAACTGGCAGGGAGTCAGACATCTGTACTTGAAAAAAAAAAAAAAAAAAGCCCAGGCCAAGTATTTCTAAATGTTTTATATTTACTTGTAACATTAGAATAAGCATGAGGTTGCTTTTTGCATAATCGGAACCATTCTCGTTAGCGTTTGACAGATCTAGTCCTTCATGGGCTTGGGCGGTGGTTTTCATTACGGCAGCGACATTCATCAGATGGGAGTGAATCTCTCCTTGAACGCTTGTGGAAAAAGAGGGGAAGAAGTTGAGAGAAGCCAGGGCAAGCTAAGAAAATAGGGACGCTGGAAAGATAGCCATCAGGTTGGCACTGGGGTGCCATGGAAAAGCACGGCTTCATAGTCCAGCTGGATGACCTTGGGCCAGTCACTTAACCTCTCTGAGCTTCTGTCCTCTCATAGGCAAAATGAGGATGATAACAGGACCCACTTCATGGAGTTGTGTTGAGGTTTTCATTTTCTGTTTTTCTTAAGGTTTTATTTATCTGTTTATTTTGAACATTCTATTGTACTTTAGGTGAAAATTTCAATAGCAAATTTGTTTTCCAATCAATGATTCTTACACTAAGTGTTCCATGACATTGGTTGCAATCACCACAATGTGTCAGCACTCTTCCCATTTCCTCCCTGGTTCCTTGTTTCCATTTGTCCAGTTTCCCCGTCCCTCTCTGCCTTCTCATCTTCGGTTCTGAGCAAGTGTTGCCCTTTTGGTCTTATATAGTTGACTGTTTGGAGGAGCACGTTCTTCACGGGTGTTATATGTGTTGAGGTTTTAATGAAACAACATAAGCAAAGGGGCCTGGTACAAGGTTGTTTCTGGTTGCCTTCCTCCAAAATTAGTATTAATATCCAAGACGAAGACACCACCCTATCCATTTCTGTCTTTTTTCTAAAGCAGTGTTGCAAGATTTTACAGATTAAGGATATAGGACACCCAATTAAATTTGAAATTCAGATAAACAAGAAATAATTGTTTAGTATAAGTATGTCCCACATAATATTTGGGACATACTTATACTAAACAATTTTTTCTTGTTTATCTGAAACTTAGATCCCTGGGTAGTGCAAATGGTTTGTACTCGACTGCTAACGAGAAGATCAGCAGTTCAAACCCACCCAGTGGCACCACGGAAGAAAGGCCTGCCGATCTGCTTCCATAGAGATTACAGCAAAAAAAAAAACCCTGTGGAGCTCAGGTCTACTCTGTAACACATGGGATTGCCATGAATCAGAACCAACTTGACAACAATGAGCTGGGTTTATCTGAAATTTAAATGTAACTGGGTGTCCTGCGTTTTATCTGGAAGCCTTATTCTAAAGTTAATGGCTTTAAGAACATTAAGACAGAGGATTTTAGAGACCCAGTCCAGGCTTGGCACACTGATGGGGCACCTGCATCAGGGGCAGCTTCATGTCCATGTGAAGGCTGGGCTTCTCTTGCTCACTGGCTCCCTAGTGCTTAGAACAGGACCCAGCATATAGTAGGTGCCCAATAAAGATGTATTGAGTGAGCAATTGAAAGACCATAAGTCTTTGCTATAAATCAACTAGATTTGATAATCATATATATTTTAAACACACCTTATAGATCAAGCAGCTCCTTTCCCTGAAGGAGTGAAGACTGACACCCACCCACCACCCCATCCCCAACTCCCCACTCCAGCATCAAACTGCCATGGAAATGAGGGGTGCCCTTCGTGCCCTCACTTTCTCTCCCAGCCACCTGCAGTCAATATGGAGCTGGGCCAGATCTGTGCAAGTTACATCTCAGCCCTGTCCTGAGCCCCAGCCACTGCTCCCCAAAACACCATGGCCTGCAGAAAGATTTCACACCAGCTCATTTCATACTTTATTTATTCTGTTAAAAAGGAAGATAAAACCTTGAAGTTCAGAGTCCTCTTCTTTTTCCCCTTCCTTCTGGCCAACGGGAGACATCTGGGCAGGGGCTGGGGAGCGGGTGGGGTTCCAGGCTTGGGAGAAGCCTCAGGTGGAAGGTGAAGCCAGGCGTGGCCCCTCTGAGCCTCCCAGGCTAGCAAGTGTCTACATTTCCTGGGAAGTTGTGAGCAAGGAGGATTTCCCCAGGAATCCAGGCCAGGCTTGTAAAGAAATGATCCCAACATCAAGAGAAGACTCTAGGCAGTAAATTCCTAGTTAGTTCATTTTCTATGACTTCTGAATGTGTTTTGAATTTTCTCTAAATTGAGATAATCATAAAAGGTTAAGATATTTAAACTGGGCTCCACCTGATCACAGGGTTTGATTTGTATGCTTAATTATTTCCCGAACATATGGTTCAGAGCTTCTTATAAAAACAGGGTAATGACTCGAGGTATATTAGGGTATTAGATCGAACGATGTTCAAGGGACATTCAGACCCATCTCAAAGGCCTTAACCTGCCCTTGATCTGTGCTGGAAGCCTTTGCTGACATCTGTTTCAAAGAGATATCAAAAAACTTTCCAGTGGTCTCATGATAAAAACAAAAATCCATACGGAGATATATATCAGGCATTAAAATACTTAGGATTCAGCCTCGCCTGAGGAATGTGTGCTCCTAGAATATTACAGTGGGGGGTCGTTGAGGAGGGGCTCATGAGAAGGCAGAGACGCAGATCTGAGAACTGCCGAGCATGCAATGCCTGGCCTCAATATGGAGAGAAAGCAGATGGGTCACAAATGTCCCCAGGACCCTTTGTCCTTTCGTGTGTTTCAGTCCCTGGTAATAAATCAGGTGCTTCTGAGCATGAACACAGTTCAGGCCACCAGGAGTCACTTCCCCAGATCCCATGCAACCCCACTCTTCCCCCACCCCACCTCATGAAGGCACTTTCGGAGGCTTCCCTCCAGTGTTGCTTTTATGAGCTGCCATTGAATTAACACCCAACTCATGGCGACCCCATGCACAATGGGATCCAACTGTTGTGATCCATAGGGTTTTCACTAGCTGATTTTTGGAAGTAGATTACCAGGCCTTTTTTCTTAGTCGATCTTAGTCCGGAAGCTCTGCTAAAACTTGTTCAGCTTCATATTAACATACAAATCTCCACTGGCAGATGAATGGTGGCTGCACTTGAGATGCCTTGGTGGAAATCGAACCCAGGTATCCTGCGTGGAAGGCAGGAATTCTCCCACTGAACCGTCGCTGCTCCCAGTAAGGGTGAGGTATTGCACTGACACCACAGTTTCTGGGCTAATTGTGTGACCAGCCCCACCCCCAGTGAAGGTATTCTTTTTTCAAAACATGTGCTTGCTCTGCATAACGTGGCTTCCAGACAAGCCCCCTAGCCCCAGTTTCCGTTCTTATTTCTGCCCCTAAGCCTTTTTGACGTAGGCACTCTAGAGCCAGCCTGTTTGTGAGCACTTGGCCCATGTGTGGGATATAACCGTCCCAGTTAGACACAGCCATCTATGGCTATGAAACCAGCCCCAGGATGGATCAGGCTTATCTTTTTGGCTTGAGTGCAGCATCACTCTACACAAATCCATCCATCCGCCCACCCATCCATCCATCCATCCATCCATCCACCCACCCACCCATCCATCCATCCATCCATCCATGCACCTATCCATTCATTCATCCACTCACCCATCCTTTTATCAAGTACCCATCAAGCACTATTGTGTGGGTGGTATGAGGGATTACGGGGGAAACAGAGCTGACTCAGGGATAGGTCCTGCCCTCCAGGAGCTCACAGTCTAAGGAGGGAGATAGGCAGATAGAGGAAGATGTATATTAAATGATTAGATCACAGGTGTTTGAGAGAGGTGTAAGCAACACGAGAGAGGAAATATGAGCAGGAAGGATCACTTCAGGCAGAGTAATCAGAGCAGGCTTCCCAGAGGACAAGGCATTGGCACTGGGCTTTGGATGATGTACCCATTTGGGCAATGGTAACTGAGGGAGAGAAGGTACTCCAGATGGAGGGAATGGCTTGAACAAGGACCTAGAGGCAGGAAGACATAGCATATGGTCCAGGGTACAAAAAGCATACCCATCTATGACCTTATCTGATCCTCAAAAAGCCTTGTGACATTGATAAGGCAAGTATAATTATATCCATTTTATAGATAAGAAAATCAAGGCTCATGGAGGGTATATGCATATCCCAAGTTTTCACAGCTCAGACAGAGTGGAATCCAGATTCAAACACAGCTTGGACTTCCTGAAACATAAGGCTGAAATGTAAGGCAAAGATCAGATTGTAGACGGTCTTACATTAAGGGCTAAGGAGGTGGCTCTTTCCTCTACAGTCTCTGGGAGCCATCGAGGACTTGGAGCAGGGTTGGAAGGTCCATCTGGCAGCTGTCTGCAGGAGGAGCCAGAGCAGCACAGGCTGGGGCAGGAAGCTGAAGGAGGAAGCGGTGACAGTCCCTCAGAGGCGTTAGAACCAGCCTGAGCCAAGGGGCATAGGAGTGGACGAAAGCATGAATGCAAGAGAGGTGGAGTTAGACTCCTGGCATGCAGACGGCGGGAAAAAGGCTCCAAGAACTGCTACATCGTGGCTTCCAAAGGGCTCGCTCTGATTCCTCCCCAGTCAGCTGAGGACTTGAGCATCAATGACAGCTCTGGTCTAGAGTGATTACAACGAGCCAGCCACTTTCACGTATATTCAGGGGCTGATTATCTGATAGGCAAGGTAAGCACGGTGCTTACCTTGCTTACCAGATCATCTGTAGTGAACAATTACACGTTTTTTCACCATATCAAAGATTCTGCTTCTAGATATGGCTGGCATCTGTCTCTCTCCCAACACCACAGCACCTTCCTACAGAATTAAAGCCTCTTTTCAAATTCACAATCCCTGACAGGGGTAGATGACCCAGTCAGCTAGGTAAGCATGGGCTTACTTGTGCTTACTTACTAATCTGTAGTGCACAGTTTCACATGGGTTTCACCACATTGCTTGCTGGGTCATCCACCCCTTCATTTAAACCTCACAACAACCACGTGAAGTGGTGATTATTATTACTTCCATTTTACAGATGAGCAAACTGAGGCACAGAGTGTATAAGGAACTTGACCAAGGTTACCCAGGTAGGAAATGGCTTAGACTGGGATGTGAACCCAGGGCTTCCCACCTGGAGCCTGGACTCCTGACCACTGCCCACGGCCGCCTCCATTGGGTCTGACATGCTGCTTAGATGGCCAGGGACGGGGTGGCATTCCTCCTCTGCCCATCCAAGTGCAAAAGCCCAGCTGTCCCAGTCTGCAAAGCCTCCCAAACCTGGCCCAAATTTACCTTTTTCTTCTTCATCACCTCCCCCCAAGCCCCAGAGGGATCCTGCTGCCACAGCCCAGCAGGCAGGAGGCCAGATCCGGGCTGTGATACAGGGAAAGCCCAATCCCGGGGCATCGCAGGAGGAAACCTCAGAGCGGGCCAAGCCAAGAGATCAAAGCCTGTGGGGGGTGGCAGAGCAACAAGGAACAGAGCTGAGCAGGGGCGAGGCTGGTCCCATATAATTCCTGCAGCTGCAAGAGCGATGGGCTGGGGCCACTTTGAAGGTCTGGGATACCCCCAGCCAGATGGGCCAGAACCGTCTCCCTCCCGGGCTTCCCATGGCAGAGGCTGGGGGCTGGGAAGTTCTCTGTAAATAAATGCGAGCTCAATCTCCCAGCTCGGTCCCCAGTGACCTCTTCTCCTGGGAATCCCCTAGGCCCCACTTCCCCGTGGCCTCATCCTATCCACGCTGTCTGGTGTGGCTGCTTTCATTTCCAGCATGGTGTCTGGTTGCCTGGTGGCTTGGTCTCTTACACTCTCTGTGGCTCTGGGCACAGCATCATGCACATGGCAGAACTTCCAGAACTCCTTGGGCTCTGTCTGATGGGGAGGAACACCGTTTGGTTGGCCCCTAGGTTCAGACAAGGAGGGACTTCACCTATGTATCGAGGGCAGCAGGTGACACACAGTATGCAAGAGCACCGTACAGGGAGCCCAGGCCCCAGGCTTCCGTCCTGGCTTTGCCACCAACGTCCTGTGTGACCCAAGACAGGTCACATCACCTGTTTCTCCATCTGTCACCGAAGAATAGCTGCTGTTGTTGTTAGCTGCCATCAAGGTGGCTCCTGACTGGTGGTGGCCCCGTGCACAACAGAACAAAACGCTGCCCAATGCTGTGTCGTCCCCGCGATCAGTTACAGATGGACTGTTGTGATCCATAGGGTTTTCATGGGCTGATTTTTGGAAGTAGATCACCAGGCTTTTCTTCCTGGTCCATCTTAGACTAGAAGTCCCCCTGAAACCTGTTCAGTAACGTAGCAACATGCAAGCCTCCGTGGAGAGACTGACAGATGGGTGGTGGCTGTGCACGAGGGGCATTGGCCAGTAATCGAACCTGGGTCTCCTGCATGGAAGGTGAGATTTCTACAGCTAAGTTGCTGGGCCTTCTGCAAAGCCCTGACCTGCCAGGCCTAGGCCTACACCGTTCTTACTTCCTTTGTCGTGCGCCTTGAAAGATAAGCAAATGCATGGTTCCTAGTCTTTGCCTGCTGGCTGCCTCTAGTCAAGTCTTAGCTCTGGCCTCCTGTTCCCGAGAGGCCCTCCCCGGCCCCTCAGGCCCCAGCAGCTCCCTCCCAGTCCCAGGCACATCACCTTGTTTTGTGGTCTCCGTCTGACTTATCCTGTTTGGATATTTTTCCACTTGTTTATTAATTGTCTCTTCTGCTGGGATGTAAGTTCTAGAACAGCAGGAGCTTGCCTGCCTTTGCCTCTGCTTCTCCCCGCTTTGTCTCCAGAGCCCATGTATGGTGCCTGGCCTGGAGTGGGTGCTCAACTAATATTTGTCACATGAATGAGTGAACCATGAGCACGTTTCTGTGTCATTATATTCTTCCAAAACTGTGTTTGTAATGGCTATGTAATAGTCCAAAGTGTGGGTGTATTAAAATATATTAAACCCTTCCCCTATGGCAGGATATCTGAATTGTTTTGTTATTAACCACCATTTATTAAGTGCCTAAGGAGGGTCCCGTTTGTTTCCCTATTTACCCTCTGTCTCCCCAGAGTGAGCACGTCAGCTGCACCGGAGCAGGGACCTTCTCCGTCTTGTGTCTCTGTTCCCGTGCCAAGGACAGGCCCGGCACACAGGGGCTGCTCAAAGGCATTTATCAAATAAAGTAAAGGGCTTCCCTCCTCGGCAAGAACACCTTAAGTCATTTCGCTACTCCCTGTTGTTATTGTTGTTGGGTGCCGTCAAGTCAATTCCTATTCATAGCGACCCAATGTGACAGGGTAGAACTGCCCCACAGGGTTTTCTATGCTGCAATCTTTATGGGAGCAGATCAACAGGTCCTTCTCCGGTGGAGCAGTGGGGTGGTGTACATTTTGAAAGTTGTTTTTCTGACAAGCAAAGTGCACTTATGATGTACTAATTGCTTTCCTTATTTTAAAAAGTTAATTCCAGCAACAGTCCTGCTATTCAGGTAGCTTCTGACCGTCCTAGGAGAATCAATGTCACCACGTCCAGCCGATAGCATTCCAGACCAATGCAAAGTATCAGTCAGCCCAAGTCCCCTTGGTGGCAGTAACTACACCATTTCCATTAAACCATGGAGTCGATTCGGACTCATGGCACCCTCCTGTGTGTCAGAGTAGGACTGTGCTTTACGGGCGTCGATGGTTAATTTTTCAGAGGTGAATTTCCATTAGACTCTGAGAAGTTGTGCAAATGCTCCAGAAGTCACAGAATAATCTCTGCAGAGCCTGGAGGTCTGGGATCCCCGGACTGGTACATGCTCATTCCTGCCAGAGGTGCCAGTACCAGAGGGACTACTGAGTCTTCGTCTCCCTCCCATTTCACCGCCACAAGCCACTGCTGAGACCCATCGACCATGCTTCGCACTGAAGTCCCGCAGAGAGGGAGAATAGGACCACTTCCCGCGGTGTCCAATCGGTATCTGGTCCCCCAAACAGCTGGAGCCTCAGAAGCCTGTTTGGGTGCAGGATCCTCTCCAGTGACTGTGCTGAGCAAGTTCAGATGGCGTGAGGTGAATATCATGGATGCCAGGAAATCCTGGGGGTGCCCCTGGGGGTGTCCCTTCCAAGTGCAGCCGCAGCCCAAGCAGCGGTGCCCTTCTGGATGGACGGCTGCATGAGCACGGGACCAGCAGCTTGGTGAGCACTGTGAGAGCATGCCAACTTTAATGTGCTTCCATAGTATTTTTTTTCCCATACAAAAATGTATACATACATTGTTATGTGACTCTAATTGCTCCCCCCATACTGTGACAGCACACTCCTCCCTTCCACCTGATTCCCCATGTCCATTCAACCAGCTCCTAACCCTCTCTGCCTTCCCATCTCACCTCCGGACAGAAGCTGCCCATTTAGTCTCTTGCATCTACTTGAGCTAAGAGGCACTCTCCTCACAAGTATGACTGTATGTCCCATAGTCCAGTCCAATCCCTGTCTGAAGAGTTGGCCTCGGAAATTGTTTTAGTTCTGGGCTGATAGAGAATCCAGGGGCCATGCTTTCTAGGGTTCCTCCAGTCTCAGTCAGACCATTAAGTCTGGTCTTTTTACTAGAATTTGAGTCCTGCACCCCATCTTTCTCCTGTTCCATCCGGGACTCTCTGTTGTGTTCCCTGTCACGGTGGTCATTGGTGGTAGCCGGGCACCACCTAGTTCTTCTGGTCTCAGGCTGATGAAGTCTCTGGTTTATGTGGCCCTTTCTGTCTCTTGGGCTGATACTTTCCTTGTGTCTTTGGTGTTCTTCATTCTCCTTTACTCTGGGGTGGTTGGGACCAATTGATGCATCTTAGATGGCCGCTTGCAAGCTTTTAAGACCCCAAACGCCACTCACCAAAGTAGGATGCAGAACATTTTCTTAATAAGCTTTGTTATGCTAGTTGACCTAGATGTCCCCTGAAAGCATGGTCCCCAGACCCCTACCCCTGCTACTCTGGCCCTCAAAGTGTTTCACTGTATTCAGGAAACTGCTTAGCTTTGGTTTAGTCTAGTTGTGCTGACTTCCCCTGTAGTGTGTGCTGTCCTTCCTTTCATCAAAGATAATTCTTATCTACTATCAGGTTAGTAAATAACCCTCACCCTCCCTCCCCACCGTAGTAACCATCGAAGAATGTTTTCTTCTGTGTTTAAACCTTTTCTTGAGTTCTTATAATAGTGATCTTATACAATATTTGTCCTTCTGTGACTGACTAAATTCACTCAGCATAATGACCTTCAGCTTCCTCCATAAGATGTTTCACGGCTTTGTCATTGTTCTTTATCATTGAGTAGTATTCCATTGTGTGAATATACCATCATTTGTTTATCTATTTGTCTGTTGATGGACACCTAGGTTGATGTGCTTCCATAGTATTAATGACAAAAGGAACCTTCGGACTTTTCAAAGGCTTCCCATAGGCAATGTCTCCTTTAAGTCTCATTCGAGAGGAAGAAAGATACCATTTCATGTCTGAGGTCAATCAGCTAGATGGGGGTAGGGTGGCCAGTTACCCACACCAGTCTTCAGCCAGAGATGCAGACCGGGGCTATGGACCGTGAAGAGGTGTCCAGAAGAAATTAGGAGCATGGCTACCGCATACAGTTGGGCAGGTTGTGCACTGCACCGGGGCACCCCAGCCAAAGGGGCTTAAACACTTCCAGGACATCATACCCGAAACCTGACAGTATCAAGTCAATTTCAACTAATAGCCACCCTATAGGGCAGAGTAGAACTGCCCTATAGGGTTTCCAAGGAGTGACTGGTGGATTCCAACTGCCAACCTTTTGGTTAGCAGCCGGGCTCTTAACATCATAGATTTGCATATTTATTTCATATCTCTGGCTAGCAATAAAGCATCTATTCTAATAAAAGCATATATTGCAACAACTTTCTAACAGACAGAAGTAATATGTCTTGAGGAAGAGGCCCCTGTTTCTAATCTGCACAGAGGCACTGCATCCTTGTTTACTGCCTGACTCCTTGGAGTGAGCCCGCCAGCCCCAGGGGAGCAGGGACCTTCCCTCTTGTGCTCTCTCCCTCCTTGCTAGCAGCCTTCCTTTCATAAATATGGCAGCTAGATTGGGGGGAGCAGGACCTTCAGGTCCCCAGAGAGAGGAGAGACCCTGTTGATGCTTTAGAATCAGAATGGAGGTTCTTCTACGGCTAGTGTCCTGTGAGCTTTGACCTGGGACTCTAGAACTCAAGACCCTTGGAATAGAAGCACAAGTTCCAGTCTGCAGGAAAAGTCCTTTGGCTTATCTGGCCTGATAAGATGTAGGCCCTAGACTTTAAAATGTATAGCTTAAAGAACCTTCAAGGATCACACCCACTCATTTTATAGATGGAGAAACTGAAGTGCAAAGAAGCTAAATTATCTTCCCTGAGTCACACAGTTGCCAAGTCAGGTCAAGAGCCCAGCCTCTTGACTCTGTCTAGAGCTCTTCATAGATGGCTTTTTGTCTTAAACTCTTCGTTTTAATGACAGTAGTGGCACCTCTGGGTGGTTTTCAGGGATAGGGGAGACTGCAACTCCCTCATTATCTACGTCTGCCTCCCCCAAAGCCACCTCAAATTACAGGTAATAATGATATTATTATTTGATGTAGACATGGTCTTAATCTTATGAAGAGTAAGACTAAAAGCATCTTTAGAAAATTTTGCAATTTTTTTTTTAATTGTAACATCAGACCTAAGCTAATCCAGTAGGCTTGAACTGCAAATGTTACAGTACATGACTGCTTGTCACCTTTCCAACCAGGTTGTCCCCCCAAGTCCCTCCAGCTTGGACTTCTAGAATCCAGGAGAATAATTACAATGTTCATTACCGCCTCCTGAGTATCTAGGATGTGCCTGGCCCCGTGTTAAGGGCTGTACATGAATTATCTCATTTTTCCTTCCAACAGCCGTTTGAGACAGGAACATCTATCTCTTGTAGCAGATGTGGAAGTTGAGGCTGAGTTTGGCCCACAGATGTGTTTTGTTTGTCCTTTGTGAATCTGGTTGCCGCTAGGTGGGACAAACACTCTCCAGTTGTCAAAAGTCCCATCATCCCCCGTCGTTGTAACCACACCCACTTAAAATATTATATTCAGGTAGTTTTTTCCAACTGTTTTGCTAAGATATAATTCATCTACCATACAATTCATCCATCTGAAGCGTACGTTCAATAGTTTTTAGTATGCCCACAGAGTTGTACAATCACCACCACAGTCAATTTTAGAACATTTTCGTCAGCTCAGAAAGAAATGCTGTACTCTTTAGCTATCACTCCCTCCTCACCACACCCCCAACCCTAGGCAACCACTAATCTACTTTCTGTCTCTAGGGACTTGCCTATTCTGGATATTTCACATAAATGGAATCACACAATATGTGTTTCTTTGTGTCTAGCTTCTTTCACAATGTTTTCAAGCTTCATCCATGTTGTGGCATGGTATCAGGGCTTCATTCCTTTTTATGGCTAAATAATATGACATCATATGACTATACCAGCTTTTGTGTATCCATTCACCAGTTGATGGACATTTGGGAGATAATGTCTTCTTGATACTCATTATATGCCAGCACCTGTTCTAAACACTTTATCTCATTTAATCTTCACACCAACCTTAAGAGGTGGGTAGTATTAGTGCCCCTATTTTACAGAGAAGGAATCTGAAGCACAGAGAGGTTATACAACTTGCCCAAGGTCACACAGCTGGTGAATACTTGCCTGGGCCCTGAGTTTGCTTATAATTCCCAGTGGCACACGTTTCCTTTTCATTAGCGTCTCCAGGGGCAACTTATCCACACCTCAGCCCACTCATTTATCCCTAAATGGAATCCAAAAGGGTATGTTGAGGGCCTCCCCTCTGCATTATTACCCAACCCCCAAGTTGGGTCCTTCTATGGTCTGTTAATCACCCCCCCCTCCTCTGTCAGGAGCGATTCCGGAAAACCACTTCTGTAATACAGACAAACACGTGTATTCAACAAATGATGTTTGGTCAACAAACCCCTTCAAAGGGTGTTATTTGGACCCTGTAAAAACCTCATTATATGAAACCTCACTAATTCAATATTTATGATCTTTTCAAGAAGCTGTGCTAGGCTAGAGCGTGGCTCAGTTAGCAAACTTTTCTTCATAGAAAGTGCAAATTCATAGTGTACACAGGATTGTCAAAGGCATGTTTAAACAAAGTGTTTCCAAGCCTCCTCAAAAATAGCAGAAACACCCAGGAGCTACCGAATGGCGGAGATGCGAGTTTTTCACAGTTCTGATCTGTCTTTACGCAGCTCCCTGACGGGCTGGTACTCAGCCTCATACTCTCAGTACTGAGCACACCAGGCTGCCTCCCTTCAAAATCTGTGGCAATTCACCCTTGCACTCTGACTCTCTGACCCAGAGTCCTGGGATTCCGTGTCACTTCTTCCATGGAAAAGCTTTTCTCTGCCAGTCAGAAGAACGCAGCAGTAAGCCTCAGACTCCCTCTTGGACTACACCAGGCTGAGAAACATTTCAGATCAGGTCCCCGGAAGGGACTGGCAGGAAATGGACTCTGGGGGAATTTCTAAACTTAGAGACTCCCTTTTCCTCTCACAAAACCCTGTTATTCTTCCCACAGAGAGATTCCGTCAGCTGAAGCCTGAGAACTGGGGTGACAGCCCCACAGCTGAGACAAGTCCTCAGTACCTTAAGCCTATTGAGTCCCGGTGCCTTTGATCTGGGGACTTCCCATGGCCAGGCAAGTGAGAGGTGGGAAAGGTTGGAAGAGGGAGGCTCTGCTGGTCCCAGAGTTTCCAAAGTGAAACCTTTCACTGCCTTCTAGAAGTTTAGACCCTGGATTGTAAACTGTGGGCTCAGGCTACCCCGCCTTCCCAGTTTGGGGGTGAATTATTTTTAAGCTGTTGTTGTTGTTAGTTGCCACTGAGTTGACTCTGACTCATGGTAACCCCATGCGTGGAGGGTAGAACTGCTCCTTAGGGTTTTCAAGGCTGTGATCTTTTGGAAGCAGATGGCCAGGCCTATCTTCTGAGGCGCCTCTAGCTGGGTTCAAACTGCCAACATTTTGGCTAGTAGTCCGGCACTTAACCATGTGCGCCACCCAGGGACTCCCATTCTGAAGTAACAAAGAGATTTGATCTTCTGCAGCCTTCCAGGGCAGTCTTCTGTCCTGTTTGCCTGCAGAGTCATCTCAGTAACATTCTGTGGGAGAGGGGAGGCGGGGTGGGGAAGGGATGAGGGCAGGGACCCAGCAGAATACTGAGGTTTATGGCCCACTGTACTTGGCTTGGAAACCCTGGTGGCGTAGTGGTTAACATCTATGGCTGCTAACCAAAAGGTCAGCAGTTTGAATCCACCAGGTGTTCCTTAGAAACCCTATGGGGCAGTTCTACTCTGTCCTTTAGGGTCACTGTGAGTCAGAATCGACTCGACGGCAATGGGTTTTGTACTTGGCTTCAACCAGCCACACCGGTGTGGATGCAAAGAATACTGGGCAGAGAAGCCAGAGAACTGCTGCTTCTAACTGGCTTCGTAGCTGACTTCTCTCTAAGCCCCTGTTTCTCCATCTGCAAAATGGAACATTCAACTGGAAGGGTTTGCAAACAGCTTTCAACTTGTGTTAATTCTGATCAATTACTACAGGCTGCCTGGAGTGTTGTGTTGAAAAGCATTTGGAGGGTGAGAAGGAGAGAGAGCTGGGATCAATTAGTAATGTCTGCTATGAGCAAGGGAAGAGGACCAGTGGCACATTTACTTGCCATGTAGTTGCCACTCCTCACATTGATATCCATAGGCCTCTTTGGCTCAGGTATAGTACGATATTATGATTCTTTTTGCCTGCACTGCTCTTTTGCCTTCTCTAAGGACCTATTTCAGAGGATGTTCCCACCCACCAGGAATTGACAGTGATCTGCAGACAGCTGCTTGTAGGTTGGGCCATGCAAGTTAGAAAAATCCAAGGCCAAAGAAGGCCAGCTCTCCTTGAGACTAGATAGACAGATAGATAGACTGATGAATGGATGGATGGATGGGTCGATGGATGAGTGGAAGGAAGGAGGAAAGGGAAGCAAGCAGCTCTGACTCATGGCAGTCTTATGTACAACAGAATGAAATGTTGCCCAATCTTACGTCATCCTCTCAATCACCAGCATATTCGAGTATTGTTGCCAATCCAGCTCACCGAGGGTCTCCCTTGCCCTTGCTGGCTAGAGACTGGAAAGAAGCCTTTAAGAGAGTCTTTCTCTGTCAACACTGACCTGAAACTCACAGGGCATGAAGCACAGCCAATGTGGACAACCTCTTCCAAGATTACCTGCCATGAGATGAATTAAAGTTTATGACCTCTATGAAACTGGTTTAGGGATAGAGGGCTGAAAAAGCAAAATACCATCTGAAAAAGAATTCTGAGCCAAGGCCTGTTGGGAATGGGGTAGTCTCCCCATGTGTAAAGTGGAGGTGACAATAGTCCCTCCTCTAAGGGGTCCTCCTGAGGATGCAGTGAGACCATGCAGGCAAGTTCTCAGCCCAGTGCCTGCCCCCAAGTAATCAATGCCTACTAAAAGGGACCCAGTGTCCATGCTATTATTTTCTAGGCTCACTCTTTGGTGGCATTGGGCCTGAAGGTATGAAATCTATTCTGAAAACAGCCCTCCCAAGGGCAAGGCAGGAGCCTGCTATCATCATGGAGGCCCGGCGTCCCCAGCTCCAATAACATGATTAGCTATTTTTCATTCCTGAAATGTCTGCCCATGGGTGGGTGCGTGTGTGAGTGCGCATGCGCATTTCAGAGAAGGGGAAAATCCATATTCTCTCTCTTCCGACCGAATTAGTCAAATAAATCTTCTGTAAGGAGCTGCTAAATGAGTCACAGATGGCTCTGCCCTTTTACAGGTTGCAGAACGCACCCGTTACAGTTCTTTTAATTTATCAGAGGAGAAAAGATGCCCTCGTGTGCCCCTTCCCTCTCACAATAATAATCAGAACCAGTCTATTCTCCAAGGGTCCGAGACGCATTTTCAAAATATGTGTGTCAATAGATGGAGCAGAGGGAAGATTCTTTTGCCAAGTTTCAGCCTCCAGCCCGGCAAAGGTGCCCTGGCTGCGGACAGCATTTATAAAACCACATTTAATAAAAGAGAGTGTTATATTAAGTATGTTTGCTAGTGTATTTAAGCATATGGTTTCCATATCAGGCGTAAGGATGGCAAACACATGCCTTACCTTCTCTCTAACCTTTCCTAGAGACGTCCTTTCTCGGGGGTGGTGGGCTGGGGAGATTTTTTGTGGATGTGAGTGTGGGTGTTTTGTTTTGCTTTTTACAACTGTGGCTGACATGGCAAAGCACTGAGGAATGTGGGCAAAACACGGGAAGACTGTCTGCCTTCACTATTTATGTAATTAGCCCAAGAAACTTGCTTTGCTTACTTTCTTCAACGTCCCAGCATTCTCCCAGCTTCCTCCAAGGGCTGGGGGCTGACTGACTTTAAAGTGTGAATCGATTTCAGCTGCAGTGAACTTGAGCTTCTGGGTGTTCAACGTGAACTCTTTGGTAAAGCCAGGGTTCAGGGGGCTGCCGCTTGGCTTTGTGTCCAAGTGAGTCCCTGTTTACCACCAAGCCACCCAACTCAGGATTTTCCTGCCCAGAGATCCCTTCTGGTACTTGGGTTGAGTATTGGGGATTTTCTTTTTTCCCTTTAGGTCAGAGGCAATTGGCTGTGGCCCATAGATATGTGATCCTGGAAAGCCAGCTAGGAGAGGCCTCCACCACCATCACAATATGAGTTCCCCAAGCCTCTTGTAGTTCTCAAGTGATCCCCGAATTCTGAGACAGTCCCTGAAGCCAAAATGGCAAACTAGGAAGGGGAGCTGGGTGGGGACATCTGTGGCGAGGCCGCCTGGCCCACCCCCCGCACCAGTCCAAGCAGATTTGCCTGATCCAGTTATAAATCTACTGGTACCATTACTTTTTCGTCACTTGCCTAATCCCGTGCCCTTCGTTTCGTGTGCTGTAATTATTAACATCTGCTTTCGGAGCCTGGCCCACGTGGAGTTTGCAAAGGCAGTTTTCAGGCCAGAACAATGGTGACAGCTGTTTCATTTAGCCTCGGGCTAGCACTTCCTGTTCAGTCTACATCTGCCCTCCTGTGTCCAATTTCGGTTGCGGGGTTTGGTGTTTCGTTTTCCTTCTTTCTTTTTTCCTCCCTTCATCTGACCTTGCTATACGTTTAAGAAGAATTTCTAACTTAACACTCCAGCTAGGATTTCTAGCACATATGCTTATTAGATTGGCAACAGCCGGAGACAGATAGGAGAAAGCCCGATTGTCTCCAGCAGCTAACTGGGTGGAGCGCAGGGGCAGAAAGGAGGCTGACCTAGGACCCAGGAGCCAGGCTGTAATGAAGTTCCTGGGGCTCAAAGTTGGGGACTGGGTGAACTCTCCAGAACTTAAGCACAGGAAAGATGGGCTTAGCTTGTCTGTTCCCTGGCCTGCTGTCATCTCCGCGGCTTATTGGCTAAGGGGTAACCCAAACATCCCATTGAGGGAACTGTGTGTCTGCGGGCAGCCACCAACACGTAAGGGCCCATCTCTTTGGGAACCAAGCACACTAGTCAGGTGGGGCAAGAGTCAGAGGCCCAAGGTTCCCTCTGAGTGTTTAGCTGTTGATGATGTTAGTTGTTGCCAAGTCGATTCTGACTTACGGCGACCCCATGTGTGTCAGAGTAGAACGACATTCCATACGGTTTTCAAGGCTGTGACCTTTGGGAAGCAGATCGCCAGGCCTTCCAAGGCGCCTCTGGGTGGGTTCGAACCGCCAGCTTTTCAGCTAGTGCTTAACTGTTTGAGTCACCTGGGGGTCTTGGTGTTTAGCAGTGCAGTAGAAAGCTGTTCTAATTTGCATGTGCAGGGCCACAGAATGGGGAAAGGAAGGGCAGAGGGTAAAAGAATAAAGGAGTCAGGGTCACAATAGACGGACCCTGATAGAATGGGAGAAAAATGTAGGACACAACCTCAAATTCCTAAAAAAAAAGAAAACCCCTGGCCCTACTGGACTAGTTGAGACTAGAGGACTCCGAGACCATCACCCTAAGACACTCTTCAAAACTTGAACTGAAACTAACCCTGAGGTCACCTTGTAGCTAAATAACAGCTTGGCTCACAAAATAATGAATATCATTCATAAGTACTGTGCTCCTTTAAACAATCACCTATATGAGACCAAACGGTGAACAATTACTTTAAAACAAAGATAAGAATGTAAGGGGGAAGGGAAACTAGATTAATGGAAATGGTACAACCAAAACAGAAATAATGTGAATGTTCATACATTGTGAAGAATGTAACCAATATCACTGGACAACTTGTATAGAAATTATTGAATAGGAAGCCAAACTGCTGTGTAAACCTTCACCAAAAACAAAATAAAATATTAAAAAAAAATAATAAGAGTCTGGCTTTGGCTGATCTGCCTGGGCCCCATTAGCATACGTGGCCGTGTGTGTCTGTGTGACTGAGAGCATGTAGACCACACCCTGTTCCTCCCTTCTCCCCATCCCACTGATCCTAGTTTTGTCTAACCCAAGCTTGGGGTCCACAGATGTTGAGTTATTATCTGAAACCACCACAAGGGTGGGGGTAGAGACCTCAAGCTGAGAAGGTATTGTTGGCCATCCCCTGCCCCCAGGGTGCCTGGTGCACAAAGCAGGGCAGACCCCAAACCTGAGATGACCCACTAGCATGGACTGAATTGTGTCCCCCAAAAATATGTGTATCAATTCGGCTAGACCATGATTCCCAGTATTGTGTGATTGTCAACCATTTTGTCATCTGATGTGATTTTCCTACGTGTTGTCAAGCCTGTCTCTATGATGCTGATGAGATGCGATTAGCGGCAGTTATGTTAATGAGGCAGGACTCAATCTACAAGGTTGGATTGTGTCTTGAACCAATCTGTTTTGAGATATAAAAGAGAGAAGCGAGCAGAAAGACATAGGGACCTCATACCACCAAGAAGCAAGAGCTAGGAGAAAAGTGCGTCTTTGGACCTGGGGTCCCTGCACTGAGAAGCTCCTAGAGCAGGGGAAGATTGATGACAAGGACCTCTCCAGAGGTGACAGAGAGAGAAAGCCTTCCCCTGGAACTGATGCCCTGAATATGGACTTCTAGCCTACTAGACTGTGGGAGAATAAACTTCTGTTTGTTAAAGCCATCCACTTGTGGTATTTCTGTTACAGCAGCACTAGATGACTAAGACGACCCACCAACTCCCAACCCTTGACTGGAGCCTGAAAGTGGCTGAGAGGCCTGACCCAGGCAGGCATGGGGGAATCACAAAGGACTTTCTCTCAACTACAGCCCCCAAGGAGCAGTAGTCGCAGCCTTGGGGGCACTGATGGCTGGAATGAGGCGGGGGCCAGTGTCCCTCTGACTGTGGGGAGAGACTCTTTTCAGTGCCCCCCATCTTCACCAGTCCCTGCCATCCCCCTGCCTCCCCCCACCCTTCCTTCTCTTTCTCACTCACTCCTTTTCTTCTTAAAGTTAATTGCAACTTTTTCCTCTGCGCCCTGATCTGGATAAGCCACATCTCATTAGAAAAAGATTTAGCCGAGGCCAGAGCAGGCTGGAGAAGGAATCCCTAATCAACAGAGAAAAGATTTGGGTGTAATTGCTCTCTCTCGCCATTCTCGCCACCCTCCCTCCTCGGTCTCATCATCTGAAAAGAAAGTCGCAGTCTAACGTCTTGTGTTTGAGTATCTGCTGCTGCCGGAGCAATCAGATCGAAGCACGTTAGGTTTTCTTTTGGGAGGGGGTGTCTGTATGGAAAGCTTTAGTTGTTAGGGTCTATGAGTGAAACATTTTGGTTGTTGGGGGTTGTGTATGCATGTGTATGAAGCAGATTGGATGGAGGTGAAGCTCTTTGGGGGTGTGTGCGTGTGAAGTGCTTTGGTTATTAGCGAATGTGTGAGTGAGTGCGTGAACTCTTTGTTTGTTGGGGTGTGTAGTGTATGAAGGCCTTTGGTTGTTGCTATGTATGTATGAAGCACTTTTATTATTGGGTGTGTGTGTGAAGCCCTTTTAATTATTGGTGTGTGTGTGTGTGTGTTGTTGGGGGATGTGAGGTCCTTTGGTTGTTGGGGGGTATTTGTGGAGGTGAAGTACTTTGGGAGCTGGGATATGGGTGACGTCCTGTGGTGGGAAGCCCCTCAGTTGTTAGTATGTGAGTGTGAAGTGCTTTGCTCATCAAGGTGTGTGTGTGTGCGCGCGTGAAGTGCTTTATTTGTTGAGTGCCTATGTCTTCACATTCCTGAGTAGCCCCTTTGGTGTTTTCCTCTCACCTCAATTAAATCCCAACAGGTGCTTAAATGGTGATACATGGGAACTGACTCTAGGAGCAACCCCCCGCCCCCGCCCCCGCCAAGGTACAGACCTGGGCCCTCACACTCTCCCCCAGTGAAATGGCTCTTCCTCTAGAATTTTGAAATTTTCTGCAGTGACCATGCACTCCTTTTGTAATTGGTAGGGGGAAGGGAAGAATATTTTATTCATTTATTTTTTAATTGAAAAAGTAGCACATACTCAGAAGAAGAAACAGGCAGTAATACACGCTCCAGGAGCCCTGGTGGTGCAGTGGTTAAATCGCTAGGCTGCCAACCGAAGGGTCAGCGTTTCAAACCCACCAGCCACTCCTCAGGAGAAAGATGTGGCAATCTGCTTTTATAAAGATTAGCCTTGGAAGTCCTATGGGGGCAGTTCTACTCCGTCCTATAGGGTTGCTATGAGTTGGAATCGACTCGATGGCATTGAGGTTTTGGAATGCACACTCCTGGTAAAACGTGAATATTACAAGGAGGTAGATAATACAAAGTCACCTTCTCTTGCACTCCTGTCCCCAGGTCCCCTCCGCAGAGGCAACCCCTGGCCGATGACTTTTGTACCATTCCAAGTGTTGTTGTATTAAGTGCCATCAAGTCGGTTCTGCCTCATAGCGACCCTACGTACAACAGAACAAAACCCTGCCCAGCCCTGCACCAGCCCCATATTGAGCCCGTTGTTGCAGCCACTGTGTCAATCCATATTCTTGAGGGTTTTCCTCTTTTTTTCTGACCCTCTACTTTACCAAGCATGATGTCCCTCTCCAGGGACTGATCCCTCCTGATAACATGTCCAAAGTATGTGAGACAAAGGCCATACATACATGTTCCCCATGTATGTTCCCCATTATATATGTTATATATATCATATATGCTATTCTGCGCTTGCTCTTTTCACTGAGCGATAGATCTCAGAGACTGCTCTCTATCAGCAGAGATGTACATTCATGTTGTGTTTTTCACCCATAAAACTAGTTAATTCAGAAAAATAATAAGGTGCCTCTATCCTGGACCAGGCCTAAGTAGTGGAGAGCCAGCAACCTTCCTAATAAAACATAGTAATAGTATCTTGGCATGATGCTAAGCCTCACGTTTACGGCCTCGTTTAATCTTCATAAAACCTCAGGAAGGAGTCACTACCCATTCACAGATGAGGAAACAGATGCTGAGATCTGGCACACAGTAAGTGGCAGAGCCGGGATTTGAACCCAGGCAGTCTGGATGCTGAGCTCTGACCCTCAAACATGGCCTTCAGGAGAAAAGGAAGGCACCACCCACGAGCTGGAAGAAAAGGGACAATCGGTGGGTCCCCACTACTCTGGGACCCACTCAAGAACACAAGACTCCTGTGTCTAAGGGGGTGGCACTCACTAAGCGACCCCACCTACTTTCCTGCTTTGTCCCAGCCCAGGCTCACAGGTCCCTTCTTGTCCTCGTCAGTCCCCCCACCCAGCCACGGCCCTGGCCCTTGGCCTTCTCCACAAACCCCAGCAACAGTGGTCATCAGGAGAGCCCAGCTCCAACCCTCTGAGGATGAGGCCTGGCTTGAGCCTTTTTGTATTTCTCTGCTCACAGCCCATGCACAATTGCACCCCTTACACCTAATAATTATCAAATATAAGTAATGGCCACCGAGGTGTAGCTCCCTTGTAATGATGGTGTTTCCACTGAGGTCACGGAGCTGAGCTGAGTGTGGTCAAGGGGGGTGGGAAAGCAGGGCCAGTGTCCAGGTCTCACAGTAGCCAGAGCCCTGGGCTCCAGGGCCCCTCAGGGAGGACACGGTGCCTCCACCTCTCCTGTCACCTCACCCTCCTTTTCGCTCTTCTTCCTCATTGTAGCTCAGTCTTTGCTGGGCAGCGGTTAGGAACACTGCCACCACCGCAAGGACAAGCTGGCCAGGAATACTTGCAGAGAGGGCGAAAGTCTTGTTTGTCATGCTGGGGGAAAAAGGTCTGGGTGGGAGGGGTGAAGTGGGGGGGGTAGGCTTTTAAAGGCAGCTCAGCGGTCTGCTCAGAACAGGGGAGGGCCTGGGGGGTTATTACCTCCCACTGCCAAGTCCAAGGGCAGACCCTCCAGACCCTGCCAGGGTCCAGCCTAGTGCCACCGAAGAAGGGGTAAATACAAAGACTCTTCTAAAATGTAGATCCGTGTGCTCCATGTCTATTGAGGGCCTAGAACCCTGCTGTCCACTCACCACGTGTGGCTCCCGAGCACTTGAAACATGGTTAGTCAGAATTGAGGTGTGCTCTAAGTACAAAATGCTGACCTTGGGTGGTGCAAACAGTGAATGCACTCAGCAGCTAACTGAAAGGTTGGAGGTGCAAGGCCACGCAGAAGTGCCTTGGAAGAAAGACCTGGTGATCTACTTCTGAAAAATCAGGCATTGAAAACCCTATGGGGCACAGCTGTACTGTGACACACATGGGGTCACCATAAGTCAGAGTTAACTCAAGTGTAACTGATAGTAGGTAGTGATAAGTGTAAAACACACCCTGAATTTTGAAGACTTAGTACAAAATTAAAATGCAGAGTGTATCATTAACAATTGTGTATTGATTGGATATTGAAATGATAATATTTTGGATATACTGGTTTAAATAAAATTATGAAATTAATAATGGTGTGTAATGTGAAGTGCTTTGGTTTACCTGTTTCCTTTACCTTTTTTTTAATGTAGCTACTAGAATTTCAAAATCACATACGTGGCTCGCATCTGTGGCTCCCATTACATTTTTATTAGACAGCATTGGCCTAGAATATAAAGCTAAAGTCAGTTGCCATTGAGTCGACTCTGACTCATGGGGACCCCATGTATATAAGAGTAGAACTGTGCTCCACAGTGTTTTCAATGCTTGATTTTTCTGAAGTAAATTGCCAGGTCTTTCTTCTGAGGTACCTCTGAGTGGACTCAAACCTCCAACATTTCTATTAGCAGCCAAGCACATTAACCATTTGCACCACCCAGGGACTCCAGCCTAGAATATAATACATATATAATATAAAATATAATACGTAATGCAATATACATACCAAAAACCTGTTGCCGTCGAGTCGATTCTGGCTCATAGCAACCCTGTAGGACAGAGTAGAACTGCCCCATAGGTGTTTCCAAGGAGCAGCTGGTGGATTCGAGCTGCTGACTTTTGGTTAGCAGCCTTAGCTCTTAACCACTGTGCCACCAGGGCTCCACAATACACATAGTACGTATATATTCATGCATATATATGAATATAATATTCATATATTTTATGCATATCATTTGATCTCCATTTTAGTGGTGAGCAGACTAGCTCAGAGGTTGGGTGGCTTAACCAAGAACACCAGCTAATGAGTTGAAAAAGCCAAAATTCAAACCCAGAGAACCATCCTGACTGACCAGGGATATTGGCCAGCTAGGCTAGTGTTTGATAAAACTTCTAAAACTCGAGATTTATTGTTTTAACAAGATTCTATGCAGAAATGTTTAGTGCCATCAAGGACTGAAGCAAATTTGGAAGCTGGGAAAAGGCAAAATACAAGCCTATGACTCAGGGATTAGAGTGACTTCCGACCCTGGCCGGGAATGTTAGGGTGCAGGATAATTCTCAGGGCTTGGGCAGGCTGTACGGTTCTCACCATGAACTTGGGCAGTACCCCCAACCCCACCCCTTTCTGGGTCTCAGCCTCTCTGTGGACTGAGGGGGCTGGACTATTGTTCTCTGAGGTGCATCAGGGTCCATGAAACATCTCAGCAGACTCCTTTCTCCCAGTGGTTTGAGGCTGGGCAACCTTGAGGGAATGATTCAACCTCTCTTGTGCCATCTGTAAAATGGGGATGAGGACAGTGTGGACTTCAGAGAGTTGCCCTGAGGATTAATGAGCTAGTGTAGGCGACACACTCAGCCCATGCCTGGCCCACAGGAAGCCCTCCATAAATGCTAGCTCTGTGGTCATCGTAGCGTAACTTTGTTGATCACCTGTCTGCATTGTTCTGGGTCAGTAGACTCAGATTCAAGAGCAGTATCTGCCTTGGAGTCTCTCTCTACCCTGACACACTTAAGTACTGAACTTGATCTAAGGCAGGATCCTCTTGGACTTGGCTGTAGAGGGGTTCATTACCACTGCAACTCAATTCCCTGATTGAATGGATAATAGAAGCACCCCAGGAAGAGGGCAGCTTGGCGGGGGGCCCAGAGGACAGTATTGCAGAGGGAGACTGGAGGTTCATGTAATAGAGCATCTCCGGGCATGTTGGGAAGAAGATGGGAAATTTCCATGCCTCAGGCCTTGTGTTGAGGATGACTCATCCCCTGGGCAGTGGTGGTCACATGACGTTTTTCATCCTTTGGACCAGCGATGCTGATCCGTAGTCTTCACCACCTTCTCCCCATGGTGGGAGGACTTGGACCTCCTTTCTCATCTCTCAATAGCGTTGTCATTTTTGACCGCTGAAATGTTGTAAACAGTCTCCTTTGTTAGACAAAGTGTTTATCAGCTCATCTCCTACATACAGCCTCTTTGTCACATAGTAAGCAAATCTGCATTAGGAGTAACGGTAACATGATTTTGTTTCCCAAGTTGCTATCTTGCACTTAATTGGGAGGAACCCTGAGTTCGAAGTATAGGATCCAGCTGTCTCTGGCGTTCATCGGCTGCCATCTGCTGGGAAACTCTGGTATGACATGATCTCCTCTGTCTCCAGGCACTTCACCAGGGTGAAGAGGTTCCTTCATTCAGTCACGAAATGTTTATTGAACATGTGCTAGGCACAGCTCTAAGCACTTGGTATTCATCAGTGAACAAGAGAGACAATTATCCCTGACATTCCGGAGCTTACATTCTTTCAAGAGGTGACAGACAATAAACATAAGTAAAGAATAGCATCATATTGTAAACCAAAAACCCATTGCCATCCAGTCAATTCTGACTCTTGGCAACCCCACGTGTTACAGAGTAGGACTACTCCATAGGGTTTTACTGGCTGTAATCTTTATGGAAGTAGACTGCCAGGCCTTTCTACCATGGTGCCGCTGGGTGGGTTCAAACCACCAACCTTGAGGTTAGTACTAGAGCGCAAACGGATAAGTGCATGGAAGAAAATTTTGTAAAGAAGAACATAATAAGTAGGATCAGAAGTGTTGGGCAAGAGAGTGTGAGTTGCATTTTTATTTTAATTTATTTTTTCCCATACAAAAGTTTATACATAAGTCATTATGTAACTCTAATTGCTCTCCCCATACTGTGACAGCACACTCCTCCTTTCCACCACTGATCCCCCATGTCCATTCAACCAGGTCCTAACCCTCTCTGCCTTCCCATCTCACCTCCGGACAGAAGCCGCCCGTTTAGTCGCTTGTATCTACTTGAGCTAAGAGGCACACTCCTCACGAGTATCACTTTATGTCCCACAGTCCAGTCCAATCCCTGTCTGAAGAGTTAGCCTCGGAAATTGTTATAGTTCTGGGCTGATAGAGAATCCAGGGGCCATGCTTTCTAGGGTTCCTCCAGTCTCAGTCAGACCATTAAGTCTGGTCTTTTTACTAGAATTTGAGTTCTGCACCCCACCTTTCCCCTGTTCCGTCCGGGACTCTCTGTTGTGTTCCCTGTCAGGGCGGTCATTGGTAGTAGCCGGGCACCATCTAGTTCTTCTGGTCTCAGGCTGAGGAAGTCTCTGGTTTATGTGGCCCTTTCTGTCTCTTGGGCTAATACTTTCCTTGTGTCTTTGGTGTTCTTCATTCTCCTTTACTCCAGGTGGTTGAGACCAATTGACACATCTTAGATGGCCACTTGCAAGCTTTTAAGACCTCAGATGCCACTCACCAAAGTAAGATGCAGAACATTTTCTTAATAAGCTTCGTTATGCCAATTGACCTAGATGTCCCCTGAAAGCATGGTCGCCAGAACCCTACCCCTGCTACTCTGTCCCTCAAAGTGTTTGATTGTATTTAGGAAACTTCTTAGCTTTGATTTAGTCTAGTTGTGCCTGACCACTCCACCATCTTGGCCCCGCCTCCATGAGTTGCATTTTTAAATAGCTCCAGGGTAGGCCTCATTGAGAAAGGGACTTTTGAACAAAGATTTGAAGGAAATGAGGGAATTCACTCTGGAGGAAGCGTGTACCTGGCAGAGAGAGCGGGAGTGCAAAGGTCCTGGGGTGGGGATGTGTTCGTGCCACACGGGAATTCTCAGGAGCCAGTGTGAGAGCGGGTGAGCCAGAGAAGAGGAGGAGGGGGTCAGATGGGCTTTTACCTCAGAGATGCTGTTTCAGAGAGGACAGGAAAGAGATGAAGGCTGCAGCCCCACAGTGCCAAGACATCTGGAAAATGCTGTCAAAAACACAGGCCACTCTGGTAATTTACTTCATTCCCTCAATGCGTACGTAAATAAAATGAGACAAAACAAGTCCAACTACGTGTGCTGAAGGTGGAATGAGAGTGTGTGTGTGAGTGCATATACTGAGTGAGTGGTTGTCAGTATGGTGTGTGTGCATGAGCGTATGTAGCGTGTGAGTATATAGTGTCCCTCCTGATAACACGTCCAAACTAAGTGAGATGAAGTCTCACCATTCTTGCTTCTAAGGATCATTCTGGTTGTACTTCTTCCAAGACAGATGTGTTCATTCTTCTGGCAGTCCAGGTATATTCAATATTCGTCACCAACGCCGTAATTCAAAGGCATCAATTCTTCTTGTCTTCCTTATTCATTGTCCATGCGTGTGTATGATTTTGCGTGTGTGTGTGTGTGTGTGGGTGGGTGGGTGTGGGTGGGTGGGTGTGATGTAAAGGGTGTGAATGTGTGTGTGTCATGTGTGTTTGTGAATATGGGTGTAAGTGTGTGTTTGTATGTGTGCAAGCATGTGTGTAATACTTGCAAACATTTACTGAGTGATTGAATGCTTTACTCTTCAACTAATTTTGGTGCTCTCCTCAAAACAATTTGTCCCAGAAGCACTCTTTCTAATTACCTGTTCTCCAGGGTGAGTGAGTCTTCTACCAGAGCCCCTCACTTTCCTTCCTCACCCCAGCTCTGCCCGAAGCCCTGGAAGTGGAAAGGCTCATGCCCTCTGACATACATACAGAAGCTGTGCCTCCTCTTCCCTCAGTTCTGCAAATCACCTGGACTTCATTCCTTCTGCAACTTCTGCTTCACACCATCCTTCCAGGGAGCGCAGCCAGCCCTCCGCCTAGCCTCCCATGGAAGGTACAGAGTTGGGTAAGACCTGCCATTGCTCTTTCCTGAAAGATGCTAGCCATCTCCTGGGACACTAAGACCTGACTCAATGGTCCAGTGTAAGGCAATAGGGAGCATGTGAGCTTTGAAGGCAGATTGGGTGGCTGAATCCTGCATCTATCACTTCCCAGCTCGGGGATGTAGGAGAGTTCCTTAAGGTCTCTCAGCTTCTGCTCTAATGGGAAGGTCAATACCTATCTCATGGAGGAGTTGTGAGGACTGAAGGGATCCATCGTTCATCCCTCTGATATTTACTGAGCACCTACTTTGTGCCAGGTGTTATTCCAGGTGCTGGAGGCACAATAATAAACCCTCAAGTGTATATTCTAGTAGAATGTAATGTTACCTGGCATAAGATGTCAAATTTTCAAAAGCAGCTGCTCAGGTTTCTAAAAGCACATATCTAGTATGCTCCCAGTTGTTAAAAAGGTATGTGTGTGTGTATATATATATGTTTGTATGTAAGATATACATCCACCACTTGTCGTCAGTTTGTTGTACTATAGTGGCTTGAGTGTTGCTGTGATGCTGGAAGCTATGCCACTGGTATTTCAAATACCAGCAGGGTCACTCATGGTGGATAGGGTTCAGTGGAGCTTCCAGTCTAAGATAGACTAGGAAGAAGCTACCTGGCCAACCAACTGGAAGAAAGGTGATCCAACAGAATGTGGAAATTATCAAACAATATCATCAATATCACATGCAAGTGAAATTTTGCTGCAAATAATTAAAAAATGGTTGCAGCAGTGTCATTGACAAGAAACTGTCAGAAATTCAAGCTGGATTCAGAAGAGGACATGGAATGAGGGATATGGTTGCTGATGTCAGATGGATCTTGGCTGAAAGCAGAGAATACCAGAAAGATGTTTACCTGTGTTTTATCGACTATGCAAAGGCATTCAACTGTGTGGATCATAACAAATTATGGATAACATTGCAAAGAATGGGAATTCCAGAACACTTAATTGTGTTCATGTGGAACCTGTACATAGACCAAGAGGCTGTCGTTCAAACAGAACAAGGGGATATTGCATGATTTAAAATCAGGGAAGGTGTGTGTCAGGGTTGTGTACTTTCACCATAAACTTATTAAATCTGTATGCTGAGCAAATAATCTAAGAAGTTGGATTATATGAAGAAGAATGTGGCATTAGGATTCAAGGAATAGTCGTTAACAACCTGCGATATGCCGATGACACAATCTTGCTTGCTGAAAGTGAAGAGGACTTGAAGTCTTTACTGATGAAGATCAAAGACTACAGCCTTCAGTATGGACTACACCTCAACATAAAGAAAACAAAAATCCTCACAACTCGACCAATAAGCAACATTATGATAAACAGAGAAAAGACTGACATTGTCAATGATTTCATTTTACTTGGATCCATAATCAACACCCATGGAAGTAGCAGTCAAGAAATCAAATGAAGCATTGCATTGCACATCTGTTGCAAAAGACCTCTTTAAAGTGTTAAAAAGCAAAGATGTCATTTTGAGGTCTAGAGTGTGCCTGACCCACACCATGGTATTTTCAATCATCTCGTATGCATATGGAAGCTAGACAATGAATAAGGAAGAGTGAAGAAGAATTGATGCATTTAAATTATGATGTTGGCGAAGAATATTGACTATATCATGGACTGCGAGAAGAACAAACAAATCTGTCTTGGAAACTTAGGAAGATAAGGGTAAATTTTAAGGTAACCACAAAGAGAGTTAAGAAACCTACTCATCAGAATAAAAAAGAGGAAAATTATAAAGCCTCAGTAAATACAAAATCTATAATAATGAAAAAAAGGAAAGAAAATCCACAAACAAAAGGAACTAGCACAGGAAAGTAAGAGGAACAAAGAAAAGTCAACACAACAACAACACAAAAAGCAGAACAATATGACAGCAATAAACTCAAGCTCATGGATAATCACACTAAATGTAAATGGCTTAAATGTGCCTGTAAAGAGACAGAGAATGGCAGAATGGATTAAAAAAAAATGACCAATCAATATGCGGTCTACAAGAGACACACCTTAGACACAAAGACATAAATATATTAAAAATCAAAGGATGGAAAAAAATGTATCAAGCAAATAGTAACCAAAAAAGGGCAGGAGTGGCAATACTAATCTCAGATAAAATAGACTTTAAGGCAAAATCAGCTATAAAAGACAAGTAAGGATGTTATATAATGATTAAAGGGACAATCCAACAAGAAGGCATAACTTTAATAAATACTTACATGCCCAATGACAGGGCTCCAAAATCCAAAAAAACAAACTCTCACAGCACTGAAAAGAGAAATAGTTCCATAATAATAATAGGAGACTTCAACATACCACTCTCAGTAATGGACAGAACATCTAGAAAGATACAGAAGATCTAAAAGCCAAAACCAATCAACTTGACCTCATAGACATATACAGAACATTCCACCCAATAGCAGCAAAGTATACATTCTTTTCCAATGCACATGGAACATTCTCCAAAATAGACCACATTTTAGGCCACAAAGCAACCCTCAATAAAATCCAGAACATTGAAATAATACTAAGTATTCTCTCTGATCACAACACCATAAAAGCAGAAATCAATAACAGGAAGAGCAAGGAAAAAAAAATCAAATACATGGAAACTGAATAACTCCTTGCTTAAAAATAACTGGGTAATAGAAGAAATCAAAGAGGAAATGAAAAAAATTCCTAGAATCATGAGAATGAAAACACATCATACCAAAACCTTTGGGACAGCAAAGGTAGTGCTCAGAGGTCAATTTATAGCAATAAATGCACACATCAAAAAAAGAAGAACAGGCCAAAATCAAAATGTTAGCCCTACAACTCGAATAAATAGAAAGAGAACAGCAAAAGAAGCCCACAGCCACAGAAGAAAGGAAATAATAAAGATTAGAGCAGAAATAAATGAAATAGAGAACAGAA
>NW_004443967.1:7906403-7961728 GCF_000243295.1 Trichechus manatus latirostris | reverse complement strand
CAGACCAATATCTCTCATGAATATAGATGCAAAAACTCTCAACAAAATTCTAGCCAACAGAAGTCAGCATCATACCAAAAAAATAATACACCAAGTGGGATTCATACTAGGTATGCAAGGATGGTTCAACATCAGAAAACCAATCAATGTTATCCACCACATAAATAGAACGAAATAAAAGAATCACATGATCATCTTAATAGACACAGAAGAAGTATTTTATAAAGTCCAACACCCATTCATGATTAAAAAAACTCTCAATAGGAATAGAAAAACTAAAGTAGGGATAGAAGGGAAATTCCTCAACATAATAAAGGGCATCTATACAAAACCAACAGCCAACATCATTCTCAATGCAGGGAGACTGAAAGCATTCCCCACTGAGAACTGGAACAAAAGAAGGATGCCCTTGATCACCACTCCTATTTAACATTGTGCTGGAAGTCCTAGCTAGAGCAATAAGCAAGAAAAAGAAATAAATTGCACCCAAATTGGAAAAGAAGAAGTAAAACTATCCCCATTCACAGATGGTATTATCCTATAGATAGAGAACCCCAAAGACTCCACAAAAAAACTACTGGAACTAATAGATTCAGCAGAGTAGCAGGATACAAGATAAACATACAAAAATCAGTTTTGGATTCCTATACACTAACCAAAAGAACTTCGAAAAGGAAATCAGGAAAACAATACCATTTATAATAGCCCGTAAAATAATAAAATACTTAGGAACAAATCTAACCAGGGACGTAAAAGACCTATACAAAGAAAAGTATAAAACACTATTGCAAAAAACCAAATGAGACCTATATAAATGGAAAACCATACCATACTCATGGATAGGAAGACTCAACATTGTGAAAATATCAATCCTACCCAAAGTGATCTACAGATATAACACAATCCCAATTCAAATACCAACAGCATTCTTTAACAAGATGGAAAAGTTAGTCACCAACTTTATATGGAAAGAAAAGAGGCCCCAGATAAGCAAAGCATTGTTGAAGAAGAACAAAGTAGGAGGCCTCATACTACCTGATCTCAGAACCTACTATACAGCCATAGTAAGCAAAACAGCCTGGTACTGGTACAACGACAGACACATAGATCAATGGAACAGAATCAAGAACCCAGATGTAAATCCATCCACCTAATGGTCAGCTGATTTTTGACAAAGGACCAAAGTCCATTAAATGGGGAAAAGACAGCTTTTTAAACAAATGGTGCTGTCAAAACTGGATGTCCATCTGTCAAAAAAATGAAACAGGACCCAAATCTCACACCATACACGAAAACTAGTTCAAAACAATCAAAGATGTAAATATAAAAACTAAAATGACAAAGATCATGGAAGAAGAAATAGGGACAACAGTAGGAGCCCTAATACATGGCATAAATTCAGTACAAACCATAACTAACAATGCAGAAACACCAGCAGATAAACTAGACAACTGGGAGCTCCTAAAAATTAAGCACTTACGCTCATCAAAAGATTCACCAAGAGTAAAAAGAGAACGTACAGACTGGGAAAAAAATTTTGGCTATGACCTATCCAACAAGGGTCTAATCTCTAAAATCTACAAAATACTTCAACATCTCAGCAACAAAAAGACAAATAATCCATTTAAAAAATGGGCAAAGGATATGAACAGACACTTCACCAAAGAAGACATTCAGTTGGCTAACAGACACATGAAGAAATGGTCACGATCATTAGTCATTAGAAAAATGCAAATCAAAACTACAATGAGATACCATCTCACTCCAACAATACTGGCACTAATCAAAAAAAAAAAACATAAAATAATAAATGTTGGAGAGTTTGCAGGGAGATTGGAACTCTTAGGCACTGCTGATGGGAATGTAAAATGGTACAACCACTATGTAAAACAATATAACACCTCCTGAAAAAGCTAGAAATAGAAATACCACGTGAACCAGCAATCCCACTCCTAGGAATATATCCTAGAGAAATAAAAGCCGTCATACAAATAGACATATGCATATTGCAGCATTATTCATAATAGCAAAAAGATGGAAACAACGTGAGTGCCCATCAACAGATGAATGGATAAACAAATCATGGTACATACACACAATGGAATACTATGCAGTGGTAACAATGATGAATCCATGGAACATCTCACAACATGGATGAATCTGGAGGACATTATGCAGAGTGAAATAAGTTCATCACAAAAGGACAAATATTGTATGAAACCACTGTTATAAAAACCCAAGAAAAGATTTACACGCAGAAAAAAAGAAAAAAAACAATCTTTGATGGTTACGAGGCAAGGGAGGGAGGAAGAGAAATCACTAACTAGATAGTAGATAAATGTTAATTTTCGTGAAGGGAAAGACAACTTGACCAAGGCAAAGCCATAGAAGCTTCCTAGACATGTCCAAACACTTTGAGGGACCGAGTTACTGGGGCTGAGGGCTGGGGACCAAGGTCTCAGGGGACATAGGTTAATTCACATAACATAGTTCATAAAGAAAATATTCTGTATGCTACTTTGGTGAGTAATGTCGGAGGTCTTAAAAGCTTTCATGCAGCCATCTAAAACACACCTGTTGGATAAAACAATATGTGTACTACTGTTTCATGAGAAACTATTTGTTCTGTAAACCTTCACCTGAAGTACAATAAAAAATATGTATATAGGCAAAATATAAATAAATAAAATACATCTGTTTGTCCCATCACATTCAGAGCAAAGGAGAATGAAGAAAACCAAAGACACAAGGAAAATATCAGTCCAAAGGACTAATGGACCACGTGAACCACAGCCTCCACCAGTCTGAGCCCAGAAGAACTAGATGGTGTCCAGCTACCACCAACCACCACTCTGACAGGGATCACAACAGAGCACTCCAGACAGAGCAGGAGAAAAACGTAGAAGAAAAACAAAATTCAAATTCACAAAAGAAGACCAGACTTACTGGTCTTACAGAGACTGGAGGAACCCCCGAGACTATCACCCCCAGACACCCTGCTAACTCAGAACTGAAGCCACCCCAAGCCCATCTTTCAGGCAAAGATTAGACAGGCTTATAAAACTAACAATAACATATGTGAGAAACGTGCTTCTTAGTTCAATCAAGTATACAACACCAAATGGGCAACACCTGCCCAAAAGCAAAGACAAGAAGGCAGGAAGGGACAGGGTACCTGGAAGAATAATAAGGGTGAACCCGCGGTGTAAAGGGAGAGAGTGCTGACACATTGCGGGGATTGCAACCAATGTTACAAAACAATTTGTGTCTAAATTTTTGAATGAGAAACTAAATTGCACTGTAAACTTTCACCTGAAACACAATAAAAAAATTTTTTTAAATTACTGTCAAAAAAAAAAATTGTCTTGGAAGAAGTACAGCTAGGATGCTTCTTATAAGCAAGGATGGCGAGACTTTGTCTCAAGTATTTTAGACATGCTACCAGGAGGGACCAGTCCCTGGAGAAGAACATCATGCTCGGTAAAGTAGAGGGTCAGCGAAAAAGAGGAAGGACCTCAGCAAGATGGACTGACACAGTGGCAGCAACAACAGACTCAAACATAGCAACGATTGTGAGGATGGCGCAAGACCAGGCAGCATTTCCTTCTGTTGTACATAGGGTCGCTATGAGTCAGAACCAACTCGAGGGCACCTAAAAACAAAATGTTACATGTATGTATTATACATATACATGTATATGTATGTATATATCATACACACATACATATATACATATACAAATACATATACACCTACACATACGCATACACATACACATACATATACATGTACGTATGGGCTCAAACGTAACGATTGTGAGGATGGTGCAGGACCAGGTAGTGTTCCGTTCTGTTGTACACAGGGTTGCTATAAGTCAGAACCAACTCGATAAAGCTAACAATAACAACATACACATACACACATACACAGTCAGTTCTCATTATTTGGGGTAGTTACATCAAACTAGCCTCGTTCGACCTTAGCTGGGAACTCACACAGCGGAACAACTCAAATTTTTTGCTGCTCTGTGCGTGCTCCGGCGAATGACTGTGAAAAGCCAGGAGTGTGTATTTTGAAGTTACAAATACATTTTCTTGAGTAGATGAATTAACAAACATGGAATCCATGAATAATGAGGAAACACTGTGGGTGTGTGCCAGTGCGTGTGTGTATGTGTGTGTGTGTCTGTATAAAGAATGTGTTTAAAGAATCAGAGGGATTTTGCCAAAGGGATAGTAGACATACTATATAATACAATTTATGTTCATTTTAAAAATACGAATCATGCTATACAAATTATTTTTGGACATGTAGCTCAATAGTAACACTATTAAATACTAACCAGAAAGATACACACTAATAACATCAGGATAATGTTCCCTCTGGGGAGAGAGGGAAGAGAATGAGGTACAGAAGCAGACTTTTAGCTATATCCATACATTTTATTTCTGTACAAGAAAAAACCTGAAGTAAATATGGAAAATAATAACTTCAATAGAATTTTTAGACATATTAATTCATTTACTAAATACAAATACTAACCCTAAAATGGGCTTATGATCCATTATTGGAGATCCTGAGGGATGCAAACAATTAATGCACTCAGCTACTAACTGAAAGGTTGGAGGTATGAGTTCACCCAGAGGCACCTTGGAAGAAAGGCCTGGAGATCTACTTCCAAAAAATCAACCATTGAACACCTTACGGAGTACAGCTCTACTCTGTCACCCTGAGTCAGAATCCTCTCAATGGCAACTGGTTCTTATCCTTGTATTACAGATAAGTAAACTGAGGCTCAGTGAGTTATCAAATCACACAGGAAGCCTATAATTGAAATTTGTTATGTGTGTTATGTTAGGTGCTGAGTCAATTTTCCACTCATAATGACCCCATGTGACAGAGTAGAATTGCCGCATAGGGTTTTCTAGGCTATAATCTTTCAGGAGCAGATCGCTGGGTCTTTCTCCCATGGAGCCATTGGGTGGGTTTGAACCACCAGGTTTTCAGTTAGCAGCCGAGCATGTAAACGTTTTGCCGCCGGGGCTCCTTGTAACTAAGTCAATCTAAATCTGAAGTCTTAGCTCATTTCATTCAATCACCCCACCTACCTAATGTATGCTTACACATTGCTGGATTCAATTTGTTAATATTTTGTTGAGAATTTTTGCATCTAAGTTCATGAGAGATATTGGTCTGTAGTTTTTCTTTCTTGCACTGTCTTTATCTGATTTTGGTATCAGGGTAACACTAACTTGATAAGATGAGTTGGGAAGTGTTCCCTTCTCTTCTATTTTCTGGAAAAGATGGTATAAAATTGATTTTAATTCTTCTTTAAATATTCGGAAGAATTCTCCAGTGAAACCGTCTGGGACTAGTGTTTCTTTTTTGGAAGATACTCAAATTACAAATTCAATTTCTTCAGTGGTTATAGGGCTATTCAGATTGCCTACTTCATCTTGGTTGAGTTTTGGTAGTTTGTAGTATTTGAGGAATTGTTCCATTTCCACTAAGTTGTTGAATTTATGAGCATAAAGTCGTTCAAAGTAACTGCTTATTGTCTTTTTAATGGCCACAGGATCTGTAGTGATATCCCTTGCTTTATTCCTGAATTGGTGATATATATCTTCTCTATTTTTATCTTTGTCAGTCTCACTAGAGATTTGTCAATTTTATTGATGTTTTGGAAGAAGTGATTTTTATTTTATTTATTTTTTATTGTACTTTAGGTGAAAGTTTACAGCTCAAGTTAATCTCTCATACAAAATTTTATACACATATTGTCATGTGACACTAGTTGCAATTCTTACAATGTGACAGCACACGCCCCCTTTTCATCCCCCGTTTCCCGTGTCCATCCAACCAGCTCCTGTCCCTTCCTGCCTTCTCATCCTGCTTCTGGACAGGAGCCGTCCATTTGGTCTCGCATATCTGCTTGAACTAAGAATCACATTCTTCACGAGTTTTATTTTATGTTTTATAGCCCAGTCTAATCTTTGTCGGAAGAGTGGGCTTCGGATGGTTTTAGTTCTGGGTTAATAGAGTGTTCGGAGGCTGTGGCTTCGGGGGTTCCTCCAGTTTCAGACCATTAAGTCTGGTCTTCTTATGTGAATTTGAGTTCTGTTCCACACTTTTCTCCCTCTCCGTCAGGGATTCTCTGTTGTGTTCCCTGTCAGGGCGGTTATTGGTGGTAACCAGGTGCCACCTAGTTCTTCTGGTTTCAGGCTGATGGAGTCTCTGGTTTACGTGGGCCTTTTGTCTCTTGGGCTAATATTTTCCTTGTGTCTTTGGTATTCTTCATTCTTCTTTGCTGCAAGTGGGTTAGGACCAATTAATGTATCTTAGACGGCCGCTCGCAAGCTTTTAAGACCCCAGATGCCACTCACCAAAATGGGATGCAGAACGTTTTCTTAATAAACTTTGTTATGCCAATTGACCTAGATGTCCCCCGAAACCATGGTGCCCAGACCCCAGTCCCAGCTACTCTGTCCCTCTAAATGTTTGATTGTGTTCAGGAAACTTCTTAGCTTTTGGTTTAGTCCAGTTGTGCTGACTTTTGTGTTGTATTGTGTGTTGTCCTTCCCTTCACCTAAGATAATTCTTGTCTACTATCTAGTTAATGAATTCCCCTCTCACTCCCTCTCCACCCTCATAACCATCAAAGAATGTTTTCTTCTGTTTAAACCTTTTCTTGAGTTCTTGTAATAGTAGTCTCATAAACAATATTTGTCCTTTTGTGAGTGACTAATTTCACTCAGCATAATGCCCTCCAGATTCATCTATGTTGTGAGATGTTCAGCAGATTCTTCCCTGTTATTTATCATTGCATAGTATTCCATTGTGTGTATGTACCACAATTTGTTTATCCATTTGTCTGTTGATGGGCACCTAGGTTGTTTCCATCTTTTTGCTGTTGTGAACAGTGCTGCAATGAACATGGGTGTGCATATATCTATTCGTGTGACAGCTCTTACTTCTCTAGGATATATTCCAAGGAGTGGGATTGCTAGATCGTATGGTACTTCTACTTCTAGCTTTTTAAGGAAGTGCCAAATCGATTTCCAAAGTGGTTGTACCATTTTACATTCCCACCAGCACTGCATAAGCATCCCAGTCTCTCCACAACCTCTCCAACATTTATTATTTTGTGTTATTTGGATTAGTGCCAGCCTTGTTGGGGTGAGATGGTATCTCATTGTAGTTTTGATTTGCGTTTATCTAATGGCTAATGATCATGAGCATTTCTTTATGTATCTGTTCGCTGCCTGAATGTCTTCTTTGGTGAAGTGTCTGTTCATAGCTTTGCCCATTTTTTAATTGGGTTATTTGTCTTTTTGTTGTTGAGGTGTTGCAGGATCTTACAGATTTTAGAGATTAGACCCTTGTTGGATATGTTGTAGCCAAATTTTTTTCCCAGTCTATGGGTTCTTCTTTTTATTCTTTTGGTGAAGTCTTTTGATGGAGATAAGTATTTGATTTTTAGAAGCTCCCAGTTATCTAGTTTCTCTTCTGGTATTTGTACATTGTTAGTTATGCTTTATGTTCTGTTTATGCCATGCATTAGGGCTTCTAGCATTGTCCCTATTTTTTCTTCCATGATCTTTATTGTTTTCTATTTTATGTTTAGGTCTTTGATCCATTTTGAGTTAGTTTTTGTGCATGGTGTGAGGTATGGGTCTTGCTTCATTTTTTTACAGATGGATATCCAGTTATACCAGCACTATTTGTTAAAGAGACTGTCTTTTCCCCATTTAACTGACTTTAGGCCTTTGTCAAATACCAGCTACTCGTGGGTAGATTAATTTAAGTCTGGATTCTCAATTCTGTTTCGTTGGTCTATGTATCTGTTGTTGTACAAGTACCAGGATGTTTTGACTACTGTGGTGGTATAATAGGTTCTAAAATCAGGTAGTGTGAGGCTTCCCACTTTGTTCTTCTTCTTCAGTAATACTTTACTTATCCTGGGCCTCCTCCCTTTCTATACGAAGTTGGTGATTTGTTTCTCCATCTCATTAAAAAGTATCATTGGAATTTGGATTGGGACTGCATTGTGTCTGTAGATTACTTTGGGTAGAATTGACATTTTCACAGTGTTGAGTCTTCCTATCCATGAAGAACCAATTTTTTGTTTCATTGGTTCTTCTCTATTGTTTTCCTGTTTTCAATTTCATTGATTTTTGTTCCTATCTATATTATTTCCTTTCTTTTGCTTGCTTCAGGTTTAATTTTGTTCTTATTTTTCTAGTTTCTTGAAATGGCAACTTAGATTATTGATTTGAGGCTTTCCCTCTTCCCCAATATAAGCATTTGCTGCTATAAATTTTCCTCTCAGCACTGCTCTACCTGAATCCTACATATTTTGATATTACATTTTCATTTTCATTCAATTCTATGTATTTTTTAAATTCCTTTGAGATTTTCTCTTTGACCCATGAATTATTTAGAAGTGTGCTGTTTAATTTCCAAGGGCTGGAGATTCTCCCATTGTCTTTCTGTCCATTGAATTTTAATAACTGTTTGTGATATTATATTTTCTCCATGAGAGCAGGACTTTGTTCATTTATTCTACTGCTATATCACTAATGCTGAGAACAGGATAATAGTATTGCTCAATAAATAAGGATGAATGAATGATTGAAATATTTAACTTAAAAATCAGTGAAGAGAAAACTGAAGGCTCAAAAAGGGGAAGGAGACATCAGAATGTTGATGATGATTATTGCTGGGTGGGAAAATCATTGCCTTTAATTTTCTTCTTTTTATATTTTGTATGTTCCAAATTATCTGCAATGAGCATGTACTACTTTTATAATCAGGAAATAGAGCTATTAAAGTGGGAGCTGCTATTTCTGGTTGTTTTCGCCCCCTCCTTGGCAGGTCATCTCAGAATTTGAATTGCCTAAGAAGCTAAAGATGAAAGGCAGGGCCACAGAAGGACCTTCGAGAAGGGCCCAGAGCTGAACTGGCCCAGATCCCGTCAGCCAGACAGGTAATGACCCTGTTGTTGCTACAGTGACTTCATTTCTCCTCAAGATCATGTACATTTCCAGTCACAAAGGTCAGTTTCATTCTTATCTTCTCACGACCCTGAGGCCCCTCAAGAGCTCGTGAATTAGTGTTCAACCCAGGAGACCTAGCCTGCCATTGTAAATAAAACATCCATCTACCTAAGTCCAGTTGTCAAAACTATATTGACAATTTACTTTGAGCAGGCAGCATTGGCGTGTGCTTTCAGGGTTCATGGTGTGCAAAAGATTGCTAAGAAATACAGGAGAACAGAGAGGAAATACAGTATGGTTTTGTTGTTGTTGTTTTTTTTTTTTTACTATAACTGTCCTTTACACTTTTACAGTCCCTTCATATTTTTTCCAAGGCAATTTCTTTGGGAAGCCAAGTGGATGATACAGTTTGATGGTGACCCCAGCTGGCCAGGGTTGCCACCCAAACAGTTCTTAGCTATGGACTACTTCTGAAAATGGGTGAACAAGCCTTTCTACTTTTAAAAATAGTGCTGAGAATTTGGTTTGAAATTTTTTGTATTTTCATTCAACAAAGAGATGGCCTAGATTTAGAAAAGGTTTTTTTTACCCTTTTCTACTTTTGAGGGGAGGAGAGGACCTACTTTTGATTTCCTGCAAGGCCCAGGGAGTTCCTGGGGGCCTAGGATTTGCAAATACGGAAACTGATGCCAGGGTCATGCTCCTGGGGATTGCCTCACAAATGACAAGGAAGAGGGTGTGGCAGCAGCTCTGTCCTCCTTGGAGCTGAGCCAGAGAAGGCGCCAGAATCAACAAGCAGATCCACATTGATCTGTTGGGGCCTTAGGGAATAGCCAAGAACACAAGAGTCTGGAAAACAATGTCATAACCTAATGGGGGAAAACAAAGAGCCCACATCCTAGGAACAATGAATATCAAACAACCCAGGCTATGCTGAAACCAGCCAGAAGTAGATACTGGAGTGTAAACCAGCCTGCCAAGGTTAAAAAATCATTTGATTTATGTAATTCTTGGGGACCTGATTGGCTTTTTTTTTTTTTTTTTTTTTTGCTGTTGCTGTTGTTGACTTTTTGCACTGAATTCATCAAAAGGCATAGATCCATTTGTCCATTTAATTTTTATTGCACACCTATAGTTCAACTAAATTAAAAGACATCCATCATTCCTCCACGGCTCCCCGGCAGGGACCACCCTTGCCCACTTTAGGGACATTAGTGTTGTTTGCCAAATATTTCTGGCTCTCTGCTTTCTAAGCACATGAGGATTGCACATCCCTGCCCCGTAAAAGGCTGTGTGGATTCCTTCCATGTCACACCATGAGCCTTGCTTTGGCCAATGCAACGTGTGTGGAAGTGACACTTCAGGCAGAAACCAGATCATTGTGCAATTCATGCCATCTTCCTCCCTCTGCTGTGGTGAACATGGATGTATGTGACGAGACAAAGCCAGCCTGGGTCCCAAAGTAACTACGTCATGCAGAGCACCCCATGCTGACCTGCACTGGACAGGTAGTATGGTCCAGAGAAGGCATTTATTGTGTAAAGTCACTAAGATTTGAGGGGTGTTACTGCAACATAGTGGAGCTCTGGTGGCACAGTGGTCAAGCACTTGGCTGCTAACCAAAACAAAAAGTCAATAGTTCAAACCGACCAGCTGCTCCTCGGGAGAAAGATGCAGCATTCTGCATCCATGAAGATTACAGCCTTGGAAACCCTATGGAGCAGTTCTACCCTGTCCTGTAGAGTTGGTATGAATCGGAATTGACTCGATGGCAGTAGGTTTGGTTTTTCATTTTTCTGCAACATAACCTGGCCTATCCTCACTGATGTGTAAGGGAGGGACCCAGAACCATGGGGGAATCTGAGGTAGTGCAATCTTTGTCCCCAAAGAGCTTATAAGCTGGTTTGCAGATAAAATATCTAGGCAATGTATCATGATAACACGAGAGTGGATTGCTCAAGAGCAAAATGACAAGATGTTTGTGTAGAGTGTAGATGCAGCTTTTGAAAGGAATTAATCAGGAGGGGGCAAGGCTGAATGGCAAAATGTCTCATGTTTCAGATCTCCTATTAGACCCTCTGGATCCCCTCTTTACCCTTCAAGCCCGGCTATCTGCCCTGTGAGACCCACCCATGGTACTGCATTAATAAGCTCCCATCCCATCTGGTTTCCAGTTGGGTTTGGTCAATGGGAGTCTCTCATGGATTGAATTATGCCCCCCATCCCCCGCCAAAGTGTGTTGAATTCCTGGCCCTTGTATTTGCAGATGTGATCCTGTTTGGAAATAGAGTTTTTCTTTTGTTATGTTTGTTATGCTATGTTATGTATACCAGTGTAGGGTGGGTTTTAAATCTAATCACTTCTGAGTTATAAACCGAGCAGAATAGACACAGAGATACACATGGGAGAAGAGAGGCGCCACGTAAGGGTCGTTTACAAGCCAAGGAACACCAAGGAAGGTCCAGGGATACCAACAAGGAAGGAATCCACATAGCTGAGATGTTGGTTTGGACTTTCAGCCTCCAAAACTGTGAGAAAATAAATTTCTGTTCTTTAAAGCCACTCACTTGTAGTATTTCTGTTACAGCAGCACTAGGGAACTAAGATGTGGGGCCTCAGCAGAAAATTGGAGGGGGAAGGTGAGGGAGCTCAGGGTATTTGTTCCTCTAGCTCCCTCTCGCAGGGTCATCTCAGGACGGCTGCACCCCTCAGCTGAAGGTCACAGCTCCTCTCAAGGTGATCCTCTCCACTTGACAGTCTCCTTCCGGGATTCTTCCCTTGCCCCCTCTGGCCCAGGACTGGGACAGCCCACAGTTACTAGCCCCCAGGGACTACACTGTCTCTTTTGGTTCCCCTGCACCCTGCCCACACCTTTGTAAACAGTCTTTTTTGAAACCTTCCTAAAATTCCCCTAATTTGAATGTGCCATCTGTTTCCTGATAGACCCTGACAATAGACCTTGCTTTAGGGAGAAAGCAGTGTGGGAAGGAAATGATCAGGCTGTATCTAATTACAGGGTCAGCTAATTAAAGAAGAAGGAGGCTGTTAACAAATGATCAATTCTTCATTAAGAAATGAATTATTGAATGGCTCTGCTTCCCCTTCAAACTGGAAGATTCTGCTCTCTAGCAGAAAACGGTTGGAGGCAAAGCATTAGCCTCTTTGCGCATGTCGTGAGTGAGTGGGTTGTCAGAGGGGTCTTTGTTGCACAAAGCCCTTTGCACGTGCTGGGGCACAAGAACCAAGGAGAATGTCATGTCACCTCCAAGGAGCCTCCCCAGTTCCACCTTTTCAGGTAAAGTTGACACTAGACTTCCAATCACTGTCTTCAGCTTGAACCTGAGGGCAGAAGCCAAATTTTTAGGTGTCCAAGGAAAATTCTAAACTTTCTTCTGAGTTCCCAGGTGAGTACCTAGGTGAGGTTGATTTTGCTGGTCCATGAACCACACTTGGGGTAAATATCAAGGCAATGGAGGATTCTGCCTTTGCTGAGAAAGATTTCTGTTTCCCTCAGAACTAATACAAAACCAAAGCAGGTCTAAGTGACCCAGCTGAGCAGCCTGGGGAGTTTGGTGGTAATGACCCAAGCTTTAGCCTAATGACCAAGTGAGCTGCTTGAGAAAGAGGCACCTTCTGTTGGGTCACAGCCCCACCAACTGGGAGTTTCCTTCTGTCCTGCCTTGGGATTCCTGTAGCAAATGTACTGGGTTTATTCATTCATTGGTTGGTTGGTTTACCATGTGAAAACAAAAGGAGTCTTTGAAAGCTGGATTTGGAAGCGTTCTTGGCCAACTCCTCTATCTGCCCTGTTCCTGCACCCCGGTTCCCCACTCCTTAGCTGCACACATCCCATGCAAGGAAGGTGCAGCCAGGAAGAGGCTGGTACCTGGAGTCACAGCATTTCCCAAAGCAGCTGGAATGAGCAGACACTTAGCTGCAGCTGCTCGGGCTGGATCCGGGGCGTGGCCCATTCAAGCATGCCGGGATATAAAGATAGAGGAAGCAGGGACGGCAATTTGGAAGATTTAGGGTTCTTGGGCTGTCGTTAGATTTTGCTGTGCTGTCACTGACATGTTTGTGTTCTCTCCAGACCAGGTGAGAGATGGAAAAAATGGAGGCAGGCATTTCCAGGTGCCAGATCTGCCCACCTGGGCAGATGAGAGAGAAGTGAAGGAGGGGGGCGAGGATTGCCTTCAAGTCCAGGATGCTGTTTGCTCCTTGGGTGCCAGAGGGGCATGCCAGGGCCTGGGGCGGCACTCACCAGGAAGCAACAGAGGAGCGATAAAACTCACAGCCATATAACTTGCATCGAAACTACACCCTTGAATTCAAAGCATGTTTTCCAAGGAAATAAATACCCATTCACTCTACACGCAGCAGAGAAGTTTCTCATAATAATCTGTGAAGAAAGGCAGAGTTGTCGACCAATCTAAGCAGTTCAGAAAAAGAGAGGGGAGCAAGCGTGCAGGAAGTGCCCCAGGGCACCCTCTTCCTAACTGGTCAGAGACACGGATGCACATTTTGGAGCGGGGGAGAAGTGACTCCTAAGCTCCGACTTTCTTCTGTTGTTGCTAGCTGCCACTGAGTCAACCGCAACTCATGGCGACCCCATGCACAACGGAATGAAATGCGGCCCAGTCCTGCGTCATCTCTGTGATCGGTTGTGGATTGGACCACATTCCATTATGCTCCATAGGGTTTTCATTGGCTGATTTTCAGAACTAGATCGCCAGGCCTTTCTTCCTAGTCTATCATAGTTTGGAAGCTCCACTGACACCTGTTCAGCATCGTAGTAACACGCAAGCTTCCACTGACAGACAGGTGGTGGCTGCACACGAGGTGCTCAGGCAGGGACTCGAACCCAGGTCTCCCTCATGGAAGGCAAGAATTCTACCACTGAATCACCAAGGTCTCGTGATTGTCTTCTAGAGATGACCAAACTGTAGTTTCTCAGAGGCAGTTCCTCGAGAGCAGCCCTCTCACACTTTAAAAATATGCACACAAATCCCCTGGGGACCTTGTTTAAATGCAGATTCCGATTCTGTGGGTCGGGCCAGGGCTTGAGATTCTGCAGTTCCAGCAAGCTCCCAGGTGAGGTTGATTTTGCTGGTCCATGGACCACATTTAAATAAGTACACACTGTCATCCAGTCGATTCAGACTCATAGCGACCCTATAGGACAGGGTAGAACTGCCCCATAAGGTTTCCAAGGCTGTAATCTTTATGGGAGCCGATTGCCATGTCTTTTCTCCTGCAGAGCCGCTGGATGAGTTGAAACCACAGACGTTTCAATCAGCAATCAAGGGCTTAACCACTGTGCCACCAGGGCTCCTTCTTCAGAATAACTAGCAAGGATATAAGGATACTGCCTTTGCTTAGCAAGACTTCCATTTGCCTCCAAACTAATATAAAACAAAAGCAGATGTAAACGATCCAATTGAGAAGCCTGGAAGTTTATGACAATGACTGATGCCTTAGCCTAGAGACCAAGTGTCTGCACCTGGAGCTCCGTCTTCAAACTCCTCCCCCCGGGAGTGCCGCCCACCTGGCAGTCTTAGTAGAATCAGGTAAGAGGTCTTCTGCTGTACTGTGCTTGTTTTCAAAAATGGTTATTGATCTGGAGTTAAGACCAGCCTCATTGTTGTTAGCTGCCATCAGATCAATTCCAACTCATGGCAACCCCATGAGCAGAACTGTTCCATAGGGTTTTTTGGCTGTAATCTTAATGGTAGCAGATCGCTGTGCCTTTTCTTGCACAGGTCTGCTGGGTGGGTTGGAATCACCCACATTTAGACGAGCAGTCAAGTACAAACTCTTTGCACCACCTAGGGACTTAAGGCCAGACTTAGGGAGGCAGGATATACCCAACGAGGCTAGACATGTCCAGGAGCACTGAGTTCCTCAGACAGTATGTGCTGTAGGAGTTCCAGAGAGGGGAGATTACATAAGCTTGAGTGGGTGGGGAAGGCTTCCTGGAGGAGGTGAGACTCTGATGGGCCTTGAAGGACAGGTGGGAATTTGAGATACACAGAATAACCCTGCCACCAGTTGTTGAAATTAATAGTATCTGAACTACCCTCTGAGGAGCCCTGTGGTTAAGCGCTCGGTTGCTAACGGAAAGGTCAGCAGTTCCAACCACCAACCACCTGTAGGAGAAAGATATGGCAGTCTGCTTCCGTAAAGATTACAGCCTTGGAATCTCTATGGGCAGTTCTACTCTGTTCTGTGGGGTCGCTATGTGTCAGAATCATCTAGACAGCAGTGGGTTTTATGGGAGCAACCCCCTCACCACCACCAATCTACCACTTGCAAAGCTGTTAAAAATGACATACCTGGAGGAGAAGCTTCACGGGCTGTGGGTGAGCCTGGGCTGCTGCAGAACCGGCTCAACGTTGGCCTGGCCCCCCATGGAGCACCTGTGGCCGGCAGGGGGAGCCAAGGAGGAAAACTTGGCCGTCCCTGCCGGCCTCCCTGGACGGGCGTGGTGCTTCCTGCCAGCTGGCTGACTCCCCTACCACATACCTGGTGGGAGTCAGGGGGAAACAGTGTGTGTCTGTAGGGCTGAGCACTGAAGGGCCTTAGATCAATGCAAAGGCTAATAAATGAGAGAGACGGGAGATGTGGTGATCCGATGGTGGCTAGAGCTGCAGGATCCGGTGTCAACTCTGGGTCCTTTCCAGGCCCTGGGCTGGCAGCTCGGGTGTGAGCTGAGTGAGGAAAAATGCCTTCCCTGTGTCAGGTGGGCTCCAGGATCAGCCTATGCTCAGACCCGCCCCCCTGCACTGCTGGACCCCCGGGGAGGGACTTCTCCTCTCAACCACCTCTCCATTGACCCTGAAGGTGGTCAAATGATTCCCCTTTACAGGCAAAGAGTCCCTGGGTGGTGCAAATGGTTAACGGTTAACGCACTTGGCTGTTAACCAAAGGGTTGGAGATGTGAGTCCACCCAGAGGCTCCTCAGAAGAAAGGTCTGGCAATTTACTGCTGAAAAATCAGCCATCAAAAACCCTGTGGAGCACAGTTCTACTCTGACACACATGGGGTCTCCATGAGTTGGAGTCAACTGGAGGGCAACTGGTTTGGTTTTGGTTACAAACAAACCCATTGCCGTCGAGTCCATTCCGACTCACAGCGACCCAATAGGACAGAGTTGAGCTGGCCCATAGTGTTTCTAAGGAGCACCTAGTGGATTCGAACTGCCAACGTTTTGGTTAGCAGCTGAACTCTTAACCACTATGCCACAAGGGTTTTGTTGGTTACAGACAAGAACACAGAATCGGCCCTTCACAGGTAGTGTGGTCTTAGGGTCATCCCAACTTTTCTCTATTGTGAGAATGAGAACAACCCTCCCTGCTCTCCCTGCTTCTCAGGCCTCTTGTGAAGATCAGGTGAGAGAAAGGAGGTGACAGGCTTTGTAACCTGCAAAGGGCCGCGGCTCTGAAGACCAACATGGAGTCTGGTGGCGGGGCTGGAGGAGCCCCAGCACTGTCAGTGGGCGGGCACCAGGCACGAGGAAAAGACCTCCGACTAGACACCTGGCTTCTGCTCCTAGGGAAATGCCTTAGTCAGAGCAGCTTCCTGCAGCTTAATATCCTCATAGCAGTCGTGTGATGAGACAGACCACCTCCCTGGCCTGGCCGTCGAGGCTCTCACCGGAAGGCTGAGTTTGCCTCTCCAGCTCATTGTCTGCTGCCAACACATCTCTACCTACTCACTCCACTGTGCTCTGCCTGAGGGGCCACCTGCTGTTCCTGCTCCCAAGATGCTCCTCCAGAATGCCCCTCTCCCATGGCCACCTGAGTCTGTGGGCCATGGACACATATCACATCCACCAAGACCAGGTTCTACTTTGGCACTTGTAATTGTTTTGCTGAGAATGTGTCTCTCTTACGCATCCAACTTTGAACTTGATAAGGGCAAGAAACACGACCCATCTCTATATCCCAGCATCTAGCCTGGAACCTGTCTGATGTATGGTGGGTGTTCTAGGTTTATTGAAGGAATTGCGTTTAATCTCTAAAATAAAGATGTGCTGCCTAGCTCAACCAGTTTTGCACTTTACAATACAGCAAGGACTGGGTTTCCCTGAGTATGTTCTACAGAACACCAAGTCTGTAAAATGCTTCACACACACACACACACACACACACACACACACACACACACACGCACACACACATATACACTGGTGCTACAATCTAATGCCTTTTAGAAAGACTACATACTACAGCCTCTTTTGGAGATGAACAATGCCCATTAGTGCACTAAATGTTGAGAGACATATTGCAGTGTAGAGACCTGTTTAGCTTTATTTAGCCAAATATTCCCCAAACTGATTTGATTATACATAGCAGAGAGCATGAAATGTCTGCCATTCTTCATTCCCCCCTTCTTCCTTAAACAACAACAAAACCAAACCAGTTGCTGTCGAGCCAGTTCCAACTCATGGCAACCCCACGTGCTTCTGAGTAGAACTGCACTCCATAGGGTTTTCAAGGCTGTGACCTTTCAGAAGCAGATCTCCAGGCCTTTCTTCCAAGGTGCTTCTGGCTAGATTCAAACCGTCAACCTTTTGGTTAGCAGCCAAGTGCTTAACTCTTTGCACTATCCAGGGACACTCAGCTAAAAAGATCAAGGGTTCTATGTTTAAGGACATAGAACTTCAAACAAGCTGCTTAAACATAGAACTTTTTTTTTTTTTTTTTTTTGGTTAGCTGAGCATATGGCCTCCCAGAATAAAAACTACATTTCTCAGCCTTCCCTGCAGCCAGGTGCAACCCTGTGATAAATTCTGGCCAATGAAATACAGGGGGAAGTAAGTCATGCATGACTTCCAGAAAGAGTCCTTGAAGGGAAAGGGAGTGCCTTACTCTTCTGCCCACATCCCTCTGAACGTCTGCAACAATGCAGATGTAATTGCTGGAGTTTGAGCAGCCATCTTGGACCATGAGGTAGCTTCCTATGGATGATCTTGGGTTTATTATTCTGGACTCTAGATTTACCTCTAGACTTCATTTTCCTGAAAAAATAAAATAAAATTCCATCTTGTTTAAGCACATGATCTTGTGTTTTCTGTCCCATGCAGCATAATTTTAACTGCTTCACCACAGAGCTCTTTCTTCCGCATCACCAACTGAAGTCTTATAGAAACCTGCATGATACAGAACAACTATGATGAGCAAAGCCTGGGACCAGGGCAAGAACTAAACCCGGGTCTCATCATCCACTAAGTAGTGAAGTGCTTGCACTCACCTGGAAGGAAGCCAGATGGGGCAGAGAAAAGGGGACGCTGGCATCTGAGAAGACGGATGACCCACAGTCCTGACTGCACACCTGTGCCCACCAGCCAGGGCAGCGTGAGCATGGGGGTCCCTGCTGTCTCCTCCCCAACCTCACGCAGCTCCCTTCTCCCCTCACTCACTACTCCTTGGCCATACCTGCTGCCTTTCCGTCCTTCAAAACCCCTTCCTCAGGGGGCCTCCAGGTACACGCCCTCTGCCTGCAATTCTCCCCCACCCCTGCCTGCCAGCCACCTCTTCCTGCTCCACCCCTTTTCACCCTTCGGGTCCCAGCCTGAATGTCACCTTTCCAGAGAGGCCTTCCCTGCCCACCCTGTCTAAAGTCGCCTGCTGGCTCTCCTGTCCTGCAGCCACATCATACTTCAACACAACCATGATCACATTCCCGGTTTGCTGATGTCTTTGTTGTCCCACTCCCCACTGACTGGCCAGCTCCATGGGGGCGGAGTCCTTGCTTGTTTACCTCTTCACTGTGTACTCCGCGCTTAGTATGCAGCTGGTGTTCAATAAAGATTTACTGAAAAGCTGTCAGTGGGTGAATTCCAAAGGCTTTGGGGCCCGAGCTGGTTAATTATGCCCTGAGCCAGAATTTCACTGTGTTCCCAGCACAAAGCCAAGGACTGGGCTGCTGGGCCTGAAGCAGGCAGGCCAAGAAGGTCCCCACCCTCGCCCTTACCCAGGGAACATCAGGGGACCCTGTGCTCCAGGCCTGTAGTCCCTCCCTGTCTTGGAGCTAAGGAGACCTAGGGAAGGAAGGATCTCATACATTGTAAAAACGTGAACAAGATAAAAGTAATTTAAGCCAATCAAAAGGACGTACAGTCAACAGTAAGTCTTCCTCCCTCCCTGTACCCCAGCCTCTCAGCTACCTTCCTAGAGGCACCCACTGTCCCCAATGTCCTGTGATCCTTTCCAAGATGTTTCTATATGTATGTAAGCACATGCATGCATAGAATTTTTTTAATCCAGCTGTGAGCATGTTATAACACTAGTCTGCACCTTGTTTTTGTAGGTTTTCTTTGTTATTGTTTATTCATTTTGCTTTTTACCTAACATACACTGGAGATCCATCTATATCAGCCCACTTGATTCTGGCTAGTACGTTGTGGGTGTTCTGTGCCCATTCAGTATATATTATCCAGGCCACTGATGGGGAATATTTAGTCTCTCACCTTCTGCTACTACAAACAATGCCCTGTAAATACTTCTTTGCACACAACCGAAGTGTGTCAGATAAACACCCAGAAGTGGGATTGCTGGGTTGGGGATATGTGCCTTTTAACTTGTGTTTGATGGTGCCTAAGTGCTCTTCAAAAAGGTCCCGCCAGTTTACGCTCTCTCCGAGGATGTATTCAATAGAGAACCTGTTTACCTACCAGCCAGTCCAGTGTGTTAGCTAACTCTGTGATCTTCTGACCTTAGTTAAATCTGGTATGGGCTGGTATCTGCCACCCCTCCCTCCCTCCCTGGAATCTGGCTCCTACCTGCCCTCTGGCTCCTAAAATCCTAGCTCTCGGGCTTGCTTTGTCCTGGAGCCACCCTCCTCCAAGGCTGACCCACAGGGAGGCCCAGTCATAATCGATGCTGTTACATGAGGTAGTGGCTGACTTCACATAATTCTCTCACTGTGAAATGCCCTTGTCCAAAAAATAAAAGTGTCTGTGAAGTTCTAGAAAATAGCCCCACACCCAGTCATATGCCCTTGTGAATATGTTCGATGAAAAAGTGGGAAGAATTTTACATGGCCCTCTATGGTGCATATGTCCTCTGTCTGCCATCCTCAAGTCACTGGACTTGGAATGGGGTGGCATCCAAGTTATCATTTGACCTTTGACCTAGAACCCCCAACCTGCGGGTGGAGAAAGAGCTTTCTTTCCTCACCGCCTTCTTCACCTCAATCGCTCATCATCTGCATTATCTTCATCACTCGTCATCCTCACTCCTCGTCCGAACGAATGACTCGAGGCCATGAGGACGGCGCCATGTTGGGAGACAGAACGCCTGGGTCTGAGCCCCAGCTCTGGCTTCAACTGCCTTTCCACTTTCTGCCTCTGTTTGACTGGTTTTCATTAACTTTTCCATGTTTATTGAAACCCTGTGTTAAGCCCGGAGTCCCTGGGTGGTGCAAACGGTTAATACCACTCCGCTGCTAACCAAAAGATGGACAGTGGGAGTCCACCCAGGGCACCCCGAAAGGATGCTGGGGATCTGCTTCCAAAAAATCAGCCAGTGGAAACCCTATGGAGCACAATTCTACTCTGACACTCTTGAAATCACCATGAGTTGGAATCCACTCGACAGCAACTGGTACTGGTACTGGTATTGGTTTGGTAAGCCAGGCACTGTGGGGAATGAGGACAAGCATCCTCAGGAAGGCTGCAAACCTAGTCGGGGACACACATGCACGCGCACACGCACACACACACACACACACAGAGGAACAACACACCACAAGACAGCCATCTCTCTTTTCAACAAACAGGCCCCGCAAACCTTCCCAACCAGCTTCTGTCTTAAGAGCCAAGGATGCAAAATGAATGAAACATATTAATCCTTATTCTCAAAATGGTCACCATCTAATAGTTGAATCCCTGCCAACAATTAGCTGAGTGCTTCCGGGGGTTTTACATGCTTTGTTTCCCTTGAAATCCTCATCCACCCTCATGCAGGAGGGTCTATTAGCCCCACTTGACAGATGAGGAAACTGAGGCTACGAAAGATGTATGTGTCCAAGGCCTGATAAATCACCACTCAGGGTCAAAGTCCTCTAACAGGAGCCTGCACATGCTGCCTGGGGAGCTCGGCACTGACTTTTCAAGCAGGATCACAGTAAGGGAAGAACAGCATCTGAGCTGCATCTTGAAGGACACAGAGATTCCCACGCAGACAAGGTGGAAAGAAAAGTAATTCCTGGAGCAGCAACAGCATGTGTCAAAGAGCACAGGGCAGGGGCACAAGTCATTTGTTCAGTGACTCTGACATCTAAGAGGCTTTCAAGGGAGTGGTGGGAATTGCACCATTAAGCGAGGTAGGGACAAGGTTATAAAGAGCATTGAATGCCACTTGAAAGAGTGGAACTTCTCCTGGAGGCAGTAGGGAGCCATTGAAGGTTGTTAAGCAGAGGAGAGAGCCTGTAAAAGATCACAGGTCAGTACAAGTGAGCCATGTTGTCAGTGCCCTGGGTGATAAGGGAGATGAGCATGGGTGGGCTGAGCTGAAGTTCCTGGGGGCAGGATACTCTGAAGGAAAAGCAAACACAGCTAGGCCCAACACCCCAACGACAGTAACATGTTGACAGGGAAGGCAGTTGTTGAATTAAGCCATGGATGGGGAACGTGAAACCTGGAGCATTTTAGACTCAGCCCAGATTGTGCCCGCACACACCCCAGCACAGGGAATTGGAAAAGAAACAACAAAGAAAGTGTCACATTTATTAAAACAGCCGAGCTCCTGTCTCTCTCAGGCTCTCTAGTTCTGACTTTCCCACTATATTTAAATGCTCTGGAAATCACTGCTCAGGCATTCCCCCCCACCCCCTCAGAAGAGTAAGCCTATTTGCTGGGTTTCCTCTGCCTTTGCCAGCCCCACTCAGCTTCCTGTCTGACGCTAGGGCCCATTTTCTGACCACAGTTTGGGAGACTTCAAGTGGCAGAGCCCCTTCTTCTCTCTGGGTATGGATTCCACAAAGAACCCAACCCCAAAGCTTGCAAGCGGCCATCCAAGGCACTACAATTGGTCTCTATTCACCTGGAGCAACAGAGGAAGGAGAGTCAGGAATAGGAGGAGGAAACGGATATATGGCTAACTGCCTCCGTGAACAACTGTTTCCTTTGCCATGAGACCAGAAGAAATGGATGGTGCTTGGCTACAATTACTGAACATTTTTATTTATTTATTTATTTTTTGCTCAGTGTATTTTTCTTTTGTGTGTGTATGTGTGTGTGTGAAAGTTTATAAAGCAAATTCATTGCTCACTAAACAATTAATACACATATTGTTTTGTGACACTGGTTGCCAATCCCACAATGCATCAACACTCTCCCCTTCTCAACCGTAGGCTCTCCATTTCTATTTGTCCAACTTTCCTGTCCCCTCCTGCCTTCTTGTCCTTCCCTTGGGCCGATGTGCCCACTCAGTCTCTTATACATGGTTGAAATATGTGTGTTATTGTTTGTTTTATAGGCCTGTCTAATCTTTGGCTGAAGGGTAAACCTCAGGAGTGACTTCAGTACTGAGTTAAAAAGGTGTCTGGGGGCCATACACTTGAGGTTTCTCCAGTCTCTGTCAGACCAGTAAGTCTGGTTTCTTTTTTTTTGTGAGTTTGAATTTTGTTCCACATTTTTCTCCCGCTCTGGCAGGGACCCTCGATTGTGATCCATGTCAGAGCAGTCGGCAGTGGTAGCGGGGCACCATCTAGTTGTGCTGGACTCAGTTTGGTGGAGGCTGGGGTAGTGGTGGTCTATTAGTCCTTTGGACTAATCTATTACTGAACACTTTGATCAAAGATTCTATAGAGGCATCCTGATCAAAAGGGGAAAAATACAGAACAGCATTTCAAATTGTCATGGACTCCAGACTTTCTGGAGCCATGAAGGCTGGATGAACCCCTGAAACTATTGTCCTGAGATAATCTTTAAAACTTAAACCAAAAATTATCCCCGAAGTCTTCTTAAAACCAGACAATCATTTAGCTTAACTAGTAAAAAATGTCTGCCTTGAGCATTATGCACTTTTAAGAACTATCTATACGGGATCAAAGTGACAACAGCAATTTGAAAGATTAGGAATGTTAGGGGGCAGTGAGTTTATGTTAACGGGGGAGGAACAATTCAGAAAAGGAGGGTGAGAGTGTTTGCACAACTCGAAGAATGTAATCAATGTCACTGAATTGTACAAGCAGAAGCGGTTGAATTGGTGTATGTTTTGGTGTGTATATTCTCAACAACAACAAAATAAAACTAAAACAAGCAAACGAAAAGAACTCAACCCCAAACTCGGTGTCATTTTTCTACTGAAGGAAAGAAACCCTAACTTCTCCTCTTTGGCTAGGTTTCTCACCACGGCTGGTTCTCATTAGCTTTCCAAGTAGAAAATAAATTTTCCCCAGTGGAAAGCTGCCACTTCTTTGCAGAGTCATTTTTCGTTTAATATTTTTTATGCCGAATGACCCAAGCCCAAGTATGCCAGGGCTCTAGCCAGGGCCCTGAGGGAGCGTGAGGTAGAAACCTCTCTAGCAGGCAATGGGTGAGGAAACCATGGCCAGGTGCCTCTTGTTAAACCTTCAGGGTTGAGGAAACCTGGGGAACATCAGCAATCTGCTCTCCACCGCCCAGCCCCATCTGCAGAGCTTGGAACCCCCTCAGCCTTTTCCCTCCAGTCTAAGTCCTCGGTTCACCTGATGGAGGGAACGTCTCAAAGCCACCTCTTCCCTCTAGCTTCACTCCTGAAACTTCTCCTCTCTCCTTCCAACTCCTCTGAGGATTACTATTTTAATATATATCATTAATGAGTTTTTTTTTTTTTCTGCTTATGAAAACACGTTCACCTACTGGCCTCCCCCTCCCCCCGCAGATAAAATTGGGACACATATTATTCCTAAGCTCGCTTTTGGAATTTACTAATATATCCTGGCCATTGTTCTAGCTCATGAGATATGGCTCTGACTCATTCTTTTTCAACAGCTGTGTTTCATCCCATCGTGTGGCTGTCCCATGATTTTATCAACCATTCTCCTGCCCATGGACATTCAGATTGTTTCCTGTTTTGTTGTCTTGCTATTATTAGAAACAGCCCTGTAATAATTACCGTACATCTCTCCTGATGTACTGGGATTTGGGTTCCGTAGGATACAGCCCTATGAGTGGGATTGATTGCTGAGGCAGAAGAAATGAGTGTTTAAAATTGTAATAGACACTGCCAGATAACTTCTCAAAAAGATCTTGCAGTTTACACTACTTCAGAATAAATCTTCAACTCCAAAGCCAGAGAGTGATAATTTCTCAGAGAAAGCCTTTTTTTTTTTTTTAATTTCACTTCACTTTTAGATAAAATGTGAAATTTTTTATAACCCTGAAAACACTTACAGGTCGGTTGTTATCTGATGGTGCCTTGGGCCTTAAATTCCAAATAAGAGTGCTCCCAGTCTCCATTCTATAGCTTTCCCTAAACCCAGTACCCTGTCCAAGGTTTCTGGAAGTTTTCGCTTGTGGAGAGAAGGAGTTTATAGTTTCGGAGTCCCTTCTGATCCCTTGCTCTAGGCAACCCTGAAATCATTGGGTTTGGGATCATTTTGTAACCCCACACATGCTGTTCTGCCCCGTACCATATAGTACCTTCTCCTGGATGGGAAAAGCTAGCTTGGATTGATCACACATTCTTCCAGATCTTTCGTCTCATACTTGGACCTTGGCTTTTGAAACTCAAAAGCCAAGAATTTAACTCTTATTCTCTGCATTGTGCTGTAATGACCCTCCCTTGAGGTGATGGTCCAGCTGCCCAGACTGGGGGAGGGTCGTGGGCTGACAGGAAAGACCAGGAGCAAACCTTGTAATGACTGTGTCTGCTCATGTTCTCTTGGCAGTGACACCCTCACAAAACAGCTGGCATCTTTAGGTGAATACTTGAGTCAGGCTCTTGGAGGAGAGGAGCTGGGGGTGGGAGACACCCCCAAGGGTACCCCCGAGGAACCAGAAGTGGTTCGACTAACCACTTAGCTTTCTTCACGTGGAGAGGAGCGTGAGAGCTGAGGGCAGAAGTAGAATTGCTCCAGGTAATAAAGACATTTTTAGTGACTGTAGATTAAAAGAAAGAGAAAAGGTAAAGCAAGGGAGAGGAACTCTGCATAAGAACAAAGACATTTCAAGGGGACTCCCACAGTGTTTCGCTGTATCATGCAGTCTTTCACCTGGGCTCCCGTAGCAGTGTTCTAACTGGTCTCCTCACTTACACTCTGTCCCCCATCAATGCTTTATCCACACACTGACAGAGAGACTTTTCTGAACACAAATCTGATTCTCTCCTTGGGGCCTAAAACCTTCAATGGTTCCCCATTGCTCTCAGAATAAAGTCCAAACTTCCCATGAGACCCTTCACGATGTGGCTTCTCAGCCCCCTTTGTCTTCATTCTTCACCTTCCACTCTATTCTCAGCAAGCTGAGCTCTGTCATTTCCCTACCTCCCAACCCTCCTTGTTCCATACTCTCCCTCACTACTGGGCTTTTGTACAACCATGGACACCCACTGAATCCACTGCTTTCTCTTCCTCACAACCACCCTGAGAGGAAGAATCTTTACGCTAATTTTTGAGATGAGAAGTGTTTAAGTCCCATGTGGAGCCACTAGATTTGAAAGCAGAGAAGCCAGGTTGTGAAGCCAAGTCTGTCTAAAGTCTCTGCCCTTTCAAACATACTACTGCCACCAGAGCTAGCAGACCCAGTGTAAATGATGTGTAGGAGGAGCTGCGTGATAAACCTTTATAGGACAGGAACATCTTAGCTTGAGTGATTTAGTCACCTAACAGGACCCTGGGGCCAGGGAATTTCACTGGTCAGAAGGAGTCAAGAAAGGTCTGCAACAGAAGGCCTCACAGCTTTTGGTCTCAGTACTCCCTCATACTCTTAAAATGTTATTGTTGTTGTTATTAGGTGCTGTAGAGTCTATTTCAACTCTTAGCAACCCCATGTGACAGAGTAGAACTGCCCCAGAGGATTTTCTAGGCTGTGATCTTTATGGGAGCACATCGCTAGACCTTTCTCCCTCAGAGCTGCTGGGTGCGTTCAAACTGCCCACCTGTTGGTTAGCAGCTAAGTACTTCAGTTAGCAGCTGAGTGCTTAACTGTTGCACCACCAGGTCGCTTTAAAACTTTATTGTTGTTTGCCGTCAAGTTGATTCTGACTCACAGCAACCCTGTATGACAGAGTAGAACTTCCCCATAGGGTTTCCTAGGCTGTAACTTTTACGGGAGCAGATTGGCAGGTCTTTTCTCCCACAGAGCTGCTGGTAGATTCAAACCCCAGACCTTTCAGTTAACAGCTGAGTGCTTAACCATTACACCACCAGGGCTCCTTTAAAACGTTGTTAAACCCAAAAACCCATTGTCATCGAGTTGATCCGGACTGACAGCGACCCTGTAGGACAGAGCAGAGCTATCCCATAGGGTTTCCAAAGAGTGGCTGGTGGATTGGAACTGCTGACCTTTTGGTTAGCAGCTGAGCTTTCAATCACTGCACCACCAGGGCTACTTTGAAACATTATCAAGGACCCCCAAATAGCTTCTGCGTTGGTGGGTTATATCTATCAGTATTTTCCACATTCCAAATTAAAACTGAAATAGGTTTAAAACACGCGAATACCCAGGCTCACATTCCATCAGCCATCAGAGGATGACATCATCACAGGTCAGTAGCCACTGGAAAATTCCACCACACACTCATGAAAGAATGAAAGGGGAAAAGGCAAATCAGGCCGTAATATTGTTATGAGGATGGGTTTGACCCCGTGGATCTCCTGAAAGGGTCTAGAAGACCCTCAAGCGTGCCCAGACCATACTTTGAGAACTGCTGACTTTTTCTAGAACAAAGGCAGGGTCTCTAGTGAGCCCAGTGGAGAGGATGGGAAAGCAGGAGGTGGGGGCATCCCAATGGGAAGTCATGTACGGTCTGGAAAGATCTTGGCTGTGAGGAGTTACAGAAGGGTTGATGGGGTGCAGAACCAAGGACAGCCCCAGAGACCCAGTCATGCCCACCTGACCTGGGTACAGTGTCCCCTGCAACTTAGCAACAGGGCCCAAAGCTGCCCAACACTCAGTAGTCCCGGGGGGCTATACTTTCTGGGCCTTCTCCAGGGACCCGACAGCAGAGAGGCACTCCATGTTATTCCCTATATGAAGCTCGAAAGAGCAGTTGTTGGAAAGCGGCTTTGCTGCCCGCCAAGCTGGGGAAGTCAGAGCTTCGCCCTGTACCACCGCAGCAGTTCCCACACGAGCAACAGTCAGTTTTAAATAAGGCTTATTTAACAACAATAACAAATCAGCTTATTTTCTTTGTGAAATGAGCTGTGTTCGGGCTTAATCCCCTGTGGTCGGTCAGCACTCCGCAGCTATGCCAGCTGTCCTGGTCCCCGCAGACTGCCTTAGTGAAGGTTACGTCCCCTTTTTAATGACGAGAAGCAGGAATCCAGTAATGCATTCAGCGCAGTGAAGACTTAATCCCAAATATCATTTTTACTCAGATGAGGAAAGTTAACCCGCCACGGATTCAATTCGACAAACATTGTCTCTGAATTGAGGTCATCCGTTTACTTCATTGTAACATTGCGGCTTCGCGCACAAGCTTCTGACCAGTGCCCCAGTCAGGACCCTCTGATGGGTTTTATTCATCACATTTTCTGGGCCCCTTCCCAGTAAATGAAGCCAGGACAGAGGGGCAATTGGCGGCTTGCCCCCACTGATGAATACCCAGAACATGCTGGCATTTATGGGTCAGCAGAGGCCACAGGCCCGGGGCGTCAGATGACATGCTGTTTCAGATACTGGAGGAGCCTCTTATGCAGGGGAGATCCAGGGCATCATGGGATGCATGGCGGGGTGGGGTGGCGGGGATGGTTGAGACTGATAGGAGAGCCCCTGGACTATCAGCATAGGTTGGGTGCCCAGAGAAAAAGGGGACAGAAGTTAACTCCAAGTCAGAAAGGAGAGAGTAATGCTCCCTTGGAGGCAAGGGATGGCTGAAAACTGGGTGCCCATCTCAGGCTGTGATGGCATCTGGGGCTGGGCGCTTTCCTTTGGAAAGCCTTTCTGAGGCCCTCAGCAGTGAGGACCATGACATGAAAATAGGCTGACTTTGTAGGGCCCAAAGTTACCTTTAGAAGGCCACACTTTTGGGTAACGATCTCCACTCCCCACCTTGAGACCAAGCGGGGCCTGCCCCCAATGCTGGGCCTTTCCAGACAGCCTCCCACTTTAGACAAAGGTGTCTCCCCTCCCGATTACATTTCTACAGCTTTTATTGGTTAATGTCGAGGCTCTAGACAACCAGCAGTGAGGGAAAAGGACATTCACCGAGGAGAAGAGAAAGGACTGAGGATTCAGAGAACCTGCTCTGGGCTTGCTGGGTCAGCCAGCACCTTGCAAGTGTCTCATTTAACAGATGAGAAAACCAAGAGAGGTCATGGAGGCCCTCCCGCGAGGAAGTATAATTAATTATGATATCATAATCAACATAATTGAGTGCCATGATAAGCGTGATCCTGTGCTTTATGGTCTTAACTCATGTAATCCTTGGAGCAACACCAAAAGGTCAGGACCATTATTCTTCCCATTTTACAGATGAAGAAAGTGAGGCACAAGGAAGTGAACTGTGTTGGCTGGAATCCTACAGCTCCTGAGAAGTAGAGCTGGGATTTGAATCCAAACAGTTCTTCCAGAACTTGCCACTCATTATGCCACCTCCCCTGATGAGTGAGCCCCCCACATATGGGGTCCCCTATGTTTGGGTTATACACTGGGGACATCCAGGGAGCTGGATGAAAAATGTGGCTGGGTGGTGGCCTGAGGTATGGGTGAGTGGAGCGAGAAGCAGACTTCGGTGGGCTAATAAAGGGTGGGCCAGGCTGCCAATCTGGATCTTTCTGCACCTACATTCCTGCGCCACGGCCATGGACAGCCCCTGGAAGAGGATTAGCAGAAAACGGGGAAGAAACAGGCAGCCATCTAAAGCAAGGCTAAGCGGGAGGAGGCAGCTACGAGGATGGGAGGACAGGGACAGTGGGCTGCAGGGGGAACTGATAGGAGGGAACAGATGGGAGGAAGCTGTTTCCTATCTGAGGGTTCCTTAGTCCCCTGCGCCCCTCCCAGGCTCTCCCATTAAATATGTAAACCCCTGCTGGCAGGGGCCCTGTGTCCTCTCGACATGCAGCAGCCAGTCCATCAATCCAGTGGCCCCTCCGATCCAAACTGCAGAGACCACACTTCTCAAACCAGCCCTGGGCTTTTCTTTTTCCCTGAGGGAAAGTGCTCAGTCTGCCCTTCGAGCCCAGCACTAGCTCTGAATTTTAATTCTGGCTTAATTCCATGTGGGTTGAGCCAGCAGAGATTCGAGGATGGATTAGCAGCCCTGACATTCAGCCTCTAGTCCTGAAAAGGGATCTCAATCAGCACCCACCAAGCTAGCTCCTGTGGTCTTCTCCCTGTGGATCAGATAGTGCTTCTGGGGAATGACCCTCCGCGCCCCCTTCCCCCTCGCCCCCAGGCTGGTTCGCCATCTTTTCGGGGACACTCCACCCAGCCAGGAGCAACGCTGAACAACAGCCAGAAGGAAGACTATGGTGGGAATATGAGGTATAATACCGAGGGCCACAGCTTCCGGTTTCCGGAGGTGGGAGGACTCCCCTTCATGGCCCGTGCTGGGGGTTGGTACATGCCAAGCCAGGAGAGCAAAAGGAAGTCTGAGGAATTGGGGCTCAAGCTAGAAAACAAGGGAACACAGCATAAAACTCATCAGTGCTCTGCAAGAGAAGGCCTCATCGGGCCCAGGCAAAGGCCTGGCTGGCTTGCAGGTGCCCCAGCCAGAGCAGGGACAAAGCCAGGTGGAACTGAGTGACTGGCGACCTGGAGAAGGCCCCTGTGAGGAGCAAAGTGCCAGGTGATGTGCGAAATACATGCAACCTGGACCGTCATATAAGTTAACATGCGAATCAGACGTTTCAAAGAATATTACCTTTTATTCTCTAACTAAGACAACTATTTATACTAACGCTGCTAGTGATAAACGTTGTAACACAAATCATTCATTGAATCCTTCTTCTAGTAATTACCAAATCATTCACGGGTGATTTTTTTCTCTGATTGGGCTGCCGCTAGCTAGGAGGCCCTATCTGAGCCATGGTTTGCGTAGGTAACCGCCCAAAACTCCTCCAGTGCCTCCCCGTTAGAGAGGCAGTCACTAGGCCCCAGCCCCTGGTGCTCTGTTGCGGCCAGGGCTGGAATACCCAATAAGCAAGGTCCTCATGGGCCCAGTTGTGCCTTCCCACCAATCTGCATTGCACAACTTCACCTGTCCCCCATCACATCAAAAAAAATTTTTTCCCAGGCTGTAGGTTCTCTTTTTACTCTGTTGGTGAAGTCTTTTGATGAGCATAAGTGTTTAGTTTTTAGAAGCTCCCAGTTATCTAGTTTCTCTTCTAGTGCTCGTGCATTGTTAAATATGGTTTTTATTCTGTTTATACCATGTATTAGGGCCCCTAGGATTGTTCCTATTTTTACTTTCATGATCTCTATCATTTTAGGTTTTATATTTAGGTCTTTGATCCATTTTGAGTTAGTTTTTGTGTACGGTGTGAGGTATGGACGCTGTTTCATTTTTTTACACATGGACATCCAGTTATGCCAGCCTGTTTGTTAAAGAGACTCCCTTTTCTCCATTTAACTTCGGGCCTCTGTCAAATATCAGCTGCTCACAGGTGGATGGATTTACGTCTGGGTTCCCAATTCTGTTCCATTGGTCTATGTGTCTGTTGTTGTGCCAGTACTGGGCTGTTTTGACTACTGCGACTGTATAGCAGGTTGTAAGATCAGGTAGTGTGAGATCTCCCACTTTGCTCTTCTTCTTCAGTAATGTTTTACTTCTCCAGGGCCTCTTCCCTTTCCATATAAAGTCAGTAATTAGTTTCTCTGTCTTATTAAAGAACGCTGTTGGAATTTGGATCAGGATTGCATTCTATTTGTAGATTGCTTTGAGTAGTATTGACATTTTCACAATGTTGTGTATTCCCATCCATGAGCTTAGTATATTTTTCCACTTACGTAGGTCTCTTTTGGTTTCTTGCAGTAGTGTTTTGTAGTTTCTTTGTATAGGTGTTTTACATCACTGGTTAGATTTATTCCTAAGTATTTTATCTCCTTGGGGGCTAATGACTAACTTAACTTAAATAGTTACATCTGGAAAGACCTGACTTCCAATAATCCCGCATTCACAGGTACCAGGGTTTAGGACTTGGATGTATCTTTTGAGGGGATACAATCCAACTGATAGCAAGGCCTTACCAGTGTGCCTTCACTGAATAACAGCCCCGAGTCAGAGGGACTGAGGGGGCATGAGGAAGGGAGTGAGGATAGAGGGGGACCAAAGCAGGGGGGTTTCCCTAGTGGCTAGAGAGAAGCAGCAGAGTAGAGAGTCCCAGAAAATTAGAAGGAAGGCCCCAGTGCCCACTGAGAAGACGAGAAATGAGCTGGAAAGAGAAGCTACCAAGTTCAACTCTCCACCTACACAGACTCTCCCTGCATTGCCGTATCCCCCATAGATAGAGCTAAAAGAACAGATCTGCTCTGAACATTTCCTAGGCTCTGTGTGCTTAAATACCCAATGGTAAGAATTTAAGGTAGAGTACTAGGAATATGGAATCCTGAGTGACACAAACAATTAAGCGCTCAGCTACTAACCAAAAGGTTGGTCATTCAAACTCACCTAAAGGCACCTCAGAAGAAAGGCCTGGCAATCTTATTCTGAAAGGTCACAGCCTTGGAAACCCTATGGAGTGCAGTTCTACTATGCACACGTGGGGCTGCCATTAGTCAGATTTGACTTCATAGCAACTGGCTTGGTTTGGTTTTTACTGGGCATATATACCACGTACCATGCACTCACACCATTCCAGGCTCCATGGAAGGCATTTTATAACAGGTTTCTTTAAATTTCACAAAAAGCTCTTTAATGCACATATTATTATCTCACATTTCACATGAGGATAGTGAAGTTCAGAAGGTTTGAATGTGATCATTCGCTCATCTAACAGATGAACATTCCAGGCACTGTGCTAAGCACTGGGTAATAAAAACTGATCCAAACAGACATGGGCCCTGCCTTCATGCTGTTTTCAGTCTGGTGAGCAAGATTAGCATTAAAGAAATAAACTCACAAATAAATACACAATTATAACAACAACAAAAAACACAAACCAGTTGTCGTTGAGTCAACCCCTGCGCATGGCAACCCTGTGTGTGTCAGAATAGAACTGTGCTCCATAGGGTTTTCAGTGGCTGATTTTTCAGAAGTAGATTACCGGATCTTTCTTCTGAGATGCCTCTGGGTGGGCCTAAACCTCCAACTTTTTGGTTAACAGCCAAGCATGTAAGCGCTAAGGGGCCCAGGGACTCTGTGTAAGGGGTAAAACCTAAAACCAAACTCATTGCCATCAATTTGATTCCGACTCATGGCAATCCCATATATATTACAGAGTAGAACTACTCTATAGGGTTTTCTTGGCTGTAATCTTTACGAAGCCGATCGCCAGAACTTTCTTCCGTGGCAATGCTGGGTGGGTTCAAATGGTCAACCTTTAGTTTAGCAGACAAGTGCAAACCATTTGTGCCACCTAGGGACCTTTTGTGTAAAGGGTTATTATCGTTGTTGCTAGGTGCCCTCAAGTCTATTTCGACTCATAGTGACCCCACGTGAAAGAGTAGAACTGCTCCATAGGGTTTTCTAGGCTGTGATCTTTATGGGAGCAGATCACTAGGTCTTTTCTCTTGCAAAGTCGCTGGGTGGGTTTGAACTGCCAACATTGTGGTTAGTAGCCAAGCGCTTAACTGTTGCATAAGGAACCCTAAATGAGCTGGGGGAAGAACTAACAAGAAGGAAGAGGGTTCCCATGTCCTGGCAGCCTCAGATAGCAGGAGATGCTGCTGTTCCATAGTTAGGGTTCCTCCTTCTCCCCAGCACTCTGCCGGACACAGCTGGACAGAGGTGCTGTGCTCACTCTACCTGCTCCAGCCCAAAGTGGCTGATGGACTGCAGACCTGGGTCGAGGCTAGAGAGATTCTGGAGAGGCTGCTGGCTTTAAAAGATGCGCATGGAGAGAGAGAATGGGGGTGAAAAGCCACAGGAATAGGAATGCAGAGTTGAACTGCCTTGGCTCAGGGTCTGGGCTTCCATATTCAGCTTGTGACCTGAAATCACGGAGGGAGTTTGCAGCAGGAGTTCTGCCTGCCAGAAGATGCACCAACTACCCCCTGCCACCCCTCAGGCTCAGCCCTCTAGGAAGGTCTGGGGGACAGTGAGCTCTGACGCCCTTGGCATGTGTTGGGCTGCCTCTGGTGGCAGCAGGCATCTGCTTCCTACACCCTCAAAACTCGGGAGTGACGACCTAATAATGGGGCAACGGTCTGGATCACCGAGCTCCAGCCTGACCCCAGCCTTGCTGACTCCCGCATCCCTGAACTTGGCTCGGAGGCCAGTTCTGCCAAGGGTGGGGTGGGCCTTTCCCATCTTAAGCATCTAGGACGTGGCTTTGCTATGCGTTGGTTTCTGGGCAGGCTGATTTAAGCAGTGACTAAGCTTGAAAGTCATAAAACTGACTAATAAATCTGTCAGTGAGGCTGTCAGCCTGCCGGGATGCCAGCCCGGTGGCTTCTGCAGCGGGGCACGGCCTCTCATTTCCGGCTTCTCTGAGTGCCCCAGGCAGCCTGCCTGAATGGCACTGAAATTGTATGGCTCCCAAGGTCCCTTCTGACGGCCAGGATCCAGCTTTACCCTGGATGGAGCTGCAGTGCTGAACCTGGGCAGGAAGATGGGCCAAGATCGGTGTGACCTAATGACCAAGGCTGGGTCACCCTTTGAAGCCATTTCTGAATCTATGGGCAGGAAATGCTGGGACTTGACGAAGGGAGGTGTCTCCTTGGGCCAGCCCCACTCCCCAGAGATTTCCTGACTCAGCTCATTGCAACACCTTCAGCTTCCTGGGGATCATTTCTACACACCAAAACCATGGTGTTACAGAGTTTTCTTAGCTGTAATCCTTATGGTAGCAGCAGCCAGGCCTTTTTTCTTCGGCACTGATGGGTGGGTTCAAACCACCAACATTTAGGTTAGTAGTAAAGTGCAAATTATGCACCACCCAGGGACCTTTTTCACACACAAAGGCTGTGTCACTTGGAGTCTGAAGAGACTGTTCACATCTCAGCTCAGCCATGGGACTGAGCCTCATCTCTCAATTGATTTTCCAGCTATAAAATGAAAAGGGTAATACCACCTGCCCTGCCAGCCCCACAGGCATTTGATATTCAGGGGGTTTGAGAGAGTGCAGAGCGCCACCTAACAATGAAGAGTAACAAGTTCTTGAGTTCAACTCAACGGGCCTTTACCAAGTGCTGGCTTTGTGCCGGCCCGTGTGCTGGGCATCAGGCGTGCAGAGATGATACAGTTCCTGCCCTCTTTGGTGCCCACCACTCTGCTGGATGCTAGGAAGAGACAAATACATACCGATAATAACACTAACAACATTAATAGTAAGAGTTTCATTCACTGAGTGCTTACCGTGGCCCAGGCCTGAACTAAGTACTTCACGTACATTTAATCCTTAAATACCTATGCCAGGTGGGCATTACTATTTCCATTTTGCAGATGAGAAAACTGAGGCTCAGTGGGGTGAAGTCATTTGCCCAAAGTCACTCAGCTAAGAAGTGGCAGGTCATCTGGTTTCAAAATCTCCCCCCTCCACGTGTCGGCCACCTTCTTCTCGACTTTTTAGCACGCACAGGTTTTAGACCATGCTTCCTTTCCCAGTCTTCAGCAGCAGGGCGGAAGAGCTGCATGTTTTATTATGTTCGTGTATAAAGGGGATGTGTGTCAAAGTATCTTCTTTGCTGTTGCTTGTCCTAGGTCCTATAACACCATCAGGTGTAGAAGGTAGGCCCTCTGTGGTCGCTCTCCCCAGCTCTGCCCCCAACCAGACGAACTTGGACGAATCGTGACCCTCTCTTCTCTTCCACTCACTCAGCATGAAATCAAAGATTTGGATGAGATGGGTCCCCCAAATGTCCTCCCTGTTCTATGCACCCGTGATACTTGTCACCTCTAGATGCGTCTCTCCCACTTGAACGAGGAGGGGGAGGACTTGCAATACTTGTCCTGGCTCAGCTTCAAACAGGCTGTGTGACTTTGCGAGAGTCACTTGACCCATCTGGGCTTCAATTTCTCCAGCTGTGAACTGGGGACAGACTGTATTGCGCTCCCTCTCTCCCCCCACAGGCTTTTGGTATGGATCAAACAAGACTGAGGCCGTGAAAGTGGCCTGAAATTGTTAGAATAATGTTGTTGTTGCTGGGTGCCATAGAGTCAATTCCAATTCATAATGACCTCATGTGACAGAGTAGAACTGCCCCATGGAGTTTTCTAGGCTGTCATCTTTACAGGAACAGATCAACAGGTCTTTCTCCCTCGAGTTTCTGGGTAAGTCCCAACCATCAACCTTTTGGTTAGCAGCCAAGTGCTTAACATTTGCACCAAGAGGTTTCCTTTGTTATAGCAGTGTGAGGGTGTCATTCCTACTACTAATTATTACTGAGTAGGGGTGGATGAGGCCACAGAAGGTGCTGGGGAGTACTGCAGGGAGCTAGCCTGCAAACCTTGGTGTCCCCCTGTCATCAGGAGGCTAAACTGCCCCCTGTCCAACAGTGAGACACTTGTTGAAAGCTATTACTATTGGATAACTAGTTGTTTGAATTATTCTAATAGCTGACAATTATTGCATCCTTACTGTGCGCCAGGCACTCAGCCAAACCTTATGTATTACTGCAGGAGTCCAAGGTTAAATAAAACACACCCTGGTAATTGAAACATTCTTTTTTGAGTCAAAATAGTTCAGAACCGATTATGGGAGGTGTCGAGGTTAAGAACATGAGTTTTACAGTCAGACAAACCAGGTTCAAATCCAGTCTAGTCTGCTGCTGGCTGACATGGCCTTAGGCATCATTACTTTTCAACCTCAGCTCACCCACGTGAAAAACAAGGATAATACTTCTAATCTCACAGGGACACCGTGAGCATGTAATTGGTAGTGCTCATGCCAGGCTCAGGACAGGGAGCCCTGTGGGGTGCAGACACAGGCTGATTGGGCAGGGCACCAGGCTGGCGTGAGTGGAGTCGGGCAAGGTGGTCTCTAGAAGCAGACCAGGCCTGAACCACGCTGCCATGGCCCAGGAGCCACCAGAAGATGGGCAGGATGGAGCACGATCTCCGTTACCCCAGGAAGCCCTATAGGTGAAGGAGTCTTTCTCAGTGAATGCACTTTCTCAGTCCATTGTTCTCTGTCTCCTCCTCCTTCCCTCCTCTCCTCCTCTTTCTCTCCCTCCTCCTCCGCACTACCTCCTTCCCCCTCCTCCCTTCCATCTCCCCCCTCCTCCCTCTCTTCTCCTCCTGTCCTTTTTCCCCTCCTCCTCTGCCTGTTCCCCTCCTCCTCCTTCCCCCTCTCCTCCTGTCTTCTTTCCTAACTCCTGACTCAGAGAGAAGTTCTTAGGACTCCAACTAAAGCCTGCCTCAGCTATGGCCAGTCAGGCTGCCCGGCCCCCGGGTTGGGAAGGGCAGCTACCGGGCAGGCCGCAGGCAAGGGAGGGATCAGCCCAGCTGCTGTGGCTAAAGACAGAGCCTGGGCGAGGGAAGCCCCTGCGTCTGCGCCCTACTGTCCGTGTGAATTCTCCTCCCTGAGGCCATGGCAGCTGAGCTTAAAGCCCTGGAAACCCACTGTGACACTGTCTAGGCCTCTGGCTGTCCTGCTGGGAGAAAGGGGTGTCCTGGAAGAAAACCCCCAAAGCCAAGAGGGAGGCAAGGGAGATGGAATCGTCTTTTTGACCTCGGCAACAAGAGGGAGGGGCTTCTTCCAACAGCAGTTCCCTACCCGGTTCTACATGGAAATACCCCCAGGGGCTTGTTGATTAACATCCAGATTCTGGGGCCCCAGCGCTGAGATGCTGATTCAGTAAACCTGAAGCTGGGCCTGGGAATATGTATTTAACAAGTTCTCCAGGTCTTTCCTGTTTGGCGCCTGCCGCAAGGCTCCAAGAAGGAATTTGGGGTGTAAACACGGAGTTATTGGAACACACAAATCCCAGACTGAAAATTGATCTCATTTCATACATTTTCGCTCATAATTATTTCGGTCTCTTCTGCCTGATAGAGCTGAAACAATAGCAATCAGAGTGAGGGAACGAAGGTGACATTTGGGGCACTTTCTCCAGCCTGAGAACCTGGCCGGCTCAGGGTTCAAAAGGGAGGCAAGGGGCTCTTTCCAACTCGTCTACATACAATCAGCCCATCAATCAGTCACAGGCCAATCTCCGCCCCTCCACACAACCCTCTACTGCCTTCTAGTGTTCTGGATGACTTGTCTCCAGACTCCAGGCCTAACAAAGTAAACTTGTGGTGGGGCCCCAGGAGCCTTGGCCTGTCCAGCCAGGAGGTGACACTGATTCTGGAAGCATCTCACTTCTCTGCTCAGGCTGAACTCCTCTCTTTTCAGCTGGTATCCAAAGGTGGCAGTCACAGCAGGCCCCAGCCCAACCTTCCACTTTTCTGAAAACAAACCAACCAACCAGTTAGCTCAAGCCAGGCCTCCTTTACCTGCTGTGGACCCCCGGACAAGCCCTTTCACCAGCCTCGTCTTCTCTACGAAATGGGGAGAAGAGTGACACCTTCTCTGAAGTGCTTTCAGGGAGATGAAATGAAAAGATGCTGCATCCTGAAGTGGATGGCTTCTAGAAAGACTTCCTCCTGCCCTCCTTCCTGCCTTCTCTCCTCCTTAATGGCTTCTGGGTCCTCAAGGAAGAGGCTGCCCTTGGCTTCCCAGCAGGACCAAGCTCCTGTCTCTCACTGGGAGCTTGTCCCACTTCTTAACAGGGCTCTGGGACCAGCAGATGTTGGCTATTTTTTACCTGTTGTAATTAGAGGATTGTGGTGATGGGAGAGTAAAGACTTGCCTCCTCTGGTCTTTGGCCCCTCAGGTGGAGAGCCTCTTCCATGACACAGATGGCTCTAAACAGATGTCTGGGCCAAACATCATTCATTCAGTCAACAAACAACTTGATGGGCCCCCACTGGCTCAGGGAATATAGAGAGAAGCCCTTTCCTCAGGGGGCTCTCCTGGGCCACAGAGCGATGACCTCATATCTATGAAACAAAGGGCTGCAAGTGTGTCCATGAATGTCTTCACAGGGAGCCATTAGGGCAGAAAGGTGGGAGTGAGCATTCCTGCTTGGGGGCAGGGGGACAGATAGGGGGACCTCTGCTTGAGGGGCCCTCATTTTAAGAGTTGGAGAATGGGTTTTGAGTTTGCCAGGTGAAGGAAGCAGTGACAGCAATGGCGTGGAGGCATGAAGCACGTTCTGGAATCCACAGGTATTCAGTGTGGTAGAGCAGAGGGATCTCCCAGGTATGTGGGATGGTGAAGCAGAGGGGTAGATGGAGAGGGAAGCTAGCTGGAGAAGATCCTAGAGGACTTGTGGGTGCTCTGTGGAGCCCGAACTCAGGGACTCGACATGACTAGGTCATCACTCGCTCAACATGGACTAGAGGGGAGAGGAGGGGAGGCCTTGAGGCTCGAGTGCCACAGCTGGATGGGGCTGGCCTAGAAAGTCATTTTGTTCAGCCTCCTGTTTCCATTCTACTTGTTTTAAGATAAGAATCCACTTACCAAGTAGTAAAGCCTCAATTAATACTTTTAGGAAGCTATTGCCTTCCAGTATTTCATGAGAAACTTAAGTCACTGCCCCTACCTACTCCCATCTACATAAACGTATACATACACACACAGAGCCAGGTACCGAAGGCCACCCCAGAACTCAGCCCCAGACCTTCCTCAGGTGGGGTCATGCTGCCTCTCTTCTCAGCACACAATGGCTTCCCCAGCTGAGACGCTGGCCTCTAGCTGAGGACATCTCCAAGCAACTCAACAGACATCACCACATTAATTTTCAGAGTTGTTTCTTTTTGGCCCCATTAGCCAATTTTAAGACAAGTGTTTTCCATCTTCCCAAATCACTGGAATCCAACAGAAAATGATAAGAAAGCTAATACTCAAGCTTCTTCCTTCTGGAGAAATTAAAAGTTTTGACCACTTTCTACTTTGTTTCGACTGTGCCTGATTCAATTGTTCTTAACTTTGAGGGAGTGTACACATCACTTGTGGTGTTGGTTAAAATTCCAATCCCCAGGTCCCACCTTCAGATATTCTAGTCCGTAGGTCTGGAGGGGAGCCCGGGTGTGATGGTTAAGGTTGTGGGTCAACCTGGATGGGCCATGATTCTCAGTGGTTTGGCAGTTATGTAATGATGTAGTCATCCTCCATGATGTGATCTGATGTTATTAGCCAATCAGTTGTAAGAGGAATTTCCTTGGGAGAGTGGCCTGCATCTGATATATATGGACCTTCTGGCAAAGTTTGCTTGCTTGCTCTGGATCCTGCATCTGACTTGTCATCATCTGACTTCCGGTTCTTGGGACTTGAGCCAGCAACCTGCCATATTGCCTGCTGATCTTGGGATTTGTCGGCCTCTGCAGCCTGTGAGCCAGAGCCTACTGTCTTACCTGTCGATCTTGGGTATGTCAGCCTCCATAGCCCATGAGCCAGCAGCCTGCTGTCTGACCTGCTCTTGGGTTCATCAGCCACTGCAGCTACATGAGTAAGGAGAAGCCTCCAGCCTGACACCTGACCCACGGACTTGGGACTTGTCAGCCTCTACAACCACGTAAGCCATTTCCTTGAGATAAATCTCTCCTCTCTCTCTTTCTCTCCATATATACATGTATATCTCCATATATATATGTGTATACACACACACACACACACACACACACACACACACACTTCACTGGTTTTGCTTCTCTAGAGAACCCAGCTTAAGACACCAGGAATCTACACTGAAGGTGCCCCATGTGATCAGAGATCACACACTGAGAAAATTGAAGTTTGACATCACCATTATTCATGAAAGTACTGAGCCAGGGAGCTACTTCCCATCTCTTATTTTCTCCTTTCCTTATATCACTTCAGCTAGAGATTTGATCATCGAAGGCACCATGATGAGACAGAAAAGAAGATGAAATTTCCTAACTGTACCGTAACTTTGCCAGAATCCCAGCCTCCATGTGTAGGGAGATGTGAAGCGGTGTGGCAGATGTTGGCTGCCTACCCAATAGCCATCCCCCTCCCTGGTCCGCTCCTCCTGCTAAACAGAACCCCAATTCTGTTCAGGGAAGGCTGGGCCCCAGTCCTAGTCCCAGCTCTAGGAGGAAAACTGATTGGTCTAAACCAGAGGTTTTCAACTCTGCTGCACACTAAAATTGTCTGGGGACATCTATAAATACTGATTGTTACGGATTGAATTGTGTCCCCCCAAAATATTTGTTGAAATCCTAACCCCTATACCTATGGAAAGGAGCCTTGGTGGCGCAATAGTTAAGCACTCGGCTGCTAACCGAAATGTTGGCGATTTGAACCCACCAGCTGCTCCATGGGGGGAAAGATACAGCAGTCTGCTCTGCTAGAGATTTACAGCCTCAGAAACCCTATGGGGCAGTTCTACTCTGTCCTATAGGGTCACTATGAGTCGGAATCGACTCAATGGCAGTAGGTTTTTGGATTTTATACCTGTGGATATTATCCCATTTGGGAATAGAGTTTTTCTGTATTATGTTAATGAGGCAGATCAGGCACAGATGCAAGCAAGCAAAAGAGATGCCATGCCACAAGAAGATCACCAAGGACCCAAGAGACAGAAGCTGAAAAGAGACAAGGACCTTCCCACAGAGCTGAGGGAGAGAGAAAACCTTCCCCTGGAGCTGGTGTCTTGAATTCAGACTTCTTGCCTCCTAAACTGAGAAAATATTCTTAAGAAACATTCTGTTTGTTAAGGCCACCCACTTGTGGTATTTCTGTTATAGCAGCCCCAAGAAACTAAGACACCCATGCATGGACCCTGCCTGATATCAACTAATGCAGAATCTCTATGGATGAGACTTGGGCATAGGTGCATCTTTAAGTTCCCCAGGTGATTCTAATGTTAAAAAGCAAACCATTCATAGCACTAATCCCATTCTCCTTGCCAGTGATTGGTTTAAGGATAGACATATGACATGATTACAGTCAATGAGACATAAGAAGAAGTCTGCTCCATATTCTTCAAACTGGACATGAGGAAAAGATGTGCCTTCTTCTGACTTTCTGGCCTTTGGACACTGCTGTGTGAGGTTGAGGGTTGCAGCTATGGCAGCCACCTTGTGACCATGAGGAATAAGCCTGCAAAGGCCAGTATGCTGAAGATAGCAGAGCAAAACAATGGTGAGAACCTGGGTCTTGCCTTTGCCACCAAGGCCTTGCATATGATATTGAACTAAGTTAACCAATTCTGGAGTCGCTTCATCTCTGGACTCCTGGTTATGTGAGATGGTAAGTTTTCCTTATTGGTTAACTCACTGGTTAGATCTTCTTGTTGTGGTTGTTTTGCTGGTTTGGTTTTATTGTTTTTCCAGTATCTTAGGTGACACAGAAAGATAAGAATTTCTAGGAGACTGCCTATTGGTTCCAATTGCCCTTAAAATGATTACTTTCTGATCTTTCTGTAATGAATGCCCACACCTCCTTTCTCTAGAGTCTGAAGTGAATCTGGCTCCCTTAGGACTTCAAGGAGGCAGGACAGATCATGATTAAGCCCTTGGGCTCTTGCACAGAAATCAACCAGGATGAGTTCAGATGTGCACTTCACCACTAATTAGCTATGTGACTTTTAGTAGTTATTTAACCTCTCTAAGTCTCAGTTTGCTCATCTGTCATTTGGGGATAATGTTACCTATTTCCTAGTAATGTTTGGATTTAATATAGGACTTAATGAGATAATCTGTGCAAAGCCTTTAACAACATACTTGGTATCTGTGTTAACACTCATCATTAAATCAGACATGGGAATCATATGTTTGAATGTACTAGAACATTCCCAATTTTTCAATAAAGGCAATTCAGTAGTAAAACTAAATGCCTGTCTATGTTTATAATTGTAAGTCAAGAAAAAGCCTTCATCCAGAAAAAACAACCCAACCCATTGCCTTCAAGCCAATTCCAACTCATAGCAGCAACCCTATAGGACAGAGTAGAACTGCCCCATACAGTTTCCAAGGCTGTAATCTTTATGGAAGCAGACAGCCATATCTTTCTACTGCGGAACAGCTGGTGGGTTTGAAGAGCCAACCTTTCAGTTAGCAACATAGAGCTTAACCACCGTGCCACCAAGGCTCCAGGCCTTCATGGGGCTCTCTCAGTTTCTGTTTCAAGCCATGCGGTCTTCATGACTCTTACAGGGAATGGAATTAGAGTGTGGCCTTTTATATCCTCTATCAAAGCAGAGATGCAGTGAGATGTCCCCCATGGTACAGTTACCCATGTATAGCACAGGCATACATGTCACCACAGGCTGTCTGCTGCTGTGACCTTGAACACTCATAAGCACAGGGTGCCAGTTTCGCAGCATGTGAGTCATCAGGCTCAAGCCATCCCCCAAAGATGCCGGTCTAGCCATGGGCTTCTGTGATGTCTATCACCACAGCACTCAGGAGTGCTTGCAGCAGCCACCTTTTTTTTTTTTTTTTGTAAGAATCACGAAGGTGGGAAGAAAGTGGCTTCCTTGACTGTGGAGCCTCTCCTGGTGAGGTGGGGCTGATAGACTGAGGACCAGTCAAGGCAAGAGGCCTCCTCTGGAACATCCTAATCCCAGGGCTGAGTCACAAGTTTAAGGAGTTCCTAGGCCTAGCTGCTCAACAGCAGAAGCTCTTTCCCCACCCAGGGCAGCCTGCAGCATCTGTGGACAGCATCCACACAGAGGACACCAGTGACTGAAGGCGTCTGCCTGGTCTCCCTGGGGTTCCAGCCTTTAATCTGGCCTTGCCAACTGCCATATACTTGTCATACCATGTCTGGCTTTGGGGGATAGGATTCAAAGTGAGGAGGCAGGTACTTTCATGTTTTACTTTATAACTGCTTGAATTTGTTGCAACGAAAATGTGTCCTTTGAAAAAGTTTTTTCCTTTAAAACCAAGGTGGGGATTGGTGGGGATCAGGAGGTGGGGGTGGGTGGATGCGGTTGAGAGGCCCTTCCGTGCCTGCAGTGAGAGCTTCCTGTTGACCTAACACTGGCCAGGGTAACACATGATGGGGAGGGAGTGGTGCCAAGCCTCCACCCTTCTTGCTTCCAAACATTGGGTTTGGCACCTACAGCCTGCCCTACCCTTGTTCCCTCAAGTCTTGTTTACTCTGTCCATGAGGCTCACTCAGACACTGTACTCAGATCCTAACACCAGAGCTAATCTGGGGCAGAGCCTGGGTGCAGCCAAAAGTTACCGCCATCTGATTCTCTTTTCTACATATCTCAGGCTCTTGCCTTGACACTTTCTGCCAATGCCTTTGAAAAAGATTTAATACGTGATACTTAGATAGACAAAAAAAATTACAAAGAATAACACAACACCTGTTGCCCACCACCCAGTCTAAGAAACAAAACATTTGTCAATCATGTCAAAGCTGCTTCTATACCCTGAAATGACTTGAATTTGGTGTCCATCATACATATCCATTGGAATTCTTTGGCTACAAATAACAGAAAACCCACGCAGTTGCTTAAGTGAGATAAAAGTTAATTCTCTCTCGTGAAAGAAGATTTGGAGAAAAGCAACTCAGGGATGCTGTGGGAGCACCATGATGCTACAGGAGCAGCCATCCTGGGTGCCGCCATCTTCCACACTATTCCCACCTGTCTTAGTTATCTAGTGCTACCATAACAAAAAATCCACAAGTGGATGGCTTCAACAAACAGATGTTAATCCCCTCACAGTCCAGTAGGCTAGAAGTCTGAATTCAGAGCATCAGTTCCAGGGGAAGGCTTTCTCTCTCTGTCGGCTCTAGAGGAAGCTCTTTGCCATCAATCTTGTCCTGGTCTAGGAACTTCTCAGCACAGAGACCCCAGGTCCAAAGGACTCGCTCTGTTCCTGGCACTAATTTCTTGGTGGTATGAGGTCTTTTTGTCTCTCTGCTCACTCCTCTCTTTTATATCTCAAAAGAGATTGACTCAAGACACGACCGAATCTTGTAGATTGAGTCCTACCTCATTAACATAACTACCTCTCGTCCTGCCTCGTTGACATCATAGAGGCAGGATTCACAACACATACAAAAATCACATTAGATGACAAAATGGTGGACAATCACACAATACTGGGAACCATGGCCTAGCCAAGTTGACGCACATTTTGGGGGGACACAATTCAACCCATAATATCACCTCACAGACTAAGTTGGTGTCAAGCTCTACCTATACTATCTACTGGCAGCCAGCAAGAAGGAGGAGGGAAGGGAAGAAAAGCATGTCACCTGCCTTAAGGTGACTTCTTGGAAGCTGCTTACAATACTTCTCTTACGTCGCATTGGTCAGAACTTGCTTACAAGGCCACACCCAGCTGCAAGAGAAGCTGGGTGATACAGTTTTTATTCCAGCTGGCCCTGCCCACAGTTAAAAATCAGGAGTCTCCTTCTAACGAAGAAAGGGAGGATGAAACTGGGAGACATCTAGTGGCGTCTGACCATCACAGTCAGAATGTGGACCAAAAAACCAAAAAAAAACAAACCCATTGCCATCAAGTCGATTTCTACTCATAGCGATGCTATAGGACAGAGTAGAGTTGCCCTATAGGGTTTCCAAGGAGCAGCTGGTGGATTCAAACTGCTGACCTTTTGATTAGCAGCTGAGCTCTTATGCAGCACTGGGGCTCCAGAATGCCGACATAGCACCTCAAATTGTTGAAGATGCCAGTTTGCATTTTTTTAAAATAATTTTTCTGTGTATTTATTATACTTTAATAAAAAGTATGCAAAGAATAAAGTTCAATGAATTTGCACAAGTGGATCAAGATATAAGGTGTTACCAACACTCCCAGAAACTCCCTGATACCAAAAAAATTTTCAATTATATAATAAAATCCCAGTCTAGTAGCTGCTTAATCTGGCGTAGTTTATGAGAATTTAGTTTGCATCTCTCTTTAGTCTTAGAGGAACATTTTCTCAATTTTTCTTTGGTGAATGTCTTAGTTTCCTAGGGCTGGTGGAGCAAAATACCACAAAAAGTGTGGTTTTAAAGAACAGAAATTTATTTTCTCACTGTCAGGAGGTTAAAAGTCACCATTCAGCATGTGGCTCTAGGAAGAGGTCCTTCTTTGTCTCTTTCAGCTTCTAGTAGCTGCCAGCAATCCTGGTATTCCTGGGCTTGTAGATTCATCTGCTCTGTCCTCACACAGTATTTGTCTCCACTGTGTGGAAGCTCTATGGGGCAGCTCTACCCCATCCTACAGGGTCGCTATGAATAGGAAGTGACTCAACAGCAACAGGTTTGGATTTTTTGGGTATATGTCTCTGTGTCTATTTTGCTCTTTTTATAAGACAACAGTTAGAAGTGATTAGGTTTAGGTCCCACCCTACCCTAGCATGACCTCATTAACACAACAAAAGAAAACCCCTGTCTTAGTTATCTAGTGCTGCTATAACAGAAATACCATAAGTGGATGGCTTTAATAGAGAAATTTATTCTCTCACACTCTAGGAGGCTAGAAGTCCAAATTCAGGGTGCCAGCTCTAGGGGAAGGCTTTCTCCCTCTGTCGGTTCTGCGGGAAGGTCGTTGTCGTCAATCTTCCCCTGGTCTAGGAGCTTCTCAGCACAGGGACCCCGAGTTCAAGACATGCTCTGCTCCCAGTGCTTCTTTCTTGGTGGTATGAGGTCCCTCTCCTCTCTGCTCAAGTCTCTCTTCTATATCTCAAAAGACATTGACTCAGGATACACCCTAATTCTGTAGATTGAGTCCTGCCTCATTAGCGTGACTGCATCTAATCCTGCCTCATTAACATCATAGAGGTTAGGATTTATAGCACACAGGATAATCACATCAGATCACAAAATGGTGGACAACCACATGATACTGGGAATCATGGCCTAGCCAAGTTGATATACATTTTTGGGAGACATAATTCAATCCATAAAAGTGTGTATTTCTTCTGATGAATGAGCTGAAGCCAAGGCTGAAATTCCCCTAAAAGAAATCCTGACCCACAGGGAAATGTGTTCATGGACTTCGGTTTAAGCTACACCGGAGACAGAGATGGCATTGACTGTGCACCTAAGGTGAACCTGACCCAAGCCATAGGCTTTCTACCATCACATAGGCATGTGAAAGCTGGACAGTGAATAAAGATGACCGAGGAAGAATTGACGCATTTGAATGATGGCGTTGGTGAAGAATATTGAATATACCATGGACTGCCAGAAGAGCAAACAAACCTGTCTCGGAAGAAGTACAGCCAGAATGCTCCTTAGAAGCAAGGATGGTGAAACTTCACCTTGCTTACTTTGGACATGTTATCAGGAGGGAACCAGTTCCTGGAAAAGGGTATCATGCTTGGTAAAGTAGAGGGTCAGTGAAAAAGAGAAAGACCCTCAATGAGATGGACTGACACAGTGGCTGCAGCAATGGGCTCAAGCATAGCAATGATTGTGAGGATGGCGCAGGACTGGGCAGGGTTTCATTCTGTTGTATATAGAGTTGATATGAGTCGGAAACAACTTGATAGCACCTAACAACAACGACATACATGTAAGTTATATGTTCACCACTCATCGGTCAGTTTATTGTATTGTGGTGGTTTGTGTCTTGCTGTAATGCTGGAAGCTATGCCACCAGTATTTCAAACACCAGCAAGATCACCCATTTGATCTTGCTTGCTTCTGTACTTAATCTGCTCCCTTTATATCTCAAAAAAGATTGGTTTAAAACACCCCCTACACTGATCTGGCCTCATTAACATAACAAAGAAAACCCTGTTCCCAATGGGATCACGTCCACAGGTATGTTGTTGTTGTTAGGTGCCACAGACTCGATTTCAACTCATAGCTACCCCATGTGACAGCGTAGAACTGCCCCATAGGGTTTTCTTGCCTGTAATCTTTTACAGAAACAGATCGACAGATCTTTCTCCTACGGAGACACTGGGTAGGATTGAACCACTAACCTTTTAGTTAGCAGCCAAGGACTTAATCATTTGCACCACCAGGGGTCCTTATCCACAGGTATAGGGGTTAGGATTTGCAATACATATTTTAGGGGAACACAATTCCATCTATAACAATATTGTTATGGTGTTATTACAAGAGAAAAATGTTGCCAAAGTACTTGTAAATATAAAAATCCATTCCCCTTGGGAGACTAAGGGGTCTCCCCCTGAGCTCTACTACACAATTCTCCCCTATAGCCTCTGTTTCTGATCTAGTCTCTGGCTGCTAAGCGCCATGAAGACAGGCCACAGAGGCCCCGACCCTCGTCCACCCCGCGTCTCATCACAGAGCTGATGATGGCGAAAGCACTGAGGAAACAATTGATAGAGCCAATGGCTCGTTATTTTTCCTGGATCCAAGTCATGACCCACTTGGTCTCTTGTTGCCACAGCCCTCCCCTAAATTTCTGGAACACTCGGGTCCATCGACATGTTTTACTGTCTTGCCACCTTCCTCCCTCCCTTTCTTACTCTTTTTAACCTGTGCCAGCCCATATATATTTAGCTCTTTTAATCTTGCTTCAAGTCAAGTCCCTGAAAATTTTTCCCCTGAACTCCCTCCAGACTGTAAATACTTACCTCCTGGAAATGCATCATGTCCAATGCAGTCTATCACTTCTGCTCTCATTACCAGGAGAAAGATGATAAGGACGCTGCCAAGAAGCAGAAAAAGGCAAGGCACTCGGTGTGGAAGGCTTTGGATCCCTTTATTTTTATTTAAAGACTGAAGCAGCTTTGAAAGGCCTGGGATATAATTTATTTCACCATAGTGGTATAATCTGGTGGTTAAAGGTTTGTTTGGGCTCTGGCATCTGAGTGCCTGCATTAAAATCCTGGCTTCATCTTTTATTTTCCATGGGATCTTGGCCAACTTACTTAGCTTTCTGTGCCTCGACATTTTCAGCAGTAAAATGGGAATGGTAAGTATTTACCTTGCAGGGCAGTTATGAGAATTAAATGAGATAATGCTTGTAATATCCTCAGCTTGGTGCCTGGTACTTGGTCAGTGCTCAGTACATGTTAGTGGTGGTGGTGATTTTTCCTGTGGCCTAACATGTATCCATTCTCCCTTTATCATTACTAACAGAAACCTGGTTTTATGCTGGGTGCCGAAATAATCAAAAGTAACCCTCATAACCTTTTTCCGGCTTCCCTTGTAGCCAGGAGTAGTCACGTGTCATAGTTCTTGACAAGGAGACGTCTGCTGGAGTCATGATTGTGCTCCTAGGAAATCCTCTTAACAGGAGCTGACTGAATTGGCATGTGCCTATCTGCCCTTCTCTTCCTCTCTCAGAATTCTGATTTAGAATGTGGACATAATGTCAGGAGCTTCAGCAGCCATCTTTTGACCATGAGCCAAATTTGAGGATGGCAGCCGTGTGCTCAGGAGCGCCTGCCTTCAGACTTCTTAAGCCCAAATGAATTAATAAAGAAATAACGCCCTAATCTTGGTAAGCTCCTATTTCCTGGATCCTTATGACTAGCAGCCGTACACAAGTCCCAACTGCTACGAGCATTAGGTTCTGTTTGGATAAGGCTCATCTCCCCTGTTAGAACTGAAGGGAAGCCTGAAGTGGTTCTCAAACTGTGCACCCTAGAATCTGAGGGGTTCCACGGAGCCCCTTCTTGGGGGCTTTTTTCCAACTTGGCTTTAACGTATTGTAAGGGGAGAGGTGGACCAGTTTCTTTACAGAACAGATTCCAGGGCAAAAAATAAAAGGCTTAGAAACCAACGTTCTTATCCAACTCCCTTATTTCACAGATGAGTGATCTGAAGACCCTCAAAGTGAGGCCACTTGCCCAGTCAAGCTCAGGCAGAGCCAAGAGGAGAACCCAAGTTTCCCGCTCTTTCCAGGAAGCCCTGCCAAGTCCTGGAACAGCCACAAAAAAAGCAGATCCGAAGGGTTTACAATTGCTGAAGAAGCTCCAACCCACCAGGCCTTGCCCAGCTGCCGGCTCTAGGGGGAATTGTACGGCCCCTCCAGTTAAAACTAATGAGGCTAGGAATACCTTTCTAGGGCCCTGGGCAGCCAATTTGCCCTCCTGCTGAGAGAAAGTTGGAAGGGTTCCCTCTTCTCTGTCTACAGTAATTCATTAATTGTTTGTTTATTTTTTTAAAAGCACACACACACACTAGATGTGTGGAGGGAAGGGGGTGAATCGATGGTGTGAAAGCCTCAATACTGGGGTTCTTTGTCCCTGTTCTTCTAGTTCTTCTTTGCAATCTATGCTTGCCTAATCTACTGAAGATCAATGGCTGCTAAGTTGCAGCTGTAAACACTACCTCATTCAAGGTCAATTGGAGAGCAGCCAAGTGTTCTACAGCAGGACAACAGTGGGAGAGGTGGCAGGGGTGCATTTATCATGGAGCCTTTGGTAACTGTTTAGAGGCTCTGTTCTCGGGGATTTGCCCTGTTTGGGCACAGTTGGTCAACTCAGTAGAAAATAAATTGCTGCTTGAGTGGAATAACCACGAATTCAAAATACCTCATTCCAGGACTTTAACTAGAAATTCTTTTCTCATTCCTCCATTCTATCCGTCCATTCCATCCGTCTGTCCATTTGTCCATCCATTCATCCATCCATCCCATTCTTTCATCCATCCATTTCATCCATCCATCAAGTCACCCATTCATTCAACAAATAACTATGGAGCACCTACTAGCGTGCCTGGCACCAGCCAGGAGGCGAGGTTATAGTGGAGAAGAAGACAGGCAAGATCCTACTTGGAGCTTATTTTGGGGGATGGGGCAAGACTGAAAACAGACATATAACCAAGTAGACAAACAATGGAGTCTGTGTGGCAGGGAAGTCCCTCAGCAGGGGAAGCAACCCAGAGGAGACCACACTGCACCGCCTCCAGGTAGCAGACTGAACAATGGAGACCCACCCCTGGGGCTCTGACTTACAGCAATGATTAACGGTGCTTATCATAGCATTTGTTCGTTGTCAGATGCCAGGCCCAATGTTAAGTGTTTTACTCGGATTCTTGTGCTTTAACTCTCCTTGGAAGCATGGCTTCCTTCCCTACCCCCACCCCAGCCACCCACTGGAAGAAGGACCTCACAAACTCTCAGAGAAGCTCAGATATTGGGGTGAACTTAGCAGCCCTTTGTTTGGGAGTGATGGGCAAGGCTTGGGGCTGCTTAAGGACTTGTACTTATAAACCGCAAAGGTGTCAGTATAGCTGTACTATCCGAAAGAAAGACATTAGCACAATGTGGATTTTGGGAAAGTAAGTAATGAGTGTCTCGGACAGCTGAAGGATAAAACATGGTATAGAAATCTCGTTAAAAAGTAGAATCTGATTCAGTGTATCTAGGGTGGAAATGCAAATTCTCAGTAGGGGTTTGAACCAGAGTGAACCGGTTCGAAGCCCTGCCTGAAACCTCCCCGCTTTGAGTTAAAGCATGGAAAGCATCCACCTTGTGGAGGGCACTGCCATTCTCCACCTTCTCCCCATTGGCAGACATTGCTAATGAGTTTTGACTTCAGAATCCTCCTCGGAACAGTGCTCCATGTAGCCAATGCCAACTGAGCAGAGCTGGCATATTAGGTGACATCTATATATGCCAGGTTTGGGCTGAGGCATTGCTGATGCTCCTGAAAACCATAAACACCTTGGGAGTAGGCGAGACCTTACAATTATTTCCATCGTGAACAGCAAACTGCAAGTTGATTAGTTCACCAATGTTCTGGTCACGGTTCCTGGTAGCAAACAATAGAAGCCATCTCTGGCCCACTAAAGAGTCACTACTGAATCCCCACTGAAAGGACACTAGTCTGCTCACAAAACTGAACAAAAAGCTGGAGAAAAGAAGCAAGACCCGTGGAGGTTAAACAGTGAGAACACAGCCAAGTCCATGCCACAGGAAAACTTGATTGAGACATCACTGTTGGCAATACCACCACTGGACACTCCCCACCACGGCCACTGCCTTCACAACTCAGCTGTTGCTGCCCTGAATAACCTCTACCTGAGCCCACCTCTCTGGGTCACTCTCTGGAGATTCAAAGTCCCTGGTGAGAGTCAGTTGGCTGAGTTAGGTTACGTGCTGCCCTCTGGTGGCCAGAGAGCATAGAGCTGGCCTTCTGCCCCACTCTAACTTCCTCAGTGATCCGCGTGCCCTGTCTCCCACCTTAACCCTCCCTGGGGAGAATCTTCCCAAGTAGCAAGTGGGTTCACATGTTACATCCCCTTAAAAGGGTATAAGGTCCCCTGCACTCAGATAATTTACCCTGGAATGTTCCTGCTAGAAAAGACTTTTGAGACCTTCTAGTTCAACACGTCCAAAGTATGTGAGACGTAGTCTCGCCATCCTTGCTCCTAAGGAGCATTCTGGCTGTACTTTTCCCAAGACAGATTTGGTAAATGCTTGGTAAAGCAGAGGGTCAGTGAAGAAGAGAAAGACCCTCAACAAGATAGATTGACACAGTGGCTGCAACAATGAGCTCTAGCATAACAATTGTGAGGATGGCGCGGGACCGGGCAGTGTTCCATTCTGTTGTACATGGGGTCGCTGTGAGTTGGAACTGACTCGACAGCACCTAACAGCGACAACAACAGTTCAGCACGCTTGATTCAGAAGCTCAGAGGAGCTGGCTAGCATCCAAGTGAGACTAGAACACAGGCCTCCCAGCTCCCCTTCCAGTGCTCTTTCTGCTCCATCACACTGTCCTCCAGCTTGCAATCAGCACCCTCCAGTGTAGGACCAGGACAGAGAGGAGGTGGGTGTTGCTATAGCAACCAAAGTCACAGCTTTCCCAAGACTGGCTAGAGTTCTTGAGATTTATACTTTTCTATGAAGGGAGGGGTAATAGCTCTATGTGATTTAATGCTGATACCTTTGTAAGCATTACTTTCAGATAAATACATTCACAACTCAGAAAACTAAACTTTTTGCCAGGTTCTGTATTCCCATAGGTCATTTCTGAGAATATGCTTGTCCAGAAAGTTCTGTTTGAACAGCACAGCGAGGGTCTCTGGAGAGTGGAGCAGCAGGGGGGCCATAGCGCCTGGGGTAGGGGTAGAAGTGGAGAGGAAGCAGAAGGAAAACTGGGCTGACAGGGAGGGAGCTGGAACTTCTAGAAACTTCATTCTTTGTCAGCATGCTGGCTCAGCAGCCCTGTGTCTTGGCTGGACAGGGCAATTAACAGCTCCCCAAGCTCCTAATGAGTCGTTTTCTTGAGGCTTAAGCTGCCCACAGAGTTTCCCAAGGGAATTTACTCCTAGAAGTTAACTCCTCAGAAGTAGCCTCCCCTGGGAGAACCTCCTCCAAGATGATTGGATTTGGCCAATTGGTTGGAAACAGGGAATTTTGGGTCCAGAACCATAGCCTGTAATTTGTAAGGAGAGACTAGGATCACAGCTCAGCCCTAACTCTAGTGCTCATGATTGTACCTGCTAGGCAGAGGTGCATCTACAGAGAATAGTGCCCATGGCAAGAACTGAAAATCCCTGTCCAGCCATCTGACATCCATTTTTTAGATAACTTTACTATAATACCATCTCAAAAATACAAGTCAAGCTCGTTAATCTTTTACTTAACACATTATGGCACTACATGAAAATTACAACTGCATCTTCTTTGCTTTCATTGATGAAAACTGGTCTATGATGTACTCACAGTCAATTTTTTTCAGTTTCTTCTCTTTCTACACTCAGCAGAGTAAGATCACACAGTCTGCCTTGATCCATGGAAGCTCTCAAATATGAAAGTATTAGTTTTCACTAGCTGAATGATCTCTCCCAGCTGGCAATGGAAATTGCAATGGTTAATAGAAACTGCCTGGGGTCATCCCCTACCTCCTTCAAGTGGTTCCCGGGGCACGTTGTCATACCTGCCATACCTTAGATACACCTCTGCACCAGAGACGCTTCCCCTTCTGGGGTAGGTCAGAGGTTATAATTTTAATTTTAAACAAAGATTTATAAAGAAACTAAGAGGGAAAAGTTTTTTTTAAAAAAAGTCTTTTGCAGTTAGCTGGATATTTACCATTTTCAAGGCTCTTCATTCTTTTTTGAAGATGCAGGTTTTCATCTGGTACAATTTTCCCCCACCACTCGTCTGTCAGTTTATCATACTGTGGTGACTTGCATATTGTTATGATGCTGGAAGCTATGCCACTGGTATTTCAAATACCAGTAGGGTCACCCATGGTGGACAGGTTTCAGCAGAGCTTCCAGACTAAGATAGACTAGGAAGAAGGACCTGGCAGTCTACTTCTGAAAAAAATTGGCTAGTGAAAACCAAATGAATAGCGGTGGAACATTGTCTGATATAATGCCAGAAGATGAGCCCTTCAGGTTGGAAGGCACTCAAAATACAACTGGGCAAGAGCTGTCTCCTCAAAGTAGCCAAAAAAAAAAAAAAAACCTGTTGCTGTCCAGTTGATAGTGACCCTATAAGACAGAGTAGAACTGCCCCATAGGGTTTCCAAGGAGCAGCTGGTGGATTCGAACTGCTAACCCTTTGGTTAGCAGCGAAACGCTTAATCACTGTGCCACAAAAGCCCCCCTCAAAGTAGAGTCGACCTTAATGATGTGGATGGAGTAAAGCTTTTGGGACTTTCATTTGCTGATGTTGCACAACTCAAAATTGAGAAGAAACAACTGCAAACATTCATTAATAATCAGAACATAGAATTATGAAATATGAATCTAGGAAAATTGGAGGGCCTCAAAAATGAAATGCAACACAGAAAGATCGATACCTTAGGCATAAGCAAGCTGAAATGGACTAGTATTGGCCATTTTGAATGGGACAATCACATGATCTACTTTGCCGGGAATGACAAATTGAAGAGGAATGGCAAGCAACAAGTGTCTACTATCTAGAAAGTGATTCCGCCTGCATCTTCCTCTCATCCCCAGTATCCATCAAAGAACTTTGCTCTGTGCGTGTATATCTATTCTTGATTTTTTATAATAGTGGGACATTACAATATTTGACTTATTTCACTGAGCATAATGTCCTTCAGATTCATCCACGTTAAGATGTTTCACAGACTCCTCATTGTTCTTTATAGTTGTGTAGTATTCCATTGTATGTATGTACCACAATTTGTTTATCCATTCATCTGTTGATGGGCCCTTAGGTTGTTTCTATCTTTTTGCTACTATGAATAAAGCTCCAATGAACACAGGTGTGCATATGTCTATTTGTGTCACTGCTCTTATATCTCTAGGGTATATACCTAGGTGTTGGATTGATGGATCATAAGATATTTCTATTTCTAGCTTTCTGAAGTGCCATACTGTCTTCCATAGTGGTTGTACCATTTTACGATCCCACCAGGGGTGTGTAAGAGTTCCAATCCGATCACCATCTCCCCAGCATTTGTTTTTTGTGGGTTTTTTTTTTTTTTTTTTTTGATCATTGCTATTTTTGCAGGGTGAGATGGTATCTCTTTGTAGTTTTGATTTGCACCTCTCTGACGGCTAATGATTGAGAGCGTCTTTTCGTGTATTTGTTGGCTGCCTGAATATCCTCTTTGGTGAAGCATCTGTTCATGTACTTTCCCCTTTTTTTCCATTGCATTGTTTGTCTTTTTGTTGCTGAGTTGTTGAAATTTTCCATATATTTTAGAGATTAGACCCTTATGTCATTGCCAACGATTTTTTCCCCAGTCTGTAGGCTCTCTTTTTACTCTCTTGGTAAAGTCTTTTGATGAACATAGGTCTTTAATTTTTAGGAAGTCCCAGTTATCTAATTTATCTTCTGTCACTCATGCATTTTTAGTTTTGTTTGATAGGCTATTTATGCCAAAAATTAGGTCCCCTAGTTTTGACCCTATGTTGTCTTCCAGGAACGTTATAGTTTTACCTTTAACATTTAGGTCTTTGATCCATTTTGAGTTAGTTTTTGTGTATGATGTGAGGTATGGATCCTGATTCATTTTTCTGCACATAGATATCCAGTTTTGCCAGCACCATTTGTTAAAGAGATTATTTCTTCCGCATTGAATGGACTTTGTCTTAGGCTGGGTTCTCTAGAGAAGCAAAATGAGTAAAGCGTATAAATATATATAGAGAGAGATATTTATATCAAGGAAACAGCTCACGCGATTGTAGAGGCTAGAACGTCCCAAGTCCGTGGATCAGGGTAGAGGCCTCTCCCAAGTCAC
>NW_004443967.1:7898242-7906303 GCF_000243295.1 Trichechus manatus latirostris | reverse complement strand
AGAGAGAGCAAAAAGCCAGAACGTCTGCTTATATTCAGATGTGGGCCACACCTCCAAGGAGACTCCCTTTCATCTGATTGGCTACTCACAGTATATTCAGTCATGGGAGTGATTACATTAAAACACTGAGAATCATGGCCCAGCCAAGTTGACACACAGTCTTAACCATCACAGACTTGGACCCTTTGTCAAAGATCAGCTGCCCATAGACGGATATATTTACTTCTGGGTTCTCAATTCTGTTCTATGCCTCTACATGTCTGTCATTGAAACAGTACTAGGCTGTTTGAATTACTGTGGCTGTATATAAGTTTTGAGATCAGGAAGTGTGAGGCCTCCTACTGTACTCTTCTTCAAAATTGCTTTACTATTTGGGGCTTCCTTTCTTTCCATATAAAGTTGGAGATTAGTTTTTCCATTTCATTAAAGAATGATGTTGGGATTTGGATCAAGATTTCCTTTTATGTGTAGATCACTTTTGGTAATATTGACATTGTCATAACGCTAAGTCTTCCAATCCATGAGCATGGAAAGTTTTTCCATTTACGTAGATCTCTTTTAGTTTCTTGCACTAGTGTTTCATTGTTTTCCTTGTATATGTCTCTTACATCCCTGGTTAGGTTTATTCCAAGGTTTTTTATCCTTTGTATTGTTTTCTTGATTTCCTTTTTAGAGTCCTCCTTGTTAGTGTAGAGGAATCCAACAGATTTTTGTATGTTGATCTCATACCCTGCCACTTTGCTGAATTCTTCTGTTAGTTCCAGTAAATTTCTTGTGGAATCTCTGGGGTTTTCTATGTACAGGATCATGTCATATGTGAATAAGAATAGTTTTACTTCTTCCTTTTTAATTTGAATACTGTTTATTTTCCTTTCTTGACTTTTTGCTCTAGCTAGGACTTCCAGTACAATATTGAATAGGAGTGATGATAAAGGACATCCTTGTTTCATTCCCATTCTCAGGGAGAATGCGCTCAATCTTTCACCGTTGAGAATAATGTTAGCTGTTTGTTTTGCATATATGCCCTTAATTAGGTTGAGGAATTTTCCTCCTATTCCTATTTTTCTGAGCGTTTTTATCAGAAAAGGGTGTTGGATTTTAACAAATGCCTTTTCTGCATTGATTGAGATGATCATGTGATTCTTTTTCTTTGCTTTATTTATGTGGTGAATTATGTTGATTGATTTTCTAATGTTGAACCATCCTTGCATCCCTGGTATTAATCCCACTGGATCATGATTTTTTTTTTTTTTTTTAATACGCTGTTGAATTCTGTTGCTAGAATTTTGTTGAGAATTTTTGCGTCTATATTCATGAGGGATATTGGTCTGTAATTTTCTTTTTTAGTGGTGTCTTTGCCTGGCTTTGGTTTCAGGGTTATGTTGGCTTCATAAAATGAATTAGGGAGCATTCCTTCCTTTTCTATGTTCTGGAATAGTTTGAGTAGAATTGGTGTTAACTATTCTCTGAATGTTTGGTGAAATTCTCCAGTGAAGCCATCTGTGCTGGGCTTTTTTTTGTTGGGAGTTTTTTTTTATGACATCTTCAATTTCTTTTTTTGTTGTGGGTGTGTTCAAATTTTCTACCTCTGTTTGTATTAGTTTGGAGCCCTGGTGGCTCAGTGGTTAGGAATTCGACTGCTAACCAAAAGGTCAGCAGTTCAAATTCACCAGTCGCTCCTTGGAAACCCTACGAGACAGTTCTACTCTGTCCTTTAGGGTCACTGTGAGTCAAAATAGACTTGATGGCAACAGGTATTTGTATTAGTTTAGGTAGGTAGTGTGCTTCTAGAAATTTGTCCGTTTATTCTAGGTTTTCAAATTTGTTGGAGTACAATTTTTCATAATATTCTGTTATGATCCTTTTTATCTCAGGTGGTTCTGTTGTAATGTCACCCATCTTATTTCTTATTTTAGTTATTTATATCTTCTCATTTTTTTCCTTTTTTAATTTGGCCAGTGGTTTGTCAATTTTATTGATCCTCTCAAAGTACCAGCTTCTAGTCTTGTTGATTCTTTCTATTGAATTCTTTCCTGCTATCGAATTTTGATGGCTAGAATTTTGTTGAGAATTTTTGTGTCTATTTTCATAAGTGATATTTGTAATTTTTTAATTTCAATATTTCTGCTCTGATCTTCATTATTTCCTTTCTTCTGGTGACTGTGGGTTTCTTTTGCTGCTCCTTTTCTATTTGTTCAAGTTTAGGGTTAAACTACTGATTTTGGCTCTTCTTTTTTGATGTGTGCATTTATTGCTGTAAATTATCCTCTGAGCACTGCTTTTGTTGTGTCCCAAAGGTTTTAGTATGCTATATTTTCCTTCTCATTTGATTCTAAGAATTTTTAAATTCATTTTTAATTTCTTTTATTACTCAATAATTTTTAAGTAATGTGTTATTCAGTTTCCATGTATTTAATTTTTTTCTTGTTCTTTCTGTTATTGATTTCTAGTTTTATAGTGTTATGATTAGAGAAGATGCTTTGTATTATTTCAGTGTTTTTTAATTTATTGAGTCTCACTTTGTGGCCTAAAATATGGTCTATTCTGGAGAATGATCCATGTGCATTGGAGAAGAATGTATACTGTGCTGTTGTTGGGTGGCATGTTCTGTATGTATCTGTGAGGTCAAGTTGCTTGATTGTGTTATTTAGATCTTCTGCATCTTTGTTAAATTTCTCTCTAGTTGTTCTGTCTATCACCGAAAGTGGTGTGTTAAAGTCTCCTACCATTATTGTAAAACTGTCTATTTCTCTTTTCAATTCTGTTAGAGTTTATTTTATGTATTTTGGAGTTCTGCCATTGGTGTACCTAAGTATTTATTATGGTCATGTCCTCTTGGTGAGTTCACCTTTAATCATTACGTAATGCCTTTCTTCATCTCTTATAATGGATTTTGACTTAAAGTCTATTTTATCAGATTAGTATTGAATTCCTGCTCTCTTTTGGTTACTGTTTGCTTAATATGTTTTTTTCATCTTTGATTTTTTAACCTATTTATGTCTTTGTGTCTAAGGTGTGCCTCTTGTAAGCAAAATATTGTTGGGTCATGTTTTGTATCCATTCTGCTACTCTCTGTCTCTGGACTGGTGCATTTAAACCATTTATATTTAGTGTGACTATTGATAGGTATGAATTTATTGTTGCCATTTTGTTATGCTCTGTTTGTGGTATTAATGGTTTCTTTGTTCTACTGTGCTGAGTTCTTTTTGTTTATGGATTTTCTTTTTGTATCCTTTGCTGTTGTTGATTTGGTGTTTACTGAGTCTTTTTTATTTTCTTCTTTATTTTGGAGAGTAGATTTATTAATTTTCTTTGTGGTTACTCTGAAATTTACCTTTATCTTCCTAAGTTGAAAACAGTCTGTTATATCTTGATATTGCCTTGACTTCCTCTCCACATGGAAGTTCTATAATTACACCATTTATTTCCCCTTTTTGTTCTGAAATTGTAGTTGTTTACGGCTTAATACCTCGGTTCCGTATTTTTGATTTTTTTATTTTACTTTTGAGAATTCTTTATCCGGGTTGGTGTGCGGGTGATGTTGTCATGTGTCTTAATCTCAAATTGTTGTCTGATGTCATTGGTTCTCTGCATGAAGGACTCCCTTTAATATTTCTTGCAAGGTTGGCCTGGTTTTTTTTTACAAATTCCCTTAATTTCTATTTATTTGAGAATGTCCTAGTTTCGCCAACATATTTAAAAGACAATTTTGCTGGATATATGATCCTTGGTTGGCACTTCTTTTCTTTCAGGGTTTTATGTATGTCATCTTATTGCCTTCTTGGGTGCATGTTTTCTATTGAGAAATCAGTGCTTAGTCTTATTGGTACTGCTTTGTAGGTGTTATTTCATTTTTCATGAGGTTTTCTCAAAATTCTTCCTTTGTCTTTGGTTTTGGAAAGTTGATTATGATATGTTTTGGTGATTTTCTTTTGGGGTCTATCCTGTATGGGGTTGGTCGAGCTTCTTGGGTGGAAATCTTCTCATCTTTCATGATGTTAGGGAAGGTTTCTGTCAATAAATCTTCAAAAATTCTCCCTGTACTTTTTTTCTCCTCCTCTTTTGGAATTCCTATTATACATAAATTATTCCTCTTGATAGTGTCCCACATAACTCATAGGCTTTCTCCATGTTTTTCTGATTGTTCCTCATACAAGTTAGTATAAAAGGATTTGTCCTCTATTTCACTGATTCTTTCTTCCATTGATTCAATTGTACTTCTACGTCCTTCCTTTGAGTTATCTGTTTCTGATATTTTATTGTTAATCTTCTGGATTTCTAGTTGTTGTTTTTGTATGGTTTCTAATTGTCTGTTTATTTTGTGGCTTCTTTCTTGTATTGTTTTCTTAAATCTTTCTAGGGTTTTGTTTGTGTTTTCCCTGATATCTTGAGGATCCTATATATAAGCCTTTTGAATTCCTTATCAGGTAGCTCTATTATCATTTCTTCCTCAGGAAGGTTTTCTGCCCCTTTATTTTGCTTACTTGTTTGAGCTATCTTATCCTATTTCTTCGTATGATTTGTTATTGTCTGCTGTCTCTGAGGCATTAAGGTGTTTAATTTATTGATTGTATGGAGCCCTGGTAGTGCAGTGGTTAAGAGTTTGGCTGCTAACCAAATGGTCAGCAGTTGAAATCCACCAGCCACTCCTTGGAAACCATATGGGGCAGTTCTACTCCATCCTATGGTGTCACTATGAGTCAGAATTGACTTGATGGCAAAGGGTTTTGTTATTATTATTATCGATTGCATGTATGTTTGTTTTGTGCTTTTTTGTTTTGTTTTGTTTTGATGTATCTGGAGTTTGGTGTCTTCACTTTCACTTTAGAATGTCTTTCTTCCTTTGTATTATTTTAACTGTTGTTGTTTTGTGGTTCTGGTCTATGTGTAACTTTGGTGGTGTCTGTTGTCTTGGTGTGATTTTCTCTCACTAGTGGGTATGGTGAGTCACACCTACAAGCAAGTCCTCTGTGGTTAGGCTTGTATGTCTTCCCTTACTGGATTGAGTGGATGTGGGAGAGCAGATTCTTTCTTTGATACTGGGTGACAAATGTTGGGTGGTCAGCATCCCTCCACATGGGGTCCTTCTGGGTTGGTGTTAGCAGTTAGTGCGTCTCTGGAGGTCAGGGCAGGATGTTTCTGTATCCACTGTGAGGGAGTGCTACCCAAATGGACGGGATAGTCCCACTGTGCATGCATGAATTGATGTCTCGGTAGGTAGTGGAGTATCCAAGGGTTTCAGTGAAAGTGCAGAGAGCCTGCAGGAACTGTTTGTGTGGGATGTGTGGCATTGCAGCCAGGCAGTTGTTGGATGAGGGCACTAGGATCTCCTGCTTATCATTTGGCAGAGGTACAGATGGCACCTGTCGGGAAGTGACTGGCATTGCTGATAAGCTGATGTGTTTGTCTAGCCGGTCACCAGGGCATGGGTGCAGGGAGCATTCTTGCCAGTCACTGGATTGGGTGCTGTTTATCTGCACCGCCAGTTGCTGAGTGGTTCGGGCAAGGGTACACAGATCACTGGTCACTAAGTGGGTGGCATGGAAACTTGCACCACCAGTCACCTTCCTGTGCTTTTCCTCCTTAGATCCAATTCATGTTCTGTTTACCTTGCTTTGCTCTGGGTTTGTCTAAACACTATCTCTGTCTCCTATTGGTGATTCTGTGAAGTTGCCTTCCCGTGCTCCTCACCTGGGAATGCTGTACATTTTTTTTCAAGATGGCCACACTGTGCTAGGCCTGCTGGCAGGGTGCCTACAGTCTGTAAGTGTCCTTGTTTACTGTTTTCATTCAGTTTCTCCTTCCCTTTAGCATTCAATCTAATTCTCCTTCTTTGCATTTGCTGTTCTGGGTTCCCAGATTGTCATCTGTATCTGTTTCACTTGGTTTCTTGATTCTTTGCTGTAGGGGGATGGCATGGTATGTGTGACTAAGCCATCATCTTGGGCTATCTCCCACAGCTCTTTTTCACTGATGCTGGACAGGATCTCAGCATCCTTCTCAATACAACACTCCAGGCAATCACTACTAACTGACTAAAGTTGACATGGAAGTTGAAACCTACTTGTTGTCCTTGTTCCTACTTAAATTCCTATTACTAAGCCATTTCCCAAGAGCCCAAGCTTTTAGTTTCTTAAAACACACACGCAAACTTCTTCTTTTTTTTCTTTTCAAACAAAAAAAATAAAGTTTAAGCCCTGAGGAAGATGAAATGGCAGACACTATCATCCTACAAAATTGGATAGATAATTGAAACAGAAACTGATTATGGTCGTGAGCCCTGCTATTATGAATTATTCTAAAAGAAAATAACTGCGTACAAGAATAGTCATGTGACATCCCATAAAGGAGAGAATCTGTCTACCTTGACATATTTTCCTCCATGAAAACTCCATTTCAAGGTGAGGCAAGCCCAAACCTGCCTATGGGAATGAAGGGAAGCCACACTAGCTGACCCCCATCTGCCTCCAGCCTCACTACCCACCTGCAGATTCCTGAGACAACCATCTTTCCAGCCGCTCAGCTTTGCAGGGAATTTGGAAAACACATTTTTACCATTCAACTAAAGCCCTCAAAGAAAGATGGGGAAACACTCAAAACAACCTCTAGTCCTAAAATGGCTTTCTGTGAGCTGATCGTTAAAGATGCAAGGCTAGCAGCAGCTTATGCCTTTGGCAGGGTGAGCCATGCTGAAAACTGCTTCTCTTCCTTTCTGAGCCTCCAGGTTCCACCATTGTTCTCAAGCAAGCACACAAGAGGCTGCAGGGTTTGGAATAAGGAAGCCTAGGTCCAAGTCTCAGGGACACAGCCTATTATTAGGTAGCCTCATCCTTGGCATCTCTGAGCTGATGTCCTCATCTGTGAGGTGGGACACTAACAAAGATGGCCTGGTGGCAGCTGGGCAGAGCAAAGGCAGGGATGGAAGTGAGACAGAGAACCCTCTCCTCACAGCTTTGCTAGGAGCCACCAGCAGAACACAGAACAATCAGACAGTCAGCTATCCAGCTTTCTTAAATATGGAAAACTCCAGGCTATGGAGCCGCCCTTTCCTGCATGCCAGGAATCAGGACCCAGTGATTGGGATAATTGCTTCATGTAGCCATGCTTCATACCATTTGCTTAGAAATAACCCAAGTAAAACAGTAATAGCTAACCCTACCATTGCTGAACTCCATGCCAGCTCCAGAACTAAGTGTTTTATAAACAACCTTATGAAATAGGTATGAGTTATTATTGTTCTCGTGCTATAGATGAGGAAACTGAGGCACAGAGAAGTTAAGTGACTTACCCAAGTTTGCCCAGCTAGCAGGTGGCAGACCTGAGGTTTGAAACCCACAGAGTCTGGCTCCAGATGCTTTAACCACATGCTCCACCGCCTCTCCAGAAGGTGAGGGTGGCTGGAAAGAAGTTGGATTAAACAGTTCAATCAGAAACAGCCTCTGTCCCTCTACTTCTTCTCACACTTTGGGAGCAGAATTTTCAGCATATACAGCAGTGAAAATACATGAAACAGAGAAACAGATTAAAAAACAAAAACAGTTCCTCACAAACATTGTGTTGATGAAAAAGCCAGAAGGATGATACACTATGATACCATGTATAAAGTTTTAAAACCTAGAAAAGATGATCTATTGCCTGGCTGTTTATACATACGTAGCCACAGCACCAAGACCTGCCTGAGAATAATAAACATCACCTGCAGGACTCACCTTGGGGAGTGTACGCATATTGGAAAGAGGGTGCACAGAAGGCCTCAGCTATGCCTGTACTTAAATCAATTTGGATGGTGGGAACATGAATGTTCAGTAAATCACTTGTAATATTTTCACGTCTGAAATATTTCCTAATTCAAAAAATAATAATTTTTCACCTTAGAAAATTTAAAAAACTCAGTGTTGACATTTGATTCACTTATTGTCCCTTAGTTTATTTATATCAAGTTCTACCTCTTTAAATCAATTGGTCACAAATCAAAAACACTGGAAATAACAAATGTTGGAGGGGCTGCGGGGAGATCGGAACTCTTATGCACTGCTGGTGGGAATGCAAAATGATACAACC
>NW_004443967.1:7880928-7896855 GCF_000243295.1 Trichechus manatus latirostris | reverse complement strand
TGTATTTTCACTAAAAAAAAGGTTGAGAAGTTAGAGGGTTGACATGTTGTGGGGTTGTTAACCAATGTCATAAAACAATATGTGTACTAGTGTTTCATGAGAAACTATTTGTTCTATAAGCCTTCACCTGAAGTACGATAAAAAAAAAATTAATTGGTGATCAGGTGGCCTTGCACATCTACAAACAATAACATTAATGATAACAATAGCTAATATTTATTGAGAGCATAGTATGTACCAAACCAAAAAAAAAAAAACCTGTTGCCATCGAGTCAATTCCGACTCATAGAGGCCCTATAGGACAGAGTAGAACTGCCCCATATGGTTTCCAAGGAGCGGCTGGTGGATTCAAACTGCCAACATTTTGGTTTGCAGCCAAGCTCTTAAGCACCGCGCTGCCAGGGTTCCATAGTGCTTTACATACATCAACTCACTTAGTCTTCACAATGACTGTATAAGGTAGGGACTATTATTATTCTCATTTTGCAGATGAGGAAACTAAGGCTTAAAGAGATTCAGTGGCTTTTTATGGTTCCTCAGCTAATATGTGGCAGAGCTGGCATTTGAATCCATGTAGTTTGACCCCAAAGCAGAACTCCAGCAAAACTCAGGTGCTAGGGCAGGAGGGAGCAAGAGGAAGGATAAAGAGTATGAGACATGGCCCCTGACTTCAAGGGGCTTCCAGTTTGTGGTGGATGCCATGGTGCACTTATGGGGCTGCTGGGAGTGCTGACAGGTGCCAGCTTTCAGCTGAGTCCCTCTCTAGGACTTGCCTTGGCTGAAGACACCTCCTTGCCCAAGGTCATACCCCCTTCCTGTGGGCTGCTGCATCCAATGAGTGGTATGAAGGCCCAGTCCTCACTCAGCTCCGAAGGTCATCTCAGCTCCAGAACTCCCAGAGATTGGCTGAGACCTTTGCTGCAGCTCCATTGCAGTTCAACTTCCCCTTCTGCTCATTCACCGATGAGGTTGCCTTCAAGAGCACGCCCCAGTAAACTTCTTGCACACAAAGCTCTCTCTCAGAGCCTGTTTCCTAGGGAACTGGACCTGCAACACAGTCTAATGGGGGAAGAAAGGCTCTCACACAGAACCCAGGAACAATCCACACTGCAGAGTAAGTGTACCAGTGAGAGGTCAGGAAGGCCTGAGTATTTAAAGCTTTCTGGAAGAGGTGAAGATTAAGTTGACCCTTGAAAGTCAGGGGGAATTTAAATATTATTTGGCCATAAAAAGGAATGAAGTACTGCTACATGCTACAAGTTGGATGAAACTTGACATTATGCTAAGTGAAAGAATCCAGTTGCAAAAGACTACATACTACATGATTTCATTCCCAGGAAATGTCCAGAACAGGTAGATCCATAGAGAAAGAAAGTAGATTAGTGGTTGCCTAGGGCTAGGGTTGGGGAGGGCTAGGAAAGTAGGAGGGTGATAGCTAAAGGGTACAGACTTTCGTAACTCAGAAGAGGAGGGTAAGAAGGGTTGCACAACTCAAAGAATATAATCAATGTCACTAAATTGTACATGTAGAAACTGTTGAATTGGTGTATGTCTGGCTGTGTATGTTCTCAACAACAATAAAATAAATAAAATTTAGAAAAAAAAAAGTCCAGAATTTCTTTTTGAAGTGATGAAAATGTTCTAAAATTGACTGTGATGAAGGTTGCATAGCTGTTAATGTTAAAAACCATTGAATTGTATACTTTGGGTAAATTGTATAGTGTATGAGCTATATATCTCAATAAAGCGTTTTTTTTTTTTTGAATGATGGACAGGGAGAATGTGGATAGGGTGACAGGAGGGTGAGAGAATTGCAGGAGGGGCACAAACATGAGCAAAAGTGTGGAGACCAAAGTGAGTGTGATAAGTGTAGGTCTGAGTGATGTCTGTGTGGTGGAGTGTGTGTGTGTATTTGTGTGTGTGTGTGTGTGTGTGTGTGTGTGTGTGTGTGTGTGTGTGTGAGTGAGAGAGATGGGAAGTAAAAACAGCAAAGGTGGCTGGGAGGCCACAGTCAGATAAGCAGGGAGCGAAGTTTGTCCTGGAAGATCTGGGCAAAAGAGAGCCATTTCCCATTCTTGAATAATGGTGTATTGAGATGAAATCTGGTTTTCAGCTGACAAATCAGTGAAGAAAGGATAGTCGGTACAGTGGGGAGGCCAAGAGAGCAGCTAGGCAGCTCTTGAGGTAATCCAGGTATGTGAGCTGAGACAATGCCCTTGTTATAGCAAGATAATACTTGATTTAAAGCACGTGCACGTGTGCACACACACACACACACACAGACACACGCACACTCACGCTGTCCTTATGTCTTTCTCAACTTGTTGGGCCCATCCCTATATCTCTCCCCAGTCCATCTGTTTCACATACTTAACACTCAACCACATCAATATCCACCATAATTATGCTACCCATAAAGTCCTTTTTGCAAGGTTCTAGGAGTTTCCCTTGAGATGGTGACGAATTTAGAAGAGGGCCCAGCCTCCCTCATAAATCTCATCACTTACCTCAAGGGCACTTTCTCCTCTCCTACACCAAAGCTGTAATTTGGGCAGGGATTTTTGTTGGGTAAAGATGAAAGTAATCATTGCCTATACCTAGATCTCATCTGCCCTGTGGGACTTCACTGCATCACTCCCAGCCACTGTCAAGGGGGAGCTGAGACTCAGCCTACCCAGCTCAAAGGGAAGGAGGTCAGCCAAACCACACTGCTGAGGCCACAACTCAAAGCCAAGTCACCTCAGAAACACAGAGCGTTAGAACTGCGATGGACACGAAATGTCCCTCAGTTCCACCTGGCTATTTGACAGCTGAGAAAAACTGGGGCCCTCACCTGTCACTAACTCGGTGACCAAGGGGCTCCTCTTCCCTTTGAATCTCGCTGCTTGAACTACTAGCTGAAGTCTGAGGAAAACTGCCAGGTCCAGTCTGGCTTTCTTCTCAGACACGTGAAGGATGGAAATCTGCCTGGCTTGTTCCACTCCCCAGTATGGTGGTGAGCGAGTGCTCCTGTAGAGGCTTTCTTCTGTGTTTCCTTTCTAATAACCCTAAATTTCCCACATAGATTGATAGATAGCTACCATCAGGTTGACTCTAACTCATGAAGACCTTACATACAACAGAACGAAACGTTGTCCAGTTCTGTGTCATCCTCACACTCACTGACATGTTCCAGCCCATCGTCATAGCTATTGTGCCAGTCCATCTCACCAAGGTCTCCTTTGCCTTTGCTGGCCCTCTGCTTCACCAAACACAATGCCCTCCTCCATCAATGGATCCCTTCTGATGATGTGTCCAAAGCAAGAGAGTTGGACACTGTTCTGTTGGAATCCATAGAGTTTTCATTAGTTAACTTTTGAAAGTAGGTCACCAGGCCTTTTTTCCTAGTCTATCTTAATCTGGAAACTCTGCTGAAACCTACCCACTATGGATGACCTTGTTGGTATTTGAAGTGTCAGTGGCATAGCTTCCAGTATCAAAGTAACATAGTTAGATTGGTTAACATGCTTGGATAATGAAGGGTTGGAGATTTGAGTCCATCCAGAGGTGCCTCAGAAGAAAGGCCTGATGATCTACTTCCAAAAAAATCAGCCATTGAAAATTCTGTGGAGCACAGTTCTACTGTGACACACATGGGGTCGCCATGAGTCAGCGTTGAGTCCATGGCACCTGGTTTCTCACATAGTCACTGTGAAAACCCCATGCTCAACCAGCAACCACTGGCAACTGGGGTGAAATGTCAGCCAAGGACTTAAGCAAATCAGTCCCTACTTGAAACTGAAGGCCAGGTCCCTGGTTTCGTATAGTTGGCACCCTAGTGGCCCAGATCTCACCTGCCTGGGAAAGTGGTCACAGGAACCTTCATACCCAGGGTCACTGTTGCAAGCACCCTCCTGCTTGGCTGCAGAAAATTATGAACACCAGACATAAACCCCTGAGGGCAGGGACCAACTCTGTTTCTCTTTATTTCCAGCATCTAGATAGTAGTAGAAAATAGATACATACTTACATACATATGTACATAGATAATAGATATATAGATAGATAATAGATACTTATTGTTGTCAAAAATACACACAGCAAAACATACACCAATTCAACAATTTCTACATGTATAACACAGTGACATTGACTACATTCTCCAAATTGTGCAGCCATTCTCACCCTCCTTCTCTGATTTGTTCCTCCCCTATCGACGTAAACTCACTTCCTTCAAGGCTTCGTATCTAACCTTTCAAGTTGCTATTATCAATTTGATTCCATATAGAAAGTTCTTTAAAAGAGCACAATGCTCACCCAAGCATTCTTTACAAGTTAAGCTACACTGTTGTTTGGTTTAAAGAAGGCTTCAGGGGATATTTTTGGTTTAAAGTTTCAGGTTTAAAGATTATCTCAGGAGAATAGTTTCAGGGGTTCATGCAGCCTCAATGGTTCCAGAAAGTCTGAATTCCATGAGAACTGGAATTCTCTTCCACATTTTCCTCCTTTTGATCAGGATTCTTCTACAGAATCTTCAATGAAAATGTTCAGTAGTGGTAGCTGGGCACCATCCAGTTCTTTGAAGGGTTTAGGGTCATGGTCTCATGGGACATTCCAGTTAATTGGCCTAGTATCATTTTTAGCACTTCTGTTCTACCTCCTAGTTCATTGACTAGTGTCTTACAAGCTTGCAAGTGGCCATCCAAGGTACAATAATTGGTCTCTAGTCACCTGGAGCAACAGAGGAAGAAGAAGAGTCAGGAATAGGAAGAGGAAATGAAATGCATGGTTGATTGCCAATAAATACATTTTGAATAAACACACATTTTTTTACATTTCCCAAATCCACAAAGGTACCCAAATATGCCCACAAATAAGCCCTGGTCACTGCCCTGGAGTCCAGGACTACATGGCCCCATGTCTTGCTGTCCCCCTAACATACCTCTCTGAGGCTGTAACTGTCTCTAGCAAAGGTAAACATCTACACCACAGGTCTAATGAAATAAGGAAAGGAAAAAAAAAAAAAACCCACTCATGCTCAGGCTGGAGAAGACCCAGTCAGGTTTACGGACCCCAAAACACTACATATCCACCCCACCACTTCCTCTTAAGGCACGCCGTGCCCTGAGGGTGGCGAGATCAGACTGCACATGGCCACCAGCCACTGTGACCCACCCTCTGATGTGCAGACCTTTTTGTCGGGTCTCCTTTTATGAAAAAAAGACCTCTGACAATGTGCATACCAGATCAAGAGGCCTAGGGAGAAGGAGGAGGGAGAGGGAGACAACAATCATCTGTCAGTTTGGAGGTGCCTAATTAGGGAGTACCGGTGCATAAAGAAAGGCAGGGAAGGTCCCAGGAAGTGTGAGTTATCCATAGGGTGGGTTCAGAACTGTGCTTGGATGGGCTGTTGAATCTGCCAGTGGCAATCTGGGTCATTTCCCAAGACACAATGGGAAACAGGGCCCTTAGCTTCACCGTCCCCCAGTTTTGACACAGACATTTGGACAGGTCCCAATGGGGCCATGGAAGGAACAATTGAGACAGTCAGGAAGGCCCCATACTTAGTCCCTGCCCCATTTGACTTTCCCTTAGCCTAAAGATTGTGTGATTTTGGATGAGTCACCTAGACCGTCTGGGTAAAGGTGAAAGCAGACAACATAACAGAGTAGTTAAGAGCATGAAAACATTTAGTCCAAGGTCCCTAAAATTCTACCACCCAATGCCACTATGTCCAGTCCATAAGCCCGTCCTTCCTTCCCCGTCTCCCACTTCCTTTCACATTTAGTGGTTGCCCTATAACACTTTTTTGTTTCTATTTTTATTCAATTTACACCTAGTTTAAAGAATCAACTAGTTCTGCACAGCTTCCCTCCCAATTTTACCCGTCTCAAAGGCAAGCACTTAAACTCTGCTTTATAATATGTTTGATACATCTGGAATTGTGCCATCCTCAGAAAGGGAATTAATCAGCCAACAGAGATGTTCTGAGCTTATGTTTGGAAGTCTGGTTCTTCTCCCACTCCTGCTAGACTGGGTCCAGAACAGCTAGATGGAGAATTTAGAGGAGGAATACAAGAACAGCAGTCTATTAGAGTGGGACCAGAGAAACCTGATTCTCTAATTAAAATATGTAACCACTACACATTTTGTGTTTGATCCACATACCCCTCTCATTCCACTTTAAACCTGGTGGAATGGTTCTGCCTGGCCTGGGAAGAGGTTCGATTATCAGATGCAGATCAGTACTGACATCCAGTGGTCACAGAGAATTATCTGCCTAAAGTTCTCCATCTCTCTCTTCCCCAAATCCAATGGATATTCACCAAGAGGCCAAGGAACCTAGGCCAAGACCTTGCTTATTTGCAAGATTCCCAAATGCTGTTTGAATGCTCACCCCAGAGTCACAGGGAAGAACGGGCCACCACTGGCAATGCGGTAAGAGCATAAAAAGTAAACTATGAGTGGCTGTGTGGCCTTCTAGAAAACACACTGGACTTTGAGTTAGAAACCCTGATTCAAGAGCTGGTGCTGCTTCTGTGTTGCCTTTAGGAGTCCCTTAAACTTTCTGTGCCTTAGTTTCTTCATCTTTGAAGTGGAGTGAATACTACCTACCCAGCCTGCCTCATAGAATACTGGTAAAAGTAAAATGGGAATGTATGCAAAAGAATTTTCTAAACTGTAACGCGCTGTACAGCGGGTTGCTAGGATGATGGTGATTGACAGGGTGGGGCAAAGTGGGGCTGGTGAGGAGGCATATGATTTATGACTGGGGGCTTGCCTGGATTACAATTAACACTTCCAATTCCAGTTTCACTCAAGCCTCAGAGACTCGGCCTTGGATTGCCAGTATGACCTCAATGAAGAAGGGCATTCTTTAATTTCTGCTGGACTCAAGTCTCTGAAATAAACATTGGTGAGTAACTTCCAAGAGGCATCTACCTTCAAAAATTATATATCAAATAGGTTTTAGAAAATAGAATCATAACCCAAAAGAAAAACATAAGTCATCATTTATTCTTGCATTCAAGGGAGTGATTGTTAATATCAAGGAGCCCTGGTGGTACAATGGTTAAAGTGCTCAGCTGCGAACCAAAAGGTCAGCAGTTTGAACCTACCGGCTGCTCCACAGGAGAAAGATGTGGCAGTCTGCTTCCTTAAATACTACAGCTTTGGAAACCCTATGGGGCACCAACCTTCTACTGTGTCCTGTAGGGTCTCTGTGAGTCAGAATTGACTCGACAGCCATGGGTTTGGTTTTTGGTTTTGGTATTTACTATCAGTTGGACTAGTATACTACACGCTTTTTTATTTCCTTCTAATTTTTTCTATCTGTATCAGGCCTAGGGTTTTGCCTAGGAAAACTAGTCTTGTAAAGTGGTTCCAAATGAAATTAATGGGATGGCCAGAGATGGAGAAACAGTGTGGGGTAGGAAAGAACATGTCGAGAGGTAATTTGGGAGATTCAAAAACCACATTCCTGACTCTTTCAGTTTGTGCCATCAGATTTCATAAATTACTAGAATAACTCAAAGGCATCAATTCTTCTTCAGTCTTCCTTATTCACTGTCCAGCTTTCACATGCATATGGGGCAATTGAAAACACCATGGCTTGGGTCAGGCGCACCTTAGTCTGCAAAGTGACATCTTTGCTTTTTAACCTTTTGAAGAGGTCTTTTGCAGCAGATTTTCCCAAGGCAACACGTCATTTGATTTCTTGACTGCTGCTTCCATGGGTGTTAATTGTGGATCCAAGTAAAATGAAATCCTTGACAACTTCAGTCTTTTCTCCATTTCTCATGATGTTGCTTATTGGCCCATTTGTGAGGATTTTTGTTTTCTTTTTGTTGAGGTGTAATCCATACTGAAGGCAGGGAGCCTGAAAAAAAAGTGAAATTTCTAGTCACATCGCTGAAGCTGGATAAAAGGGAGCAGCTGACTCTTCTACCACCAGGAAACTATCTGCTGAACTAGAAAGCTTCCACTCCTGCAGCCGGCTCTAGCTCCACACCATAGCTGCCTCAATCCAAACCAGTAAATGGGTGCCCTACACCCTGCCCCCACAAAGTTAGTGATCAGACACTGAGACATCTAGTCAATGCCCCAGTAAGGCCCAAAGAGTAGTGTCTACTTCATTTCCACCTTCCAAATCAGCGAAAAAGAGGAAGACCCTCAACAAGATGGATTGACCCAGTGGCTGCAACAGTGGGCTCAAGCATAACAACAACTGTGAGGATGGTGCAGGACCAGGCAGTGTTTTGTTCTGTTGTACGCAGGGTTGCTATGAGTCAGAGCGGACTCAATGGCACCTAACAACAACAACAAATCTCACATAAGGGTGTCACAACCAGAATCTAGCTTCAAGGGAGTCTGGGAAATGTAGTTTTCTGTTTCTAGCATTTGCAACATGGAAAAAGGCCAGAAGGAGAGTGTAATGAATGGTGAGCACCGGTTCACCAGGCCCACCATCATGGCTTATTTTTATTTTGAAGAGTTATTATCCTTATTTAATTACAAAAGTAATTCATGCTCACTGTCAAAGATAACAAACAATAAGTGAAGTAAAAAATGAAAGTCCCCCGCCCAAACCCATTCTCCAAAGGGAATTATTATTAACAGTTTGGAGTGTAGCCCTTCAGGATTTTTGTGTATTTTTGTGTCCAAACTTGTGGGGTGGGCAAATAAGGGATGCAGAGCTGTACTTAAATATTGTTATGCAATATGTTTTTGTCACCTTGACAAATATGCTGAGCATCTTTGCGTGAGAGGACATGTGATTCTAACTCATTTTTTAAAAATAGCAGCCTAGTGTTCCATCAGAGAGGTACCCTACTGATGGACATTTGGGTTGTCTCTTATTATTCCCAATTATACATAATGCAAAAGGAACAGCTGTTCAGGCATTCAGAAAGGTCAGCTTCAGATAACTGAGTTATTTTAAAGCTGTATCTTCTCATTCACCACATGGCAGGGGGGTCAGGTTAGCTGGCCTGAGTTTAAGACTCAAAAAAAAAATTAGCCTAAGCCCTAAAGCCTTTGGTTCAGCAGACACTGAGACTCAGTTGTCAGGGACACCCATCCCTATCCCCAAAGGTCCTGCACTCTGCCTAGGACAGACAGGCCTGTGCACAGCTGGTCAGTGATCAGACCCTGAGACCCAGGCTCAGGGAGGTACAGCACAAAGGGCTAGGAGAACAGGAGAAAGGACATGGCTTTGCCCCAGTGGGCAGTACAGTCTGGGGGTATCAGACAGCCAGGGTTAAGAATCCCGTCTGCCACACCAGGGGGTGGAGTGGGGAGAGAATGAGGAAGGCTGTGTCACACGTCATCGGCTTGGTCCCCGGATAGCCACCTAGGACATGTGAGCTGTTTGGCAAGGACATGTGAGCTGCTTGGCAAGGTGGGCACCAGCTGCGGCAGCTAGCCCCAAGGTGTGTTTCCTCTGAAGCTGTTTTTAAAACCTTCACTTAAGCTTGTCTCTTTGCTGGCTGGGCTGGCCCAGCATCTCAGGCAGTGCAGCCTAAGCCAGGATTCCCTGTGGCCTTAGCAATAAGGGTTTCAGGGGACGCATGTTGATGATGCCCACCGCCTCTAGTCCCTGCATCGCTCACCAACAATATTTTGACTTCCTGTTAGAGAATCTCCCTCCTCCATTCTCTGCCATGGAATCTGGGTACAATTAACTCCCTCCCCACCCCACTCCACCCCCACAACATATTTCCTCCCCTAGTGGCTCAGGATGGGTATCTGACCCAGACTGAGCCATCAAAGAAGAGCAAATCTATGTGCAAAATCTATGGGGGAAAAAAATGTTCTCTCTTTCCCTGAAGGTCTGAAACCGAGGCATGTGGTTACCATGAGCGGGAGCCTGCAGCCACTGGGGGTCGTTCTGTGGAAACTGAGGAAGATCAGAGAGGTGAAGAAAAGTCTTCAAGGACTTCATTTGAGCCTGGGTGAGGCATCACCTGAAGGTAGACTTCTCTCTGGACTTTTAAACTACATTAGCTATGAAACCATTTTATTGCCTAAACCAGTTTAAGTTGGAGTTTTCTGTCCTTTCCATCATAGACAAGTCTGACAATGCAGAGATAGACCCCTTTTTTTGCACATCATTCCCATGGGCACTTCACTTATACAGACTTGTTGTTAGATGCAGTGGAGTGGGCTGACTCAAGGCAAATGAAATGCTGGCCAGTCCTGTGAGATCTCCATGATCCATTGCAGATGAGACCTTTGTGATTCATAGGGTTCTCAGTGGCTGATTTTTCAGAAGTGGATCACCAGGCCTTTCTTCTTAGTCTGTCTTAATCTGGAAACGTCACTGAAACCTGTTCAGCGTCACAGCAACATGCCAGCCTCCACTGATAGACAAAGGGTGACAGTATGCTGGGAATTGAACCCAGGTCTCCCGCATGGAAGGCGAGAATTCTACCACTGAACTAACAGTGTCCCTCGCAGTTGCCCCAGAAACTAGTTTTTGCTGGCCCCTCAGCAAGCGAGAGCTCTTTGGATGCATGTTGTAGAAAGCTGACTCAAATTAGCTTACACAAAAAGAGAACTGTATTGGCAAGAAGAGCAGGAGGAGTCAAAACAAGGGTCTCCAACACTATCAGACCCTTACACTCTCTCCTCGGCCTCTCTCACCTTTCTGGCTTCATTCTTCCAAATCTGTTTTCTCCACAAGGCTGGAACATAGCTACCCTCAGCTCTGCGACTTATGTATGCAGTTGGACTAGAGAGGAAAAAACTCAGCCCTCCAGCTCTTGACATAAAAATCCTGAGGCCGACTCTGATTGGCCCAGCTTGGGTCACGTGCATATCCTTGAGCCAATCACTGTGGCCAGAGGAGTGGGGGACCATGATTGGCCCTGTTTTTGTTTTGTTTTGTATTGCGGAGGAGGGGGCAGGATTCTAGCGCCAGGACCCTAGAACAAATTCATTGGAATGAAGAAGGCAAAGTCCTTTAAACGAAGGGGAGCAAAGCTGAGAGAGAGGACGAGGTGCCGACAAGTCATAATAACAAATGTCCACAACACTTCACAGAGCTGTTGTGCGGATCAATGGATAATGAGTGCAAAAGAGCGCCTGTAAAACGGCTTTGTGTAAAAATCTCCTCTGCAATGCTTGCTGTCATTGGTGGATGTGGAATTGCTGGCAAAACTGGGAGACTAAATGATGGAGTGTATCGACCCTGGAACTTAGGGCAGGCGAGATTGGTTTGTAACGAGCTTTTTTGACCTTGAGTGAGTCACACACCTCTCCCAGCTCAGTCTTCTAAGGAGGAAATGATGTAATGTGCCTAGCACAATGTCTGAGGCTTTAGTACCTTCCTTCCAGCATTTAGAACTGCCATGGAAGAAAGAAATGAAAAAAGCCCAATTGTGAAAGTCTTTTCTGAAGATGCCAGCAGCAGGAAACTCCAGAATGTTGGGCCCCAGATTGAGTAGGACCCAATTGTCCACGAAAAAACTACTGCCAAGTCAGCCTTGACCTGGAAATTTTTCAAGATGTTATCCATAGCAAAGAAACACCAAGGGAAGGAAGGGACCGAAACACGGACTCGGGGTGGGCGTTTTTCGCTACTCAAGCCGTTGTTCAGTGAACGCGCTTTTCTTTTCTTTTTTTTTTTTAGGGTTTAGCCAACACTGTGTCTGAATATCAGTTCTTTGCATTGCAGAGTCCAAAATTTGGCAAGGCAACATGCCTGGGGGGCTCTTTGGTCATCCACACCCAGCTGACGTTGGCCGTGAGCGCATCACCCACATGCTGGGTTTCTGACCTAATGAGACAGGCTTATTATATTCACGGTAGTGAATACTGTGTGTCCCAGATTTTCTTAGGCTGTCCCAGTTTCCAATAGCCTGCCCTGCTCTCTTCTCAAGTGCCGGCCCTGCTTGTTCTACGTTGAGTTTTGTTTTCTCCATTGGGCTTCTCTCTTTCAGAATTTTCTTATTTCCTGGTTCACTTATTTATTTTCTGCCATCCGCATTAGAATGTCAGCTGCGTGAACAGACCTTCCATCCATCCTGCTAATTACAGCATCCCTAACTCTCCCTACAGAGAGGTGTAGGTGCCCGACTCGTGGGGAAACCTAGGGCCTCCCACCTCCAATCACGCGTAGGCATGGCGATGGGAGCCAAACCTAAAAGGCTCCAGCACTGAAGCCATACTCTGCCCTTTGCTCTATAGGAAAGAGCCAGCGAAAATCAACAAGGCACTCGGTGCTTCCTGCCAACAAGGGCCAACCCTCTTGGCAGTTATTACTGGGTCTGAAAACAAATGAATGAAACCCAGTGTTTCTAATGAAGGCCTTGAGGCTCCGAAGACCTTTTGAATCACAAAAGGAAACTGAAACAAATAGAGTCTGGTGCCTCTGTGGCAGGACTTCTGGGTTAACAATAGACCCAGGGCTGCCCACTCCTAAAAGTTGCTTACATTTCCCCAAAGTGATGCCTTTTATCCTTTGGTGTATTGTGTTGAGCTGGGTTTAAAAGTATATAGTAATAGGTGGGTGACATTTATGTGCCACTTATAGGATAGATGCTGGAGCCCTGGCGGCACAGTGCTTAAGACCTAGGCTGTTAACCAAAAGGTCACCAGTTCAAATCCACCAGCCGCTCCTTGGAAACCCTATGGGGCAGTTCTACTCTGTCTTATAGGGTTGCTATGAGCCAGAATCGACTTGACAGCAATAGGTTTGTTTGTTTTCTTTATAGGATAGATAGGGCAAGATGTAGAGGTTGTATCAGCGAAGGCCTCCCGAGAGCCAGGGAGGAGGTGACACTGGAGTTGAGACTTGAGGGAGGAGTAGTAATTAGCCAAGTAAAATGGGGAAGGAGGAAAGCAAAGACAAGGGGGTATGAGCATAGGACATTCTGGAAAATTCTTAACCTGAGCATAAGGCGTGTGGTGAAGGGTAAGCTCACAAAGGCCCTGAATGTCATCTGAGGAGGGTAGACTACACTGTCTCGATTGCTCAATTGCTCCTCAACTGAGCAGCCACTGATCTCTTTTCAGTCAAGATAACCGCTACCCCCCAAAAGAGAGGGGTTTGTGAGCTGCACAGGTGCCAGGCCAGGCCTGTGCCTCACTGCCCTCCCTATAAGCAGCTGCCACCCCAGAGGACTCCTGCCGGTTCACTCAGCGGCTCTCTTACTGCAGTCAGCTGCCTGGCAGAGGTGAAAGATAAGAAGACCTGGGAAGGGCAATGCATAGAATATCTGCGAGAGATCAGCTCAGGGGGGAGCTGGCGGTTTGGAGGCTGGCTGGGGTCCATCAGCCCCCACTTAGAGCTGCTGGTTCCAGGCAGAAATTAGAAAGGAGAGGCCTCGTTCGGCCCGGAAGGCACTGTGCCTGCCCAGCGAGGCCGTAGGGCAGGGAATAGGACTCCAGAAGTTTAGCACACGTGGACCAGAGGAAGCCCTCCTTTGCTGGCATTGTGACCCCTGTGGGGGAAGAGAGAGGCCGGTGAAATGAGAGCTGCAAGCAAGAGGCAGCCTGGAGTACCAGTTGGCTCTTCCTCTGCTCCTGGGAGCATGGGGACGCCATGAAAAACCAGCACAAAATCTGTAGGAGCTTGCACCCGCGCTTTCCCTCTCCCACCCCGTCCCTTTAGTAAAAGGCAACTTCCCTGATTAATTTCTGGTTGCCTGTCATTGTTCCCGACTTGCAATCAATCTCAAGGTGTGCCAGGATACTTTATATTTACTCGGAATTGCTTGCCTAGGCGTGCTGAGTTGGCAATCCTATTAGCAGGATTTTGTTTTCATTGTGTTTGTGAAATGAAATAAAATAAAAAAGGTCCTCCAGAGAGTTCTTGCTGCTTCGGTTTTCTGAATGCCATCAGGCTCTGGAGAGATCATGAGGCCCCTTTAGGGGTCCAAGGGTGTTCTCTGCTTTTGGTGCTGAAAAGGAGTGGGAGGAGGGTGGCTGGCTCCTCTGGCCAGGGGCAAGTGGATAAAAATCCCTTCTGCCTTTAAGGAGGAGTCCCTGGGTGGTGCAAACAGTTCAGCATTCAGCTACTAACCGAAAGGTTGGTGGTTTGCATCCACCCAGAGGTGCCTCAGAAGAAAGGCCTGGCAATCTACTTTTGAAAGATCACAGCCATTGAAAATCCTATGGAGCACAGTTCTACTCTGAAACACATGGGGTCACCATGAGTTGGAATTGACTCAACAGATCGCGGTGAAAGTGGAAGAAGAGATCCCTGATGGCCAAAGTGAAGAAATCATGCTGCTGAAATCATGGCCAGGACACCAAGGGGCAGGGTAGGGGCTCCAAGGCTGGGAGACAGGTCCGGTCCCGGTTTTGCCCCTGCTGACAGGTGACCTTGAGCAAGTAATTCAAGCTCTCTCTGAGTCTCATTTTCCTCATTTGCAAAGTGGGGAGAAAAATTCCTGTCTCGCAGGGTGGCTATGAGGATTAAATGAAATCTTATATGTATAATTCCTTGGCACAGTGCCTGGTGTGGGGGCAGCATCCAATAAATATTTCAGCCATTCCTTTTGGGGCATTATATTGTTAGTGCTATGTTAGCGCTTGGCTTCTGCTGGTGGAGGGAGAGGAGGGAACCTTTTTCTGGGTCTTTCGGAGGGAGTAATAAAGGATCAGGCTTTAAGGGCCTGAAGCATACATATGACTAATGAGTTCAGAGGGCAGTAAGCTCTCCTGAAACTGGTCCAAGGAGGTGATTTATTGCTAGGTAATAGGAGAGCAGAGGTACTCCAGCACCACTAACTGGGAAGAATTTGAGCTCTTTTCTGGGTCACAGACCTCAGCCTTACACACGACATGCTCCACGTGAATAGCCTTTGTGTTTGAATTTGTAATAAATCTATTCTTCACTGGCCTTCTTTCTGACTGCCTTCTCCATCATCCTGAGGATGTGCTTTGTGCAAAATGAAGGGCTCCTGACTCACGCCATAGAGAGAGAGGCGTGAGCTCCCCATTGAAAGATTAGGAGAAGTTCAAAGCAATTTTCACAGAACAGTAACAAGAGCAAAAAGAAATCCTCTTCCAAACCTCCACTTGTATAGCAATCATGCTATAATCCTGTGATGGAATATTATACAGCCAGGAAAAAGCTTACATTGAAAAGGGTCTGTGAAAAAGGCAGTGTGCAAAGTTGGACATACCGTATGATTTAAGTTATGTAAAAAATACATTTAAATATTTAAGAAGGAAATACACCTTCTTGTCTCTAGAAGATGGATAATAATGTTTTTCTCTTCTTTCTACTTTTCTGTAGTTTACTAATTTTTCAATGTGCATGTCTTTTGTTAATAATAACAGGGAGGAGAAGGAAGAGGAGAAATAAAGCAGGTTTAAAGCCCTCTCAAGCCTGCATGTATTACTGGACCCCATTTAAAATCACACTTCCCCTCCCTGGATACCAAGAAGTAATTACAGAGGAGGATGGGGTAACAGAACGGTGGTGGTGAGTGCCAGGCCAGAATCTACAACTGCAAGTCCCAAGGCCACTTCCCAGGCCCTGGGGTACTGACATTCTAAGGAATTACACAGCCCTCAAGATGACTTTCTTAGGTGTTCACATGCTAGAGAAAGAAAAGATCAACGAGGCCAGTGGTTTTCCAAAGGGAATCTTACACAGAAGTTTGGTACATAAAACAGACTACAAAGGAGCCAGGCAGCTTATTGGGAAGGAGGGAAGAAGTGAGGGGTGCTGGAACCCCAGCTATGTCCCCTCAACCACCTGGCTCCAACCCTTCCACCTCCCAGCCCACAAGAATCTACTTCTGATCCTTGTTTCTATCGAGCAAACACAGTTTGAAAACCTTGCAATATTCAGCACGCCCACCGTGTGAAGAGTGGAGAAGATGTCAGTGGGGATTCCGTTTTTGGTTTTTTGGTTTTTTCCCATGCAAAAATTTATACACACATTGTTATGTGACTCTAATTGCTCTCCCCGTACTGTGACAGCACACTCCT
>NW_004443967.1:7855335-7880828 GCF_000243295.1 Trichechus manatus latirostris | reverse complement strand
CCCTGATTCCCCATGTCCATTCAACCAGCTCCTAACCCTCTCTGCCTTCCCATCTCACCTCCAGACAGAAGCTCCCCGGAGATTCTGTTATTAAATAATTGGGGAAAATGTTTTTCCTGAAAATTCACTTCCATATAAACAGCTGCATCCAGCTCTGTTTTAGACATGAGCACTAAGGATGTTTTTACCAAAAGGATCTGTCCTCTGGGAAGGGGGAAAGTGTTGATTTGTGAATCAATTTAAGTCTCTGACTTATCTAGTTGCTAAACAGACCCTACAATTTCTGAGATTGAATAAAATCGTGATTGCAAACAGCGGATTCAGACTTACAAGCAGGTATTTGTTCTGTAGTTTCCATCCTGGGCTTCCAGGAGAAAAAAGGCCCCCTTTAAATTTGTTCTAACCTAAGTGGCTCCTGGAAGAGCATGTTGTTTGGGGTTTTTGTTTCATTTTTTTGTATGAGTTTGCATATTAGTGTAACTCATTTGCAAATGTCATCTAACATATTAAAGGAACCCATCCTTTCTGCATCTCGATTAGTTAACTTGTCTCAGCACCTTTCTGAGGTCTGGATTTTGGTGAATGGGAAGCTCTTAGCAGCTTCAAACACATCTGCTGCTCTTGGTCTGTGTAACCACTGGTGGCCAGAGTGGTTCCTTACTGCTGTCTTTAAAGAAGAGTCCTGGTGGCGCAGTGGTTAAGAGCATGGCCGCTAACCAAAAGGTTGGCAGTTTGAATCCACCAGCCTCTCCTTGGAAACTCTATGGGGCAGTTCTGCTCTGTCCTATAGGGTTGTTATGAATTGAAATCGACTCGATGGCAACAGGTTTGGTTTTGGGTTTGGATCTTTAAAGAGGGGCAGCCAGAGGCAGCAGACAGCATGCATTCCACCCTGCCCAAGCAGTCCCTAAAATGCTGGGGTGCCTATCAAGGTGTGAGTATGTGTATGCATATGTGCCTGTGAGTGTGTGCGTATGTGGGGGGGAGACTGGATGCTAAAAGGATGACTGGGAATGACTGTGATGTGCTGTGGGGGCAGAGCTGCCAGCCTTGCCTGTCCCCAGAGGCACCAAACACCTCTGCTCCAGATGCTGTAGTGGGGTCAACAGCAGAGGAAAAGAGGGCTGAAGTACAGACCCTGAAGAAAGGCTGCCTGTTCCCCCAGTGACTTCCGGGTCATCTTGGACTAGTCATTCCACCTCCTTGAGGTTGTGTGCTCATCTATAAAATGGCAATAATCATAGGAGCTTGTCAAGAAGACTTTTTATATAATTACAGTAGCATTGTGATTATGTAAGAAAATGCCCAGAGAGATACATATGAAGTTTATGGAGATGAAATGACATGAGATCTGGAATTCACTTTAAAATCATTTAGCAAAAATAAGGTGGAGGATGACTCCGTTTACATAAAGTTCAAGAAAAGGCAAAGCTAATCTATGGTGATAGAAATGAGAATATTGACTGCCTTTGGAAAAGGGCACCAGGGAAATTTCTGGAGTGCTGAAATTGTTCTAGATCTTATTTTAAATGATGGCTACATGGGCATAAATATTTGTCAAAACTCATCAACCTGAAAATGGTTTGGGAAAAAATTATTATTATTATTATTGTGTGTGTGTGTGTAAAGAGAGAATGATAAAGCAAATGTGGTAAAATAAATCTTGGTGAAGAGTATATGGGAATTCTTTGTACTGTTTTTGCAACTTTTCTTTAAGTATGAAATTACTGCAGAGTAAAAGTTTAAAATCTCATCAAACTATGCACTTAACATTTGTGCATTTTATTATATGTAAATTATAAGAGCCAAAGAAACCAAATAAGTTGCTGTTATAGATTGGGTTGTATCCCCCCAAAATGTGTGTCAACTTGGCTAGGCCATGATTTCCAGTATTGTGTGGTTGTCCACCATTTTGTGACCTGATGTGATTATCCTATGTGTTGTAAATCCTAACCTCTGTGACATGAATGGGAACCCTGGTGGCGCAGTGGTTAATGTTAACCAAAATGGTGGCAGTTCGAGTCCACTAGCCACTCCCTAGAAACCCTGTGGGGCAGTCCTACTCTGTCCTATAGGGTTGCTATGAGTTGGAATCAACTAGACGGCAACAGGTTTTGGTTTATGATGTTAATGAGGCAGGATTAGAGGCAGTTATGTTAATGAGGCAGAACTGGAGTGAACAGCAACTCTACCCCATGGGGTCAGTCAAGAGTCAAGAACCTTCTGTGCGTCAAGGACCCTGTCTGAGGACAACAAGCAAGGATGCAGGCAGGGCAAGGACTATGGGCAAGAGATATCGTGGAGCCAGATTTTCTGAATTTTTCTGTCAGAATTTTCAAGACAAGTTGGAAATCTAGACTTTATGTCTAACCTCCTCATTTTCAAAGGATGAGAATTAATTTAACTTTTATATATGTATATATATATTCATATATATGCTGTATGAGGTATAAGCTGAACAAAAATGTCTGTGAACAGAATTAAGTCCCTGGGTTGCCTGATTATGCCTTTGGGGTGTTGTCACTCACCTCCTGGCTAGGGGCTGAGTCAGGATCTCTGATCTTTTCAACGTTAGAGTTTCATGACTTGCTAAGTCTTGTTAATCACTGCCTCAAAACTAAAGCCTAATTTTAACAAATACCTTACACCTGTGTACCTTTCAGACACATGTTTTTCAAACATTTTTGCCCACACCTCACAGTGAAAAATCCATTTTTCATTGCTAGTGGTCACACACACATACACCAACATGCATATATAAAACTGAAAGAAAATTTTCACAAAACGAAATTTACCTCTACTGCATGTGATGCACTCTGATATTTTCTATTCTATTTAATTCTACTTCATTTTTTAAAAAAATGCTGGTGGCAACCAATTAGGCTGCTTTCATAACCCACTCAGGAGTCATGATTCAAAATCTTTGCTTTAAAGTTCGCATTTACCTAATTAGCATTTAATTCTCCCTTTCACCTTGGAAGGTAGGAATTACTATCGTCTTCATTTCACAGCACAGAAAAATGAGTCTCAAGCTTTTCACTCCAGATCCAGTGTTCTTTCCTTTAGTTTTTTAATCAACAAAGGCGAGAATGAGAAGAGTTAAACCAGTTGCCTTCGCATCATGGAGACCCATGTGTGTCAGAGTAGAACTGTACTCCACAGGGTTTTCATGGCTGTGACCTTTTGGAAGCAAATGGCCAGGCCTTTCTTTAGTGGTGCCTCTGACTGGGCTCAAACCACCAACCTTTTGGTTAGTAGCCGAGTGCTTAATGGTTTGCACCACCAGGGACTTAGGAGACCTCAAAGGGCAGGGTCAGAGATGAAAAAGCCCAGGGGCGAAGCAATCAAGGAGGACCTTGGGGAGAATAGGAACATCGAACAGGGGAATGGAGGCTGTATGCTGTGGGGTGTGCAAGGTAAAGGAACCTGTTTGCCTTCTCTGTGGAATCTGCAGTAAAATACACAAGGCTCCCCATGCAATGGGTGAGTGGCCTCTCCAAGGAGGAACTAAGTTTGTCATCCTCGTGGGCCCAGCAGACCCAGAGGGAGCCCAGGTTGTACTGGAGCCTAGGGATGAGGATGTCACTAATGTCTAGGTCACATTCATGAATCTGAAACTCCAGCCTCCAGGCTTGTCAGGGTGGAGGACTGGCAGTTGCAGAGGGGGAGGGAATAGGTAGGATTAAAATCCAGATCAATTTACTGCCAAGCCTGGGATGGGGAACCTCATCTGAGCGGTGAACCTATCCCCTCAGCCCTAGTAGGCTCTGTTCTTCTGCTCCTTGGGCATGGCAGCCCCACCCCCTCAGCTTTGGGCAGCTGATATCGTCCCATCCTGCTGGCACTCGTGAACTGCAGCCCCACACTCTGGAACCGGGTTGGTGAAGATCTGACTCTTCGAAACCTAGGAGACTGTGGCCCCACCCTTTGAGACCCCAGAGGCCATGGCTCTACCCTTTGAGACCCCAGAGGTCATGGCCCTACCCTTTGAGACCGATGCAGCTGTGCTTCCTGTGCTCCTTTTCTCTTCTACTTGTGCTTCCTGGTTCCTTGTCCTCTCTGCCCCTCTGGCCTCTTGTGCTGGCCTGGTGTCTGCCCCACTTGGGCAAGTGTTCCAAAGTTCTTTAGCTCTACAGATAAGTGCCTGGAGGCACCCCAGTCCACCAGTAAACCTCTGCTAGAAGGCACTCAGCTCTCTTGCTCCATGGGTTGGCTCCCGCACTTTCTTGCACCAGTCCCCTAGCTCTGCTGCCTCCATTTCTCTGCTGCTGCTTCTCACCATCTGCACTGTCTCCTATGTGACAGCTCTCCTCACTTCCTGCTGAGTCCTCACCAGAATTTTCTTTGATGTTCATAATTCTACCAACAGCCTCTTCAAGACAATCTAGGCATTTACTATTAGTCATTTTTAAACTCTTCCAGCCTGTACCCATTCCCAGTTTCAAAATTGCTTCCACATTTTAGGTATCTGTTAGAGGAGCACCCCTCTTTCTCAGTACCAAATTCTGTCTTAGTTAGCTAGTGCTTCTTTAACAGAAATACCACAAGTGGATGGCTTTAACAAACAGAAATTTATTCTCTCCCAGTTTAGGAGGCTAGAATTCCTAATTCAGGGCACCAGCTCCTGGGGAAGGCTTTCTCTCTCTGCTGGTTCTGGGGGAAGGTCCTTGTCATCAATCTTCCCCTGGTCTAGGAGCTTCTCAGTGCAGGGACCCCGAGTCCAAAGGACACGTTCCACTCCCTGCACTTCTTTCTTGGTGGTGTGAGGTCCCTCTCCTCTCTGCTCGATTCTCTTTTATATCTCAATAGAGATTGACTCAAGATACAACTTAATCCTGTAGATTGAGTCCTTCCTCATTAACATAACTGCCTCTAATCCTGCCTCATTAACATCATAGAGGTTAGGATTTACAACACACAGGAAAATTACATCAGATCACAAAATGGTGGACAACCACACAATACTGGGATCATGGCCTAGCCAAGTTGACACATATTTTTGGGGAACACAATACAATCCATAACATCTCTGCACAGCCCGCACAGCACCACATAGCCCCACACAGCCAACACAGCCCTGCACAGCCCCACACAATCCCACACAGCTCCTCATAGCACCACACAGCCTGCACAGCACCACACAGCCCGGATAATCCACACAGCCTGGCCTCCACTTGTAGCATGTCTAGGCTGTATTCTAGGATGCTTCCATCTATCCCTATCTCTTTGTGTCTTTTCTTTGGTCCTCCACCTCTAGATTCCTAAAAAGCACCAGTCAAGACAGGTGTCTGTTTATAGAGCACCAACCAACCCAATCTACTGCCGAGTCGATTCCTGACTCATAGCAACCTTGTAGGGCTTCCAAGGCCATAAATCCCTACGGAAGCAGACTGCCACATCTTTCTCCCGCAGAGCCGTTGGTGGTTTCGAACTGCAGCTCTTCTGCTTAGTAGTCAATGGCTTTAACCACTCCGCCACCAGGGCTCCATGCTTACAGAGCACTGAGGAAATGATTTCAAACTTCTACACTGGGTGGCTTTCTGCTTTCTCCAAAGTTGATTGCTCCAGAGTGATACAAGCTGGGTTGGTGCGTAATGTTTAAAGTCAGAGAGTCTTAGATTAGCTTCACAAAAGTCAATTAACAAGGCAATTTCTTCCCTTGATTTGTATTTATATATTATTAATGAACTACAAGACCTCCTAGTGTGGTAAATTAGCCTAGGTAACTGGGGAGCAGAGTACAAACATTTTGTTCTCCTTAATGGCCCCAGGCATTTATCTCATACAGAGAAAACTATATCCAAGCCCAGGGAGGGCTCCCTGTCGCTGCAGCCGACGAAGCACACCAGGGCAGTGCTGATAAATATTGATGTTTGTTTATTGAAATGCCACAGACCATCCTGGCAGTCTGCCAGCCTGCTCCCACCCCATGCAGTCTTAACTGGCGAGACTCATCATGCGAGGAGGAGATACAGGAACCTCTACTGCCTTTGCTGAAGGACTTTCAGCCTTTGTTTCCTGATTACAAAACAAAAAGGAACCAACTGTCCTGACCTCCAAGGGTTGGCACCAGTCAAAGAACCTACCTCCTTCTCTCTTTAATCAAGGGGCAGGAGCATATAGTCTTATGTACTAAGAGAATGGTAATTGGATGAGGTCTACTTCACTGAAATAACTACCTTAGGGAAGTGTGACTGCTACCCCAAAGTGCTGCCTTGTTACCAAGTCAATGTCATTAAGAAATAAATTTGTGATACATATAGATACCAGAGAATTAACATGGAGACTTCTATAGCTGCCCATTCCATAACCACAATTGAGCACCTACTATGTACAAGGTCCAACCAAACCAAACCCATTGCCAATAAGTCAATTACATGTGTGTAGATAAGAACTGCATTCCATAGGGTTTTCAAATTTGTGACCTCTCAGACGAAGATTGCTAGGCTTTTCTTCCTAAGCATCTCTGGGTAGGTTTGAACTACCAATCTTTCAGTTAGCAGTCAAGTGCTTAACTATTTGCATGACCTACGGACTCCACGTGTACAAGACAGTGAGACCGATACCCTTAACTTAATCCCATTCGCCTATTTCTAAGCAACATTTGAGGATCAGCCTCACAATGTTTGGGGAATGAAGCAGAGTGTGAATAAATGAAGTCTATGTATTCATTCCTTTAATAAATATTTATTGGATGCTTAGCATCTGGAAGTCTGGTGCTGTGCTAGGCACAGAACAAAAAAGATACAGTCCCTCAAGGAGCCCAGTGACTAGTGCAGAAGACAAACAGGTGGGCAAAGCATTACAAAGCAGGTCATGATAGAGAGGTGCACCCCAAGCTCCTGGGACACCTAAGAAGAAGTAGTGTTCACCCAGAATAGCCAAGAATGCATCCTGGGGAGAAGTTAGGCACTCTCCGTATTGACCCCTGCTCCTGGGGCAGTAAACTTCCTCCTCCAGGGAACACCGCCAGAAAGACTGGCAGACCTCACACGGGCAACCTCTGATGGGCAGACCTTAACAGACAGCTTCCTCTGGGCAGATTTTGGTTGGACAGATCTCAGTAGGAAGACCTCAGATGACTGAACCTTGATGGGAAGATCTCAGACAGGCAGGCCTCAATGGACATCTCCCCATATCCAAACAATCCCCTCTTTGTCCTCCTAAAAACAAGAAAAATTAAAATGAAATAGCCGCTCTTTTCAGAATTAATTTTCTTTTTGACAAAATCTACTATTTTCTGTAACTCAGGGAGTGCTGGGATCCTTTAGACTGAACACCCCTTGAATTACACTATAGATGATGCTGACATAGAGAAAGCCCTGGGGCCACTCTACAGGAATCTACAGGATTGAGGCCTCTTAACCTGCTCTTACATAGGGTCAGAGACCGGGTGGAAAATCTCATGCAGCTTTTTCCACCTGCAAATGGCAAAAAAGCAGAGCATAACTTTGCCCAGCACCTCGTTCCTTCAGGATTCTGTGTGTCTGCATGTATATTGTGTCTAATTTACATTTTATGGTTTCTAGTAGGGTTTCCAATCGGTTATTTTCAGTTTGATCTCCTGCTGAGAATTTGCATGGCCACCCCAAGATATACTGAATCGGAATCTACAGTTTAACTAGATCCCCAGGTGATTCTTATAGATCCCCTTATAGATTCTTATGTATACATAAGAATCACCTGGAAATCTTGTTAAAATGTAGATTCTGATATCTGGGGTGGAAATGCAAATTTTCTGCAGGGGTTTGAACCTAAAATAACCAGTTTGAAGCCCTGGTTTCTAGCTGGATGAAATAATATCTGCATGTTCTCTTTGCCTGGAACATTCCCCTTTCTACCCCAATCAATACACTTGGTTAAACACCTACTCACACTTCAGATCTCAAGAACACATGCCTTCTTCAGAGAGACCTTCCCTGAACCCTCAGGCTAACTGCCTGAGTTATTCACTCTCACGGGGGTGGGGGAGTGTACCTATCCTCCAGGGTTCTTTTTATAGTCTGCAATTATGCATTCATTTCTTTGATCTCTGTCTGCCTGTTCCATACCAGTAAGCTCCATGTGGGAAGCACATATTGTTATTAGCTGCCCCCAAGTTGGCCCCCAGTTCATGGCAATGCCATGCACAACAGAATGAAATGCTGTCTGGTTCTGCACCATCCCCAGGATTGGTTGGGATCACTTTGTCATCCATAGGGTTTTCACTTGCTGATTTTCTAAAGTAGATCACCAGGCCTTTCTTCCTAGTCTGTCTTAGTCTGGAAACTCCTCTGAAACCTATTCAGCACCATAGCAACACTGACTGAAGAGTATGGCTGCACATGAAGTGCATTAGTCGGGAATCAAACCCTGGTCTCCCACATGGAAGGCAAGAATTCAGTCACTGAACCACTGAATTATATCCAGCTTATTCACCCTGTAATCCTAGCTCTGGCTCAAGGCTCAGTACTTAGTATGCACTGAACACGTTCTCACTGATTATTGAATGAATATCAAGGAATGGGACTCTTCCCAGAATCTATTTCTCCTGTTGTGTCACATCCTGAGGCTGGCTTGGGTTTCTGCTTGGTTTGAGGCTTTGTTTGCCAATCAAAAGCACTATAGTCAAAGGCAAAGTCCAACCTCCAAATAGCTAATGTGCCACTTGGCTTAACGGAGCCCTGCAAAGACAGCATAAAAAAATAATAAATCAGAATATTTTTAATTAAATTCTAAGTCCAAAACAAGCCAAATATTTTACCCATAGGAGCACACACATTTGTTGTTTCAGGGAGAAGGCTATAATAAATAAAAATCAATAATGTTTTTGTTCCAGTAGATTAACTTCATGTTTAGAACAGGAAGAGAATCTAAATGGATAGCTTTTCTTTTGCTTTTTCTTACCAGAAAGGACAGTTTGAGGCAGCAGAAGGTTAGAAGGCTAAGGACATTGTCTAATGCATACAGGAAGATTTGAAAAGAAGGTTAGAGTCTCTCCTACCTGTCAACTCAGTAGATAGATGGAGCATGGCTGGCTGGTTGTCTGTCTCTTAGAAACGATCCTTGGCATTCAAGCAGAAACCTTCAAGAATATATACCAGCAGCCCTCCTTACTCCCAGAGGAAGGCCCCCATGTACAATAACTCACCCCCGGGCAAGAGTTCTCCCTGAAATTTGGAATCAGGCCACAGAGCCATTGGTTGATCAGTTAGACCCTTGAAATGGAATGTGACAACAGGTCAGGTTTAAGGTGCCTGGTTTGGCTTTGTGCACAAAGAACCAGAGAAAGCTAACCTGCAAATAGAGAAGAATGAAAGGAGCAGAGGGGTCAGGCAGCCATGAAATGACAGCCACCCCATTCCCAACTTTCTAGGTCCTGGTCCTTGTCTCTGATGAAGCCAGCCTGAACTTCATTGCCTTGGAATCTATGGCATCAGCTTGTGTCCTCCTAGAAATTTGCCTCCACCCATTTTTGTTGCCAAAATTAGTTTGAGTGCACTTCTTTTTCTTGTAATCCATGGAGCAATAAAACAAGCTTACCAAATATTCCTGAATTGCCTTGCAAAGTGTGAGTGATCAGCTAATGCTCAGCCTGCAACACAAACTGTTTATAGATTCTGAAGGATAGATAAATGAACAATGCAATTTGTGTTCTTCTTGGAAAAAGTGTTTCATGGCATTTTGCTTTTGAATGTTCTGGGATGAAGTCAAGCCGTGGTCTATCACTTCTGAAGTCACTGTCTTCGCTAGTCTCTTTGAGGTTTGTGTTAATGACAATAATTATAATTAAATGGCTACCTGATATATCGAGTACTTGCTGTGTGCCCGGCATTGTACTTGGCACTGATCACATTGAATCTGCACCATCGTCTTATGAGAACAGAATTATTACCCCCAGGAGTCATGCTCAAGTTGGTCTGGTACCAAGTCAGTGCTTTTCACCCCTAGGATGATCTTTTTGGAGATCTGGCACATTTGAGGGCTGCGGGTATGAGAAAGAGGTAGAGGACCTAAGATGGGCAGTGCCTACTATATGCCAGGCACAGCATTTAGTGCTTCGCATTTGTTATCTCATTTTATTTTTGCAAGTCGTCCGTAAGGAAGATGGGGCAGAAATTAGTGGCAGGTGGATCACACTGGCCAGGGCTCCCCATGACACACTTGCTAAAGCCACAGTGTCCCAGGTTCAGGCCCTTCCTCCCCCTCTCTTCAACTGGAGTTTCCCCAAACAGAGCTTTGTTGCTCATTTTTGCTGCTTTAACAAAAATAACCAACATAGTTCTAAAGTCTCTTCTAAAATGTTTCTGTTTTACCCGGTCCTTTATTATAATAGAAGAGTGACCAGCTAGGGATGCTTCAGTAAAAAGTTTCTTACTAAAGTGGAAGGAAAAGGAATTCTTGATTTCACAGACTAAATGCAATTTGTTCAAGCTTTATGTATGACCTCTCAATAAGAGGAAGTGTGTTAGAGGGCGGGTTATACAAGGTCATTTGCAGAAGTTAAAATACATGAAGGCAAGTAGAGGCATGTGGAATAGTTTCAAAGTAGAAGACTCCTGACCTCATGTTACGTTGGAAATATGTGTCAGTTTTGTTCATTAAGTGAATAAATGAATTGGGTATTAAATCTTGTGGTGGGAAATTGTCCTTGGTCAAAGACAATTTGGCTCCTTTAAGATAGGGATCCACTCCCTCTTCCGTAGATCTCTGAGGTAATTGAAGAACATGGAAGAAGAAAGGTCTGCCCAGCTAAGCAATGTTGTGGAAAGGACTGCACACTCATCAGTCTAGGGGCACTCTGAATTACTCTCACTCTGATGGGAATAACTATGAAAAGGCACATGGTCTAAAATGGGCAGGATCAATGTCCCAATGCCAGCTCTTGGACTGTCTTCAGGTCAGAGATATTTTGGTCAGAACCAGGAAGTGAGATGGTGAAGATAAAAACATCTGAAACACATGAGCATCTTCCATCTCTTGATCCAAAGGTTATCAGAGGATATAGTGAGCCCAAAGTGTGGTTTGAGGAAAGTGGCTCTTGCGCAAATGAGAACAGAATTTCCTGGGGGTTGAATGAGAGCATAAGCTGATTTCTATAGAGTTCCAGGAAAAAGAGTTTTGATAACCATGAGTTCCTTTAATCAATACAATCAAGCACTTGGGAAAATTCAGGTCCTCAAATGGGTATCTCTTATATATGTATAAACCCAGATACGGCTCTCATAAACCAACGTGCGTCAGTAAATCCAATCATTGCCAAAGCTTCTCTTCAGTTTGTATAAGACCAACATGTCCATAGATGTGCCTTCTGGGGCAAACTGTTGTAAAATTTCTATGCACTTTTCTGTCATATACCAAATGTATCTAAATCATTCATTCAAGACACTTTGACTGAATTCCTGGCCCTGGAGTTATAAAGACAAATAAGATATAGTCCCTGCCTTCAATGAAACAGCCTAGTTGGAGTGAGAGTCATATTACCAAATTAAAGAACCCTGGAGTGGTGGAGACAAGGATAAAATTATGTACCCGAAATAGTGAGGCCCAAAGGAAGGGATGGTCAGAATGCCTGGGGGAGGGGACAGAGGGTCTTCAAGAATAAGGAGGACTCTGGCAGGGAGCCAAAGGCACTCCAGGATGAGAAAACTGCTTGGCAAAGAAACGGAAAGTCTCAGTATTCAGATGACTGCTAATGGTTAAGCATGATGAGTCTAGCAGAGGGGAGGGAAGATGTGAAAAACAAAGGTGGAGAAATACAGGCAGAGATCAGATCTTTCACTCATTGATTCAAATAATATTGTCGAATACCTATTATGTACCAGGCTGCATCCCTGCCCTCAAGGAGTTTACTTTCTGATAGGAGGAGACAGAAAAGAAATAAGGAAATAAACAATATAATTTAATATGGCAGTTAGTGCTAGGAAGGAAACAGCCAGGAAGATGAGACAGGGTAATGGTGGTAGGGAGCAGTTTAGAAGGCATGGTCTGCAAAGGCCATTCTAAGATGATGGCTTTTCAAGATTTGAAAGATAAGAAGGCCAGAGAAGAGAACTGAGGACTGAAATCTGAAGGTCCCTATCATTTAGGGAAATGCGAATCAAAATCACAATAAGATACCACTTTGCACCCATTGAAACCCCTTGCTGCTGAGTCTATTCCAACTCACAGGGACCCTATAGGACAGAGTAGAACTGCTCCATAGGGTTTCCAAGGCTGTAATCTCTAGGGAAGCAGACCGCTACATCTTTCTCCCACAGAGCAGCTGGTAGGTTTGAACAGCCGGACTTTTGGTCAGCAGCCGAGTGCTTTAACCACCGCACCACCAGGGCTCCTTCACACCTATCACGAGGGCTAAGATAAGAAACACTGACATAACAATGATGGTGAAGGTGTGGACAAATCAGAACCCTCACCCGCAGCTGGTGAGAGTGTAAAATGGTGCAGCCTCTTTGGTACGCAGCCGGACAGTTCCTCAAAAGGTCAAACACAGAGTTATCATATGCTCCAGAAATTCTACTCTTAAGTATGTACTAAGAGAAACGAAATCATACGTCTGCACAAAGACTTGTACGTGAATGTTCATAGCAGCATTATTCATCATATCCAAAAAGTGGAAACAATATGAATGTCCAACAACTGGTGAAAGGGTAAATAAAACACAAAATGTTCACACAATGGAATATTCTTCAGCCACAAAAGAGAATGGATTATTGATACACGCTACAACTTGGATGACCTTTGAAAACATTATGCTAAGTGAAAGATGTCAGCAACAAAAGACTGCACATTATATATTCCCATTTACGTGAATGTCCAAATTAGACAAACACCTCGAGACAAAGTAGATTAGTGGCTGGTTGGGGCTAGGGTGGGAGGAAATGAGGAGTGACCGCTAAAGGGTGCAGTGTTTCTTGTTGGGATGTTGAAAGTATTCTCAAATTAGGTTGCAGTGATGGTGAAACAGCTCTGAGAATATACTAAAAACTAATGAGTTGTATTGTTTGAAAAAATAGGTGAGTTTAATGGTATGTGAAATACATCTCAATAAAGCTGTAAAATGCATTAATCATAAACATATGGACAAAAGATAAAGATCCTATCCATATCTTTATAGCACTACATGTTTCCCCATCTCGGAACTCAAGATCCTGTTGGCATGTTTTCAACTTGGCAGTAACCTTGTAAACCTCGTTAGTCTTCAAAAGTTAAGACAAAGCAATTCCATAATTTAGAGGGAAGAGGTGCTCCAAAGTTCAGCAGTCAAGTTATTACCCAACAGGAAAGGTAGGTCAGCAAGCATTCCAACGTTTTATAACCTAACGCTTTAACACATGCTTTCTAACTATTTACACAGTGTTAAGAAGACTTGTCTTCTTGGGGAACCTGAAGAGTGAGCAGAAGAAAGATGAACAGATGAGGACCCTACTGAATTTTTGTTTGCTAATGTTGATCACCTGGTTCCTAGGAATGTGGGTAGAAGGGAACGGTGTGCCATGGTGGTTATGACGTAAGAAGCTGGACACACATAGACCTGGTTTGGAATACTGCTTCTGCCACTAAGTAGCTATGCAACCTCGTGTAAGCCTCATAGTCTTTCTGAGCCTCCATTTCCTGTAAAATGGGGATTCTGCACTTACCTCAGTTTTTATGTGAGGGCTTAGCTCATTGTAGTTGTTGTGTGCCTTCGAGTCCATTCTGACTCACAGCAATACTATAGGACAGAGTAGGACTGCCCCATAGGGTTTTCTAGGCTGTAATCTTTATTGAGGCAGATCACCGGATCTTTTTTCTCCAACAGAGACTCTGATAGGTTCGAACTGCCAACCGTTTGGTTAGCAACCTAGCACTTAACCATTGTGCCACCAGGGCTCCTTGCCCATTGTAGGGTATCCCATAAACGATACTTTTATTTTTGAAAGACTTTAGCTAGGCATTTGTGAGCAGTAGTTCTTGGTGACTTTTTACCTGACTTTTAAAAAATAAAGTTCCCATTTATGGAAGATCAGAATCTTATCCTTCTTCCCTATTAGTTCAGTTTAATTTTGATGTGTTTATTATCCAGTTACTTGTCAAAGTACTTTCCTGAAATGCTGCGATCAGGAAATTAAAAATTAAAACACTGGAGATTGCTAAGTTTTCTCTTGCTTAACAAATGTGGTTCTACTGCTGCCTAGTGAAAGTGTACAGCATGAGGAGTCAGAATGAGATGCCTACTGCTGAACCCCATTCTTCTGATGTGTGGTGGGCAGTAAGGGACCATGTAGGCCAAAGGCGTTGTACATCTTCTCAGCTCAACACTGACTTTTAAGGCCCCATTCATCCCAGACATTCTCTGGTGTTAAGCAGAAGTCTCTCCTTACAATGCAGATATCCCAAATGAACTATCAGTCAACCATCCAGGGATGGTTAGACCTGGGCAAGGGAAAAGACGCCCTGCCCTGGTCCCCAGGCTTCAGAAGACTCCGCGATCTCTCTCTCTTTTTCTTTTCTTCTTTCTCACACACATGCACACACACATACACTTAGTAAAGAACATACGTGTGCCTCTGTCACTTGGTATCTGGTACTCAGCTCTGGCACATCACGACCCCAACCCTAAACATCTGCCCTTATGACCAACACTGTCACGTTGTTCAGGCCCCACGGAACGCTTCTCCACTTTTCTTGCCCTTCTCCTTCAGAACAAAGGCTGTTGTTGTTTTTGTGTGCCATTGAGTCAATGCTGACTCATAGTGACCCTACAGGACAGAATAGAGCTGCCCCATAGGTTTTCCTAGGCTGAAATCTTTACAGAAGCAAATAACCAGGTCTTTTCTCTTCTGGAGCAGCTGGTGGGTTTGAACCACCGCCTTTTCAGTTAATAGCTGAGTGCTTTAACCACTGCACCACCAGAGCTCTTTAAACAAAGGCTATTAGGTCCGAATGCCAAGAAGGTTTGTGGATTGCTGCTGCCAACACCGAGATGGACACTGCTTCAGAGTGCAGAGAGGGTTTAAGTGGGTGTTGTTGTCGTTGTTAGATGCCGTCAAGTTGGTTCCGACCAATAGCGTCCCTATGTACAACAGGACTAAACACTGCCCGGTCCTGCGCCATCCTCACAATCATTGTTATGCTTGAGCTCATTGTTGCAGCCACTGTGTCAATCCATCTCATTGAGGGTCTTCCTCTTTATCTCTGATCCTCTACTTTACCAAGCATGATGTCCTTCTCCGGGGACTGATCCCTCCTGATAACATGTCCAAAGTATGTGAGATGAGGTCTCGCCATCCTTGTTTCTAAGGAGCACTCTGGTTGTACTTCTTCAAAGACCGATTTGTTCCTTCTTTTGGCAGTCCACAATATATTCAATATTCTTTGCCAACACCACAATTCAAAGGCAGCAATTCTTTGTTCTTCTTTATTCGTTGTCCAGCTTTCGCATGCATATGAGGCGATTGAAAATACTATGGCTTGGGTCAGCCGCACCTTAGTCTTCAAGGTGACATCTTTGCTTTTTACCACTTTAAAGAGGTCTTTTGCTGCAGATTTTCCCAATGTAATGCGTCATTTGATTTCTTGACTGCTGCTTCCATGGGTGTTGACTGTGGATCCAAGTAAAATGAAATTGTTGACAACTTCAGTCTTTTCTCCGTTTATCGTGATGTTGTTTATTGGTCCAGTTGTGCGGATTTTTGTTTTCTTTATGCTGAGATGTAATTCATCCTGAAGGATGTGGTCTTTGATCTTCACCAGTAAGTGCTTCAAATCCTCTTCACTTTCAGCAAGCAAGGTTGTGTCATCAGCATATCGCAGGTCGTTAATGAGTCTTCCTCCAATCCTGATGCCCCGTTCTTCTTCATATAGTCCAGCTTCTCGGATTATTTGCTCAGCATACAGATTGAGTAACTATGGCAAAAGGATACAACCCTGACGCACACCTTTCCTAACTTTAAACCATGCAGTATCCCCTTGTTCTGTTCAAATGACTGCCTCTTGAGCTATGTGCAGGCTCCTCATGATCACAGTTAAGTGTTCTGGAATTTCCATTCCTCCCAATATTATCAACAATTTGTTATGATCCACACAGTCAAATGCCTTTGCATAGTCAATAAAACACAGGTAAACATCTTTCTGGAATTCTCTGCTTTCAGCCAAGATCCATCAGATATCAGCAGTGATACCCCTTGTTCCATATTCCCTTCTGAATCTGGCTTGAATTTCTGGCAGTTTCCTGTCAATGTACTGCCGCAGCCACTTTTGAATGATCTTCAACAAAATTTTACTTGTGTGTGATATTAATATTGTTTGATAATTTCCACATTCTGTTGGATCACCTTTCTTGGAAATAGACATAGATATGTATCTCTTCTAGTCAGTTGGCCAGGTAGCTGTCTTCCAAATTTTTTGCCATAGACAAGTGAGCACTTCCAGTGCTGCATCCGTTTGTTGAAACATCTCAATTGGTGTTCTGTCAATTCCTGGAGGCTTGTTTTTCCCCAATGCCTTCAGTGCAGGTTGGACCTCTTTCTTTAGTACCATTGGTTACTGATCATATGCTACCTCCTGAAATGGTTGAATATTGACCAATTCTTTTTGGTATAGTGACTCTGTGTATTCTTTCCAACTTCTTTTGATGCTTCCTGTGTCATTTAATATTTTTCCCGTAGAATCCTTCAATATTGCAACTCAAAGCTTGAATTTTTTCTTCAGCTCTTTCAGCTTGAGAAAGGCTGAGCGTATTCTTCCTTTTGGTCTTCTAACTCCAGGTCTTTGCACATGTGATTATAATACTTTACTTTGTCTCTTGAGCCACCCTTTGAAATCTTCTGTTCAGCTCTTTTACTTTATCATTTCTTCTGTTTGCTTAAGCTACTCAATGCTTACAGCAAGTTTCAGAGTCTCTTCTGACATCCATTTTGGCCTTTTCTTTCTTTCCTGTCTTTTTAATGACCTCTTGCTTTCTTCATATATGATGTCCTTGATGTCATTCCACAACTTATCTGGCCTTCAGTCATTAGTGTTCAAGGCATCAAATCTATTCTTGAGATAGTCTCTAAATTCAGGTGGGATATGCTCAAGGTCATACTTTTGTTCTCGTGGACTTGTTCTAATTTTCTTCAGCTTCAACTTGAACTTGCATCAGCAATTGGTGGTCTGTTCTGCAGTCAGCCCCCGGCCTTGTTCTGACTGATGAAATTGAGCTTATCTATCATCTCTTTCCACAGATGTAGTCGATTTGATTGCTGTGTTTTCTGTCTGGTAAGGTCCACATGTATAGTCATCGTATATGTTGTTGAAAAATGGTATTTGCAATGAAGAAGTCATTGGTCTTACATAATTCTATCATGCAATCTCTGGCATTGTTTCTGTCACCAAGGCTATATTTAAGCGGTAGAAACCCTTAACAAAAGTGTGATGGTTAAGATTGTGTGTCAACTTAGCTGGGCCATGATTCTCAGTGTTTTGGCAGTCATATAATATTGTGATCACTTCCCTGTTGAGATTTGATATGTGATCACCTCCATGATGGGATCTGCTGTGAGTAGCCAATCAGTTGAAAGGGAATTTCCTTGGGCTCAGGGGCTTTTTGCCTGTGCTGGATACTGCAGCTGGCTCCTGTTCATCTGACCTCCAGTTCTTGGGATTTGAGCTAGCACCTTACCTGCAGTCTTGCCTGCCAATCTTGGGATTCATTGATCTTCACAGCCTATGAGCAAGAGCCCTGCTCTCTGACCTGCCAATCTTGGGTTCACCAGCCCCTCCAACTACGTGAATCAGGAGAAGCCTATGTCCTGACCCATGGACTCGGAATGTTCCAGCCTCTACAACCACGTGAGCCATTTCCTTGATATAAATCTCTCTGTATATATATATTTATACACTTTACTGGTTTTGCTTCTCTAGAGAACCCAGCCTAAGACAAAAAGAAAATGCAAATTAATTAACTTGTCAATTTCTTCCTCTCAGAGAGCATGAATTCAATAGGTTTTTGTCCAGCACAGTATCATTCCCTGTAATGCTGAGCATCTTTGTGTGTGTGTATGTAAGTGTGTGTGTTTCAACTTGCAGGTACTAAGGCGTGAGTAGCATAATCACACACAAAAAAATGCATGTGAGCATCTAAGAAATATACTATAATATTAAACAATTTCTATTACTCTTAAATATGTATATTTATAAGCCTAGGCATAACAGGAGTGAAGTTTGTTTCCGAATTTTTTTTATATTGGTAACTAAGCAGACAATGAAAGCTAGAATTTTGTAAAAATATTTACTAAGATTAAATTCTATTTTCAAAATTTTAAATAGAAATTGCAGTGTTATTTAATACTTCTACATTCATTCATTTGAATTTCTACTTTGCATTTTAATGTTAATAGCTCCAATATTTTTTATGCTTAAACCACTTACACTAATTAATAATCTACAGATAATTACAAAAATTTTCTTCTAAAATATTCTATTTTTATTTTTTACATTTAATTTTATTTATATTTTTGATGGAAATATAATCAAATTTGATACTTTGAATAAATTACGTATTATTTTTAATCCTTTAGATCATTATTTCCAATGGCACATAAATTATGTGTTTATTTTACTATAATTACATAATTAGTAAATTTTTTCTAACATGAAAGCAAAAATATTTTATAGAATATATAATAATTCATGAAGTTGGCTTTATTTTATCCCTTATCCAAATATTTCTGGGCCATCAGTAAAAGTATTCACAATGATAATTAAACTCAATTGTCTTTGGTATCTTGCCAACTTTCAGTCATATAAAAACTATGATTTTCCAATTTTTTTTTATTTTGCCATTATTTGTGACTGTAGAGGATAAAGCAGATTTTATTTAGAAGCTCAATTTACAATTTTTAAACAGACTATTTGTCTTCTGGCCCCACCCCCAAAAATGTTAGGGGTGAGTCCAATTACTTTAACCAGATAATCAGATTGTTCCTTTTCTAAAAATTAGCTAATAATGGCTAACTTATTGACACTAAATATGTTAAGTACTTTGTACATTTTATCTCATTAAATCCTCGCAATAGCCCTATGTTATGGATACTTTTATCATCCCCACTTTACACAGAGGAAGCTGAGGCTTGGAGAGTTTACACGATTTGCTCAAGGTCACACAATCATTAAGTCCTAGAGCTGAGATCTGACCCCAGGAAATTTTAATCTTTATAGGGCTATGCTGCAGGTGTGACAGATGAGCAGGAGGCATAAGTAACATTGATGGGCATCCCTGTGGGGAACTCTGACACAGAGAAAGCAACGTGGGAGCATCAGAGTGTTGGGGGAAAAGGCTCCAGGAAGAAGTTCTTCCCAGTCTCACCAGAGATCTGAGTCACCTCCAAGAAACATTACCTAAGTGCCAAAGACTACCAACGCCCATATGGGAGCACCCCAGTTTTAGCAGTTCTTCTTGTTGTCCTGAGTTGGTACGAAACCCACTGCAAAGCTACAGTAATCAAGACAGTGTGATACTGGCATAGGGATGGACATATAACTCAACGGAATAGAACCGAGAGTCCAGGAGTTCTCACATTTGTAGTCAATTGATTTTTCAGAAGGGTGCCAAGACAATTCAATGGGGAAAGAATTGTCTTTACAACAAATGGTGCTGGATCTCCACATGCCAGAGAGTGATGTTGGACTTCTTCTTCATACCGTACACAAAAATTAACTAAAAATGGATCACAGGCCTAAAAGTAAGAATTAAAACTGTAAAATTCCTAGAAGAAAACATAGGAGTAAATCTTCATGACCTTAGATTAGGCAATAATTTCTTAGATACAATACCAGAAGCATGAGCAGCAAAAGGAAAAATAGAGAAACTGAACTTAATCAGAATTAAAAACATTTATTTACGCTTCAAAGGACACCATCAAGAAAGTGAAAAGACAGCTCACAGAATGGGAGAAAATATTTGCAAATCATATGTCTTCTAAGGGATTTGTACCTAGAATATATAAAGCACTTTTACAACTCAATAGTAAAAAGACGATAACCAATTAAGAAATGGGCAAAGAATTTGATCTTAAGTGCCTAATACAATGTTAACTGCAAGAGGAGATGCTGAATAGATAAGAACTTATTCACTGAGAATTAACTATTGCTTGGCCAATATATCTTGAAAACTGCCAAAGTTTATATTAGCAGCTTCTTGAATGTGGTTTGGAAGATGTTTAGTTTTGAGTATCATGTGAGATAAAGTATTTGCAATGTGTTCTGCCATTATAATTCTGGTTCATTTCTCTGAGTAAGCTTTGATTATAACGGTGAATGGGCATCATAAATTAACTATAATAAAAATGACATTGACAATGAAAAAAACAAAAAAAGAAATGGGCAAAGAACTTGAATAGGTGCTTCTCCAAAGAAGATAGACAAATGACCAAAACACACATGAAAAGACGCTCAACATCATTAGCCATCCAAACCAACTGCCGTCAAGTTGATTCCAACTCATGGCAACTGTTATGGATTGAACTGTGTCCCCCAAAAATATGTGTCAACTTGGTTTGGCCATGATTCCTAGTATTGTGTGGTTGTCCGCCATTTCGTGATTGATATTATTTTTCTGTGTGTTGTAAACCTTAATTTCTGCCTGTGGTTAATGAAGCAAGATTGGGTTATGTTAAAGAGGATTAGGGTGGGATGTAACAATCTTACTGAAGTCACATCCCTGATCTAATGTAAAAGGAGCTTCCCTGGTGTGTGGCCTGCACCATCTTTTATCTTACAATAGATGAAAGGAACGAGAAGTGAGAAGAGAGTTGGGGACCTCATACCACCAAGAAAAAAGCATCAGGAGCATATCGCATCCTTTGGACCCAGGGTCCCTGCACTGAGAAGCTCCTCGACCGGAGGAAGATTGATGACAAGGACCCTCCCCCAGAGCTGACAGAGAGAGAAAGCCTTCCCCTGGAGCTGATGCCCTGAATTTGGACTTCTAGCCTACTAGACTGTGAGAGAAAAAACTTTGTTTTTTAAGCCATCTACCTGTGGTATTTCTGTTATAGCAGCACTAGATAACTAAGACAGCGACCTATAGGACAGAGTAGAACTGCCCCACAGGATCTCCAAGGCTATAATCTTTAGGGAAGCAGACTGCCACATCTTTCCCCTGCAAGGCAGCTGGTGGGTTCGATCCACAAACCTTTTGGTTAGCAGCCAAGCACTTAACCACTGTGCCACCAGGGCTCCTTCATTAGACACCAGGGAAATGCAAATCAAAACACAATGAGATACCATTTTACACCCACTAGGATGGTTGGAATCAAAAGGATACATAATAACAGTATTGGTGAGATTATGGAGACATTGGAACACTCATACACTGCTGAGGGAGTGTAAAATGGTGCAGCCACTTTGGATAACAGTATGGCAGATCCTCAGAAAGCTAACCATAGTATCATATGGCCCAGAAATTCCACTCCTAGGTGGAAGAGAATTGAAAGCATACATCCACACAAAAACTTGTACATGAATCTTGACAGTGGCCTTATTCATCAACCCAAATGTTCACCAACTGGTAAATGGATAACCAATTGTGGTATATCGATACAATGGAATATTATCCAGCCATAAAAACAGAAATACTGATACATGCACAACATAGATGAACCTTGAAAACATTATGTTAAGTGAAAGAAGCTAGTCACAAAAGCCACGTATTGTATTTTAAAAAAAACCTCAAAACCAAACCCATTGCTGCTGAGTCAATTCTGACTCATAGCAACCCTATAGGACAGAGTAAAACTGCCGCAAATTGTTTCCAAGGAGTACTTGGTGGATTTGAACTGTTGACCTTTTGCTTAGCACTATGCCACCAGGGTTTCCACATATTGCATAGAATAGGCAAATCCATAGAGACAGAAAGTAGATCAGTGATTGTCTAGGGCTGCAGGAGTTGGGGGAGGGTGGAATGCGGAGTCACTGCTGTCATGGATTGAATTGTGTCCCCCCAAAATACCTGTCAATTTGCCTGGGTCATGATTCCGAGTATTGTATGATTGTGTACCATTTTGTAATCTGACATGATTTCCTTATGTGTTGTAAACTCTATCACTATGATGTAATAAAACGGATTAGCGGCAGTTATACTGATGAGGTCTACTAGATTAGATAGTGTCTTAAGCCAATATCTTCTGAGATATAAAAGAGAGAAGTGAGCAGAGATACATGGGAACCTCATACCACCAAGAAAGCAGGGCCGGGAGCAGAGTGTGTCCTTTGGACCTGAGGTTCCTTCGCTGAGATGCTCCAAGACCAAGGGAAGACTGATGCATCACAAGGACCTTCCTCCAGAGCTGACAGAGAGAGAACGCCTTCTCCTGGAGCTGACGCCCTGAATTTGGACTTGTAGCATACCGGACTGTGAGAGAATAAATTTCTCTTTGTTAAAGCCATCCACTTGTGGTATTTCTGTTATAGCAGCACTAGATGACTAAGACAACTGCTAATAGGTATGGGCTTTCTTTGGGGTGAGGAAAATGTTCTAAAATTGATGGGGGTGATGGTTGTACAACTCTGTGAACACACTAAAAACCACTTTAAATGAGTGAATTGTTATGTAAATTTTATCTCAATAAAGCTCTTATTTAAAAAAAGCAAAAAAAAAAAAAAAAAGAGAGTGTCAGGGTCTTGATCTCTTTGAATCCAGGAAGTTCCTTGGCTCTTTATCATATTTGACTATTCCCTCAAAAAAAAAAAAAAAAAAATCCTGTGCCTTCTTTCTTTCCCCAGAAGGATGGAAACAACTTGCCTAGTATCTTTGCTATTAAAGGGAGCATCCAGGTGGGATGACCAACTTGTCCTAGAGTGCCCAGGACTTTTTCAATTTCAGCATTGAAAGTCTTACTCGCGGATTCTCCCTTCATTCCCACGCAAACCAAGACAGCTGGTCACCCCACACCAGGAATTTCACAGAAACTTTGCTTCAAGGTAACTTCATGTCACCATCTCTAGACACAGAAGTGGCACGCAACTTTAAAATGACAGATTCTCTTGCTAAAAAGAACAAAAAAAAAGGGGGGTGTTTAAAGTTTTACCTTACTTGGTAACCTTCACAGGGTTGTCAAGGAAACCAAAGCATAGAAGAATTTCAAGAAAGAGGGAATCATCCAATAGTGTCAGGCGCCACTCAGAGCTCTGCTATAAGAAGAACCAAAGGAAGTCTTACTGGCTGTGGCAACAAAGTTACTGGGCCTTTGGCAAGAACAAGTTCATGGCGGAGTGAGGGTTAGAAGTCAGATTACAGTGGGTCAAGGAGTGAATGGAAGGCAAGTCAGCAATCAGGGAACTTCGGCTACTCTTTTTAAAAAGCTTGACTCTTTAGGTAAGAGAAAAGGTGGAAGTTATGGGGGTAAGGTAGGATGTTCTTTGGGTTTTGTTTTGTTTTCATTTTGTAAGAACAGAGAGACTGGACTGGTTTCTATGCCAACGAAGAGGAGACAGACCCTGAAAGGAAGCAGAATCCATAGCACAGGTGGGGGGAACACTCTTGGACAAAAAGAAGGATTTTGTTTTTGTTTTGCAACAGAAGACAAGCGAGAAAAGATAGCGATGTCATGCAAGTGAGCTATGGCCAGGGAAGCAAGAAGCTGAAGAAAGGCCAGTCTAAGGGCCATGAAGTGGAGGCTGTGTTCTCTGCTGAGCATGGCTGGGAACAAGTGAGGGTGGGAGACTTGAGACTGGTAAAGTGTTGATGGCACTGTTATGGGAAATGGAAGATGCTTGCTAGGGTGATGGAGAAAAATTTCTGGGTCTTCTTGAGGACCCAAATGATAATGAAAACCACGAATTTACAGATGCAGACGTGAGAGGGTAGATAGTTGGATTTATCTCGGGTTGAGGTTTTGCAGATGGAAATGATGGAAAGAAAAGGGAATGCCAAGCTCTTGCTGAAAAATCTTTGGCGACTTTACAATGACCTAAAATAGAATCCAAACTTGCCCTGACATTGAAACCCTCTGCTTTATTCTTTTACCCCCTTCTCCCTTCCTTCCTCCTTGCATGAACCCTATTCACACCACCCTCCAGCTATCCTGGTCTCCACAATTCCCCAAATTCTGTTGTATTTCCATCTTCTGGGCTTTTGCCTCCTTCTGATTAGAAATGGGAGCACTGGTGGCACAGTGGTTAAGTGCCTGGCTGCCAACCGAATGATCGGCGGTTCATACCCACCCACCATTCTGAGCAAGCAAAGATGTGAGAGTCTGCTTCTGTAAAGATTACAGCCTTGGAAACCTTACAGGGCACTTCTACGTTGTATTGGGTCGCTGTAAGTCGGAATCCACTTGATGCAACAGGTTTGTTTTGTTTTTTGGTTTGGTTAAAATACCCTTCTAATCATCAGAGGCCAACACAAATTCCATTTGCCCCAAAAAGTTTCCTACCTTCCCCAGCCAGAATTAATCTCTACACCCCTATTGTCCAGAATCGCCCATCATGTCTTCCCAATCCTCTCCCCCTCCTTAGAGAACTTGTCCCACCTACCAGCAACCCAGACGGGGCAAGCCTTCTTCTTCTTCTTCCTCTTCTCTGTGACCCAACCCCGTAGGCATAAGTGACTGGGTTATAGTGCAGCCAATTAGGATTTCTCTTCCAGCTCTTGAAATTGATCAAGCAGGCCACATTGGGACACGAAGACATAGGAACCTCTAGACTTGTGTATGGAGCTGGTGCCTTCCAAAGCTGCTTGCGTGCTGCATGCTGAGGCTGTGGAAAGAACAGGAACCAAGGGCCTTGCAGAGGAGAATGGCACAGATCAGCAGAAAGATGGGAGATGCACAGACAAGAGACTGGCGGGGGGCAGGGTGGGCAGGGTAGGAGGTGAGGTGGGGGTAGAGAGAGAAACTGCTCTCCCACTCGCCAGTTTCTGTGAGAGCCCCAGCTGAACACCTTGCAGCTGAGCTGTTCCTAAAGATGCTCCAGTATCCTCTATGTGAATCCAATTTCACTTAAACTAGCCCCAGGCATTTTCTGTTCCTTGCAACCAAATGTCCCTGCCCCTGAACCAGAAGGTTCTGTTCCCACAATACATCACATGTGCCTCTGCTAGAGCACTTACTTTTTTTTTTCTTTTTTTTTGACAAAAAATAATTTTCACTTTATTTTTTTTTGAACGAGACTTTTTTTTTTAATTGTACTTTAGATGAAGATTTATAGAATAGTTCCTCATTAAACAGTTAGTACACATATTGTTTTATGACAATGGTTAACAACCCCACAACATATCAACAGTGTTCCCTCTCTGTCTTGGGTTCCCTATTACCAGCTTTCTTGTCCCCTTCTGCCTTCTAGTCCTTGTCCCTGGACTGTTGTGCCCCATTAGTCTCATTTTGTTTTATGGGGCTGTCTGATCTTTGGCTGAACAGTGAACCTCAGGAGTGACTTCATTAATGAGCTAAAAGTGTGTCCGGGGGCCATACTTTCGGGGTTTCTCCAGTCTCTGTCAGGCCAGTAAGTCTGGTCTTTTTTTGTGAGTTAGAATTTTGTTCTACATTTTTCTC
>NW_004443967.1:7827032-7855235 GCF_000243295.1 Trichechus manatus latirostris | reverse complement strand
TTAGTCCTTTGGACTAATCTTTCCCTTGTATCTTGTTTTCTTTATTCTCCTTTGCTCCCGAAGGGGTAATATCAGTGGAGTATCTTAGATGGCTGTAGAGCACTTACTTTTATCATCAGAGTTATGTGGGTGTGTCTGATTCTACCTGGGCTGGGCACCTCCGAGGGCAAGGACTTTCCTATTCACTCAGTGTCCCCTGAGGCTGGCATATGCTAGATGCGCAAAAATAGTTGTTGAATTTTGACAATTCACACATTGGTTTGATAGATCATTTGTTAAGGCAAATACTCTAAACTTGTCTATGCTTTTCTCCATGTGTTGCTGTATTTGTATTATTTTATATCATTTTTATTAGATTTGTTTTCATACTACTCACACACTCGGCATGTTCACAGGCTTGGGCTTTCTCATCCTTTTTAATGGTCACTAGGAAGGATTCAGAGTTCAGCAGTTCATGCCTCTCTCTGGTTGGTGACAATGTAGTCTTACCCACAACCCATTTCCAGTATCCAACTACCTTTACCCTTGAAATGGATACTTCCTGTGAAGTCTGTTGGGGCAGCTTAATTTCAATGATGTCATCTAAAGCACATTAAAAAGTCAGCAGACAGGCAAAGTGCAACTTCTTCCTTCAGAAACCTACGAAGAATCAGATTTTCAGAGCTGGAGCCAGTGGCTCTTAGACTTTTGAGTTTCTATGGACTGTGTCACATTTAAAAATAAACACGTAGGGTTGCCAAACTATAGTCTCCCCTGGGAAGGCATTAAAAACAACAATACGCTTCTATTAACACAGCATTATTCCATAAAATAAAGTGCATGTTAACACCAAAAGTTATCAAGAATACTACCTTCTAATTTGAATATCAAATAAATTTGACTTCATGAAAAATTCATGACATTTTCATTTTTAAATGGGATAAGGCACATAAAATGCTTAACACTGTGTGGGGCACATAGTAAATTCTCTATAAATACTATTATTATTGTAAGTATTCAATAAATGTTAGCCATTTTAACACAAGGAAGGAATAATTTTTTTCGTATTCGCAATACATTTGCTGAGCGCCTTCATGGTTTTGCCGCTCGGGGCAAGTTTTGCCGGGGAGCCAAGTGGCTCTACGTAATGGATTGAAAAGATCTGGGATTCCCAGAGCTAATCTGAAGAGTGAGGAAGAGAGGAGAGGAGAGGAAAGAGGAAGGAGCCTTTGAGGTGGTGTGGGAGACTGAGGACTCATTCCCATGAAGACCACGACTTCCCTCGTGGAGGAGGGAGGTGGTTGGAAAGTATTTTAAGATCCAGGGTGGGTCATATGCAGTTTGATGCTTTTGTATCTCAGTGATGTGAACACCTCCTCCTTCATTCTCTGCCCACCTCCCACCCCCAGCTTCCGTAACATCTAAATGCAGTGATGCATGAGTGTTAGGAATATGTTGTTTTGGGTGGAAATAAAGGAATAGTATACTTGCCTCATTTGGGTCAGCACAGTGTAAAACCGAGAGAGCAGCCCAGAAGCAGAGGCCAGAGGTGACTAGGATGAAGGTTGTCTGGAATTTCCAGAAATCCTGGCACAGCTTTGGATTTCCACAGCATGTGGAATGTGGGGTTTGAGCCTGGTTCCTCATTAGACTCCTGTCTTATGTTTTGTAGACAACGGAGCCATTCTTGTCTCACAGCTGGAAATAACGTCCCAGTAAGATGGGCCTGGTTCCAAAGTCCTGCACCTGCCCCAGCGGGGGCAGAATTCGGTTTTTGTTCTGGAATCACCAAGAGTCAAGAGAATCACTGGCTTGGAGATCTTCCAGGACTAGAGAGGAGCCCTGCCCTGGCCCTTAGGCTAAAAAGAATCAGCCTGACTTTTAGGTATGGAATATCTGACACCTGTAGCACTAGGGCTATAGCTGCTCACCAGAAGGTTGGCAGTTCGAATCCATAAGCCACTCCTCAGAAACCCTAAGGGGCAGTTCTACTCTGTCCTATAGGGTTGCTATGAGTCAGAATCGACTTGATGGCAATAGGTTTGGTTTTGATAGGATTAAGGGGTAGGACTGTCCATAAGATTGGAAGGATTTCAGTACATACTTATGATGTAACAACCAAGTAGTCAGAGAATGTGAGGGGTAACAGTGTTGCTGGGCAACCTGGCTCCATTAACTCTATGACTTTGGTCAGGCAGTTACCCCGTGCAAAATTCCTTGAAGTCTTCCCTAAACCTACCCCCTCCCCACTCCCAGTCTTTCCCTTCCTGTGCACCAGGGAACCTGTAAACCCCATTTTAACCCTAGCAATCTCAGTGTTATTGTACAGAGTAGTATCCAACAGCTTAGGGCTTATCGTTAGACAAACCAGACTGCACTGTGTGATTCCAGGCAACTTCCTTAACCTCTCCGTGGCAGTGTTCACATCTTTAAAATGGGTAAAAAACAAAAAAACCAAACCCGTTGCCATCAAGTTGATTCCGACTCATAATGACCCTATAGGACAGAGTAGAACGGCCTCATAGAGTTTCCAAGGCTGTAACCTTTAAGGGACCAGATCGCCAGGTCTTTCTCCAGAGGAGCAGCTGGTGGGTTGGAACCCCTGACCTTTCCGTTAGCAGCCAAACCCCTAACCACTGGGCCACCAAGGCTCCTCCTGTAAAATGAGTAAAGGCTAACAATAACTGCCTCATAGATGGACTAAATGTGGTAATACACACAGGGGCTTAGCACATTGCCACAGCTTAACGAGCCACTGTTCATCCTGCAGCTATCTGGCGATAGATCTCACTCGTCATTCCTGGTCCCGGCTGTTTTACTTACGTCCTTATTTAAATCTTGAATATCTACCTAGGTGTTAAACTCAGTCCGCATCTTACACCTTTTTCCTCTGCCCCTCTTTCCCACTGCCCACCCTCCAGAACTCAGAGCGTCTACTGGTCGGATTGATGGCCAGCGATGGCTTTCTTCGAGGTAGTTCTCTCTTGTCCTCGGCTTGGGTCGTCTCCAGATCCTATTCGGCGCTGCCCTCCAGCGAAAGCCGCCGCCAGCCCATCTCTCAGGAGCGCGATGGGCAGAATTACACTGCAGCAGAGTAACAGACCACGGCCAATGAAGGGAGATGGGCGCATCAGAAAATAACGGGATGACTGGGATCAATAATGTCCCAAGCCGACTGCGCCTGGCCTCACCTTCTAACTGGTGCCTCCAGGTATCCTCCCTGACCCCCGTCGCGTCTCTAAAAGTGACAGCCACGTGGATCGCTGCGCAGTCCGCCTGAGAACTGAATGTTGGCGTTGTCGGGCGGGGCTGGAAGGGGGCCCCGAGAGGTGAAGAAGGACCCATGTGCGCGCGCCCGCCCGTCGGCTGCCAGGCGTCGCCGCAGGGAGCGAGCCCGCACCTGACGTCACGTGCAGCTTGTCCAATAAGCGGAAGCCGGCGTGAGGTGCTGATTCCGCCCCCTCCCGTCCCCGCTGCCGCCGCCGCCGCCACACCACCAGCACCAGCACATCAGCAGCCTCCGGGAGCGCCTGAAGAGGCGCGGGCCGCCGCAGGCTGAGGCGCAGCACCGCGCCGGCCGGAGCAGCCGGACGAGGCCCAGGGAGCCGCTCTCCCCGACCCCGCCGCCCGATGTCCTCAAGATGGAGGCAGCGGGGGCGGCGGCGTGAAGAAAGCGGCGCTGTCAGCGCGGGAGCAGGGGCCCAGGCGGCCCGGGCGGAGGCGGTGGCGGGATGGGGCTGCTGCTCATGATCCTGGCGTCGGCCGTGCTGGGCTCCTTCCTCACGCTCCTCACCCAGTTCCTGCTGCTTTACCGCAAACACCCGGAGCTGCCGCCGGACGAGGCCGCCCGCGCGGGCGATGGCTTCCGCTACATCAAGCCAGTGCCAGGCCTGCCCCTGAGGGAGTACCTTTATGGCGGCGGCGGGGCTGAGGAGCCCTCCGGCGGGCCCCCCGAGAGCGGCGCGGCCCCGGCCCCCGAGACCCCCGCGCCGCCGACACGGGAGACCTGCTACTTCCTCAACGCCACCATCCTGTTCCTGTTCCGGGAGCTGCGGGACACGGCGCTGGCCCGCCGCTGGGTCACCAAGAAAATCAAGGTGGAGTTCGAGGAGCTGCTGCAGACGAAGACCGCTGGGCGCCTGCTGGAGGGTCTGAGCCTGCGGGACGTGTTCCTGGGCGAGACGGTGCCGTTCATCAAGACCATCCGGCTCCTGCGGCCCGTCGTGCCCTCGGCCAGCGGGGAGCCAGATGGCCCCGACGGGGAGGCGCTACCCGCCGCCTCGCCCGAGGAGCTGGCCTTCGAGGCGGAGGTGGAGTACCACGGGGGCTTCCACCTGGCCATCGACGTGGACCTGGTCTTCGGCAAGTCCGCCTACCTGTTCGTCAAGCTGTCCCGCGTGGTGGGGCGGCTGCGCTTCGTCCTCACTCGCGTGCCCTTCACCCACTGGTTCTTCTCCTTCGTGGAGGACCCGCTGATCGACTTCGAGGTACGCTCCCAGTTCGAAGGGCGGCCCATGCCGCAGCTCACCTCCATCATCGTCAACCAGCTCAAGAAGATCATCAAGCGCAAGCACACCCTCCCGAGTTATAAGATCAGGTGAGGGGGCGGCCTTGGGGGAAGGTTCTGCCCCGGCGGGGGCCCGGCTGCTGGGAATCGGGGGCCCCGGCGGGATGCTGCTGCTGCTGCTGCTGCCTGCGTCGAGCTGGAAGCGCGGAGGCTTGTCCCCAGTTCCCTGCTTTTTCAGGATCTTCCCAAATCTGGACAGGGCTCTAGATCAAGGCAAGTGTTGTTAGTTCCTCTGGAGTGGATTCCGAGTCATGGCGACCCCATGTGTACAGCGTGCGGGGTAGAATTGCTCTCCATAGGGTCTGCAAGGTTGTGATCTTTTCAAAAGCAGGTCGCCAGACCTTACTTCCGAGGCACCTCTGGGTGGGTTTGAACCTCCAACCTTTCGGCTAGTAGTCAAGTGCTTAAAAACAAGTAGCAAACACATTATTTACTTACAAATGGCATTAATATGAACTAGAGAGCTTTTTGTATGCTCTGGGGCACTCCAGATGCTGTCAGCGTGGGTAGAGTCCAGCTTGTTATTATACTGAAAATGGAAAAGTCCACCCTAAGCCCCAGGAGTTGGCTCTGGGACTGTTGAAACTTTCTGCATGGGGTTGCTGCATTGAGGGCAACCTGTCACTGGCCACATTGAGAAACGGTTCCTGGACAGAGTACAGGCATGAAGAGTGCTCAGTGCCCCGGTCTGTTAGATTTTGCAACTGCAAGCCGCGGTTGCCTTGCTGCTTGGGCAACTTTCAGGGCAGAAGTAGTAGCTATCGTTAGGGAATCCTATTCCACAGCAAACTGGAAAGGGAGTTGGAAGCCTGTACACATACTGTACTTCTGTATACATTTTGTCTTCATGTCATCTGCCCATCTTGGACAGGTTCTGTAGCACAGACTCAGAGTCTACCCCTAAACTGTTTCTTCTCTGTGGTTTAAGTTTCTCGCACAGTACTTGAAATCACCCTGCAGGTGTATTTTGAAAATACATAGTGATTTTAACTTTTTAAAGCAGTCTTGTATCTGATGGCTTAGTTTTATGTATATTTAGATCATTTTACTGTTTTGATTAGTGTACAAGTTTTTTAATCTCATAGAAGTGGAAGGGGAAAAGTAGTTTTGTAGTGTTAGAGGCTTCATCCACTCTGGTCTGGAAAGGCTTGCTGTCCGTTGGAGTGAAAGATGGTCACGTGTGGTCATACATGGTTGTTTCTTCTTAAAGAGCTAGATTTTCACTTTCTGTCCTCTTAATTTTGTATTCATTAAAGTGTTTGACCCTTTTGGATTTTATCTTTTATTACAAAATTATGTCGACTTTGTACTTGCCTTACCTAATGTCCTTTGATGGAGCCCTGATGGTGCAGTGGTTAAGAGCTGCGGCAAGCTATATAGCTGCTAACCAAAAAGGTCGGAAGTTCGAATCCACCAGTCGCTCCTTGGAAACCCTCTGAGGCAGTTCTGCTCTGTCCTCTAGGGTCGCTATGAGTCGGAACTGACTCGATGGCACCTAATCTAACAACAACAACAATGTCCTTTGATGGAAGTTGCATACTTGTAGATCCCTAATTTTCTACCACAGCCTCAAGCATCAGTGACCTAGATAATAAAGAAATATTTTCTGTTTGGGTTTGGAATGGATTATTATTTGTGTATGTGGCATGCTTACCTTACTAATTATGTTTTGCTGAGGCTAATAACCACAAAGTGACTGCTTAAAACTGTTGAGTGACAGGAGAAATTTACTTTATAATGGAAATATTTTCATATATTTGCAGAGGTTGGTGAACTGGCTGTTAACTGTATTTGATTTTCTGTTCTGTGGAGTAGAACATACTTCATGAAACCTACTCTGTAAGCTCTGGAATATAAGTGACTGAATTATAAATGAGCTCTAGTGTTTAAGTAGTGAGGTGTTTATTTATAACAGTGTGTTGCTAAGAAAGTCATGAGAAAAACGTTATTAAAGATTTTGAAATTCTATCACAACTTTCATTCTCTTCTTTTCTGGGTAGCTTTCAGGTAATAAAGTTTGACTGCGTTGTTATTATTATTCTTGGTGTTAATTGCAAAATAACCAGTGGCAAGAGTGTTGCGTATCTTTTTTTTCCTAAATTTTATTTATTTTGTTGTTGAATATATACACAGAGAAATAATACCAGTTCAGCAGTTTCTATGTGTACAGTTTAGTGACACTGATTACGTTCTTCAAGTTGTGCAACTATTCTCACCCTCCTTTTCTGAGTTGTTCTTCCCTCAAAACATAAACTTATAGGCCCCTAAGGTTCCTGTCTCTCAAGTTACTGTTGTCACTTTGATCCCATATAGATAGTTCTTAAAACAGCATAATGCTTAAGGCAGACCTTTTTTAGTAGTTAAGCTAAACTGTTTATTGTTTGGGGATATTTTTGGTTTAAGGTTTAAAGATTATCTCAGGGCAGTAGTTTCAGGGGTTCATCTACCTTCCATAGCTCCAGAAAGTCTAGAGTCCATAAGAATCTGAAATTCTGTTCTGCATTTTCCCCCTTTTGATCAGGATTCTCTCATGGAATCTTTGATCAAAATGTTCAGTAATGGTAGCTGGGCACCATCCAGTTGGAGGCAATTAGCCACACATTCCATATCCTCCTCCTATTCCTGACTCTCCTTCTTCCTTTGTCGCTTCAGGTGAATAGAGACCAGTTGTTATGCCTTGGATGGCTGCTTTTAAGACCCTAGACACTATGCAATGAACTAGGAAGTAGAAGAGAAGCACTAAACACATTATTAGACCAATTAACTGGGATGGCTCATGAAACCATGACTCTGAACCTCCGAACCAAGGAACCAAATCCTTTGAGGTGTTTGGTTGTACATAAGCAGCCTCAGCAGCTACTCTTTTTTTGTTGTTGTTATAAATATCTATCCCACAACTTTTGCCAATTCAACTTTTTACTGGTATACAACCTATTAACAGCAATTAACAATATCGGCTGTGCAACCCTACCCTTAATCAATGCGATTTTTCCCTCACCAGTAACTCCCCCTTTCCTCTTCCCTTCCACCCTTGGTAACCACTAATAAACTTTGGTCTCCATACATTTTCCTTTTCTTGTCTTTTTATGTAAGTGAGGTGTCATACAATACTTGTCCTTTTGTGATTGGCTTATTTCACTCAGCATGTCTTCAAGCTCTGTCCATACTGTAGCATGTACCAAGACTTGGTTTCTCCCACTGGCTGAGTAGAGTAATATTCCATTGTATGTATGTACCACATTTTGTTCATCCATTCATCTGTTAATGGGCATTTAGGTTGTTTCCACCTTTTGGCCATTGTGAATAGTGCTGCAGTGAGCACTGGTGTATAAGTCTGGTTTTGAGTCTCTGCTTTCAGGTCTTTTGGGTATATACCTATGAGTGGAATTGCTGGGTCATATGGTAGTTCTGTTTTTAGTTTTTTGAGGAATCGCCACAGTTTTCCACAACAGCTGTACCATTTTACATTCCCACCAGCAGTGGATAAGGGTTCCAGTTTCGCCACATCCTCACCAACATTTGTTATTTTCTATTTTTTTTATCTTAACCATCCTAGTGGAAGTGAAATGGTATCTCATAATTTTGATTTGTATCTCTCTGATGTCTAATGACACTGAGCATCTTTTCATGTGTTGGGTGGCCATTGGAATATTCCTCTTTGGTGAATTGTCTGTTCATGTCCTTTGCCTGTATTATGATTTCCTTTTCATTGTTAAGTTGTCAGAGTTTTACATATTTTTGGTTATTAGATTGTTGTTGGGTATATGGTTTCTAAAGATATTCTCCCATACGGTAGCTTGTCTTTTTACTTTTTTGGTAAAGTCTTTTGATGAAGACAAGTTTTTAATTTTTATGAAATTTATTTAGTTTGTCTTTTGCTGTTTATGCTTTTGTTATTGTATTAGATAACCCATTGTTGAAAGCTAGTTCTGCTTGTTCTAAGAATTTTATGGTTTTAGTTTGCACATTTAGGTCCTTAATCCATTTTGAATTTCTTTTTGTGTATAGTGTGAGACGTGAATCCTGTTTCATTTTTCTGCATATGGAAATTCAATTTTCCCAGCACCATTTATTGAAGAGACTCTTCTTTCCCCATTGAATGGACTTAGCACCCTTGGCAAAAATTAATTGACCATAGATGTGTGGGTTTATTTCTGGACTCTCAATTCTATTCCATTGGTCTATATGTCTGGGTTGCATATCATTTTGAGATTTAATTTTTAATAAAATAATTTTAATTTTAATATTTCAGTTAAATCTGAAAGAAATTGTGACTAAGAGTTATGGAGTCATTGAGAAGTTTATTTGAAGGAGCTTTATCATCTGTATCATTGAAGACCATTGCCATTTAAAGTATGGCAAAATTGCTTTTCGTTTACTATGTACCAGGAAATTTTTAAAAAAGCATAGCATGAGTTTGGTTATACTTCAGCTTCTAAACCTTAAACATTAAATGATCACCTCTAGAACTGTACACCTTTTTGCTCTTTATATCAGAGAGCATCTCAGTGGTCAATCAGTAAACACCGCATAGAACACATCACTTAATCTGCAAATATTTATTGTACACCTACTGTCTACCTACCTATCATTGTTCTAGATGCTGGGGCTTCAATGTTGAACAGAGTAGACAACCTCACCCCTATGGATCTTAGAGTCTAGCGAGCTAGAATTACTACGCTTTGTAAGTTAAACTAGAGTGTGATGGATGGAGCTAAAGTTACTAGGAAGCTTCTCAAAGAAAATAATTGAAATATGACATTGAAAAGGACTGCCTCAGGAGGTGTTGAGTTCTCTTGTCTGTGTAGCTCTTCTGCCAGAAGCATTTTAGACTGGTGATGTGGAGCTGATTCACATTTCAGATAGAAAAATGAATTACACTACATGTAACACATACAATAATCTCATAATGAGAAGTGAAGTGGTTAGTGTTAATTCTTTTTTGTAAATCAGGGAATGGAGCACAGAGTAGTTAGGTAACTTGCTTAAAGTCAGCTAAGAGGTGAAACCCAGCTGATAAAGCCAAGTTGCTTTTGTTTTTAAACTACACCACATTGTTTTTAATGAATTTTTTTAAAAGTAAGGCATCAGTATAATGTATACGTGGGATATCTTTTCAGATTAACCAGGAATTCTGAGAAGAGTGTGATTATAAAGTTTATTTTTTCTTAAATTGGAAATTTTAGAGGAGAGATCCCTTTTAAGGTTAAATCTTTGAATGCTGCCCCACATAGCATTTATTTTTTTAATCCAGCAGATTTTGTTTCCAAATTGAAGGTCTTGCTAGTTTATCCGTTTTAGCCACCTAATCTACTTAGTCTGCTTCCGTAGAGATTTATAGCCTTAGAAACCGTATGGGACACTTCTGCTCTGTCCTGTAGGTTGCTATGAGTCGGAATCGACTCGACTTGGCAGTGGGTGGGTAAATCTACTTAGTGCAGCTAAAGCAGCACAGAAAATTGTAGTGAGTCTTAGAATCCTTTGGCATTTTCAGTTATTGCATAACAGAAATATTTGGCCAATTAGCATTGTTGTCTCTTCTCCCCTCCGTTTATTTTTTCCTTTTTCACGTTGCTAAAGTGAAGTCTATCAAGACTGCCAGTTCCTGATATTTCACCTGGAGATGCTAAGTAGCTCATGTGGTTGCTTTCTAGGTACTCAGCTGATTGATACTTCATTTTAGCCAACTAACACAGTTTGTAAAACATTATAATATTTGAAAAATTGTATTATAATGGAAAAATTGTATTATAATTTAAAAAATTGTATGTAATTATTACATATTGAATTATTTGTGTATTTGAATGTAATGAATGAGTATGGAACCAATAAATATTTGGAGGAAACTTCAGTTTTCTAGTCCATGGAATGTCTGCTGAACTGCTTTTGTCATAACCAGTTGTTCTGTTCTTTTACTTGTGAAAAACATTCTGATATGTATTAGTGGAAACTTTTCAAATATTCTTAGTGACAGGAGAATGAGGAAAACCATTGTCCCCACTAAAGGCGGAGTCAAGGCTATATTTAGTTAGGCAGAGCCTTTTAACATCTTTATTTTTAGCTATATCTTCTCTAGCTATACCACTCATTTCAGAGAACTAAATTAGAGTTGGACTGCAAAGTCTCATACTTTATAATGTGGTTTGTAAATTGAGTGATTTTTTCCTTGGTCCTCTGAGATGAGGTAGAAAAACATTTATTCTTAATGTTAATTATAGTTGTTTGTTTTTTAACTGATTTTCAGAGGTACAGATGTTCTTGGTAGTTCTTGTCTTCTCAAAAACTTTCAAAGTAAATTCACTGAAAGCTGACAAAATCATTTGTAAAGTTAGGTTTATTGTTCATTCACTTGCTCTTTCATGCTTATTTTTCTCTCTATATATAGACAACTTTTAAAAGGTGTCTTTACTTAGGTTGGAAATGCAACTAACCTTTGATACTTTGGAAGAGCTAAGACAATGACATTAGTGTAATCCTCTTGCAGTCCCAGAGTAATGATGTAATTTAATGTAGTAGGTTTTTGTTTGTTTAGCTGTTGTGCTTTTGTTGTACTACTGCTCAAATGAAATCTGTTTCCACATCTCTATATAAATAAAATTGCAAGATTCTTAGAGATAATGAATAATTAAGTCATATTAAAAAGTCATTTCAGTAAGTACTAATTGAAGACTAGCATACGTAGTGTTGGTGGTGGGTATGGTGAAGGTGATAAAAATGGTTATAACATAGTTCGTGCTTTCAAGAAGTTAGTCTTTCTGGGGAAATAAAGAACAATTAAGGCTCCTTATAATACCATAAATTTACGGTACCTAAATGGCATTTGGATATATTTAAGACCTTCAGTTTTGTAAGGAACAGAAAGAAGAGATTTCTGCAAAGGCAAACAGCTGATTACTATGGTGTTATATAATAATGTACTGCAGTCGTAAGTTCGTTAATGCGCTTGACTAAGTATACTGCAGTTTAGCACTGGTTTTACTTCTTACACGTTGGATTTTCTTAAGCTGCTTTGAGTTGTTTTGATTGAGGTGCTTAAGACACTTTAAATGGAAAATAGTGTATTGATAAATTAAATCTTCACTCTGTAAATTTGATTTACACATCGAGGGGAGAAGATTAATTATGAGGAGGCTGTTAGATTCTAATCAGTAATGTACAGGTATTGGCTATCCTGGAAAGCCTCAATTTGTTTCTGGAAATAGCCAAAGCAGATCATAATAAAGTAGATTGTATTGGAGGAGCATGCCCGATCAAGCACTTAATATTGTATTACAAGTATTACTAATGATCTATCGTATGAAACAGGGGTGGGGTTAATCAAATAAGCTTGCTTACTCTGTGCCAGGCTGCGTGGCGGGCACTTCCACACACATGCTACCTCACTTAGTAGTTACAACTACTGTGTGGGAGAGGTTGGTATCTCATTTTTATAGATGTGGAAAATTGAGATTTAGGAGGGGTTATAGGGTTGCTGTGAGTAGAATCAACTCAACAGCAGTGGGTGGGTATGGGTAGTGACTTTCTCAAGGTCATAAAAAACAGTCTTGGACTCACAAAGCCCATGCTCTGTTATTTCTACAGAGATAAACCAGCTGTTCTAAACCAGAGGTCTGCAGACTACTGGTGTTAGGCCCACAAATTAAAATTAAAGAATTGTTAAAAAAAAAAGGAAGAAGAAATAAAGAATATTCAACAGATCATATATACTCACAAATCCCAAAATACTTACTGTCTGGCTCTTTACAGAAAAATAAAGTTTGCCAACTCCTGCTCTATACCCTTAAAAAAAAAAAAAAACTTATTAAATGCCTTTTAAAAGGTCATTTATGCATATACCGGAGCCCTGGTGGCACAGTGGTTAAGTGCTTGGCTGCTAACTGTAAGATTGAACTCACCAGCTGCTCCGCAGGAAAAAAATGTAGCATTCAGCTTCCCTAAAGATTACAGACTTGGAAACCCTATGGGGCAGTTCTCCTCTGTCCTATAAGGTCGCTGTGAGTTGAAATCAACTCTCCCGCAATGGATTTGGGTTTTTTATATGCATCTACATTTAAAGATACTTTTAAACCTTTTTGGGGGGTCGTGTCCTTAAGGGATCTTGGTGGTGCAGTGGTTAAAGCACCTGGCTGCTAACTGAAAGGTCAGCGGTTCACCCACCAGCTGCTCCATGGGAGAAAGATGATTGACTCAACGGCAGTAGGTTTGGTTTGTTTTATCGTTTATTTAGGGTTGCTGTGAGTCGGAATCGACTTGATGGCCCACAACAACAACATCTTTTGTTAAAGGAGCCCAGGTGGTGCAGTGGTTAAGCACTTGGTGGGAGAAAGATGTAGCAGTGTGCTCCATAAAGATTTACAGCCTTGGAAACTCTATAGTGTAGCTCTGTTCTGTCCTGTAGGGTCGCTATGAGTCAGAATTGACTCGACAGCAATCAGGTTGGTTTTTTGGATACTTTGCTAATGAAAGCTCCGGATACTCTCTGCAGAAAAATACGTAAACAAATTTTCATTTAATTTCATGAAAGTTATAGTTCCCTTGAAGCCTGTGTAGTTGTCCTTGGACTCCAGGTTGAAAAGTAAATGGGGACAGAAGGATACCAGTTTTTGTCATAAATATAACTAAAACTGACATGCTAGAATAAATATTAAACACTTCATAATTTTACTTGCCTTCTTAGAATGTGTAAGGGATTTGTGTGGCTCAGGTTTTCTAAAAAAGCTGGGGGAAGGGTAACTTTCTCTCTACCCAAGAAAGTGTAACGTGTCTCCTTTTCTTTTTTCTCTTGGTAGGATTTTTTATAGCAGATAGAGGCATTCTGAAACAATAGTTCGATAAAGAGATCTGACATTTCAAGTTAAAATATCTGCCACTAAATACCTTGTTTAAAAGTTAAATACCTACCCAGGATTTCGTCCTAGCATGTTCTCCATTTCCTCAGAACAATGTCACCGGGAAACAAGTACTATTAAATCACTTTCTTCCTTCCTCAGAGTCATAGGCCCTACTGACATTTTTTTGGCTTGGCGTCAGAACACATCACATTTCATTAGAAGGCCATAAAGCCAACTACCTGGTGATTAGCAGAAGTTTTACAGAGTAGTTTCAAAATCTTTCTTGCCCGGTTGCTAAGAAGGACATAAAACTGCATACTTACTGTATTTATAGTAGGGTAAAATGCGTTATAAATGTTAACTATTTACCTTCAGGTAAGTAAAACTGCAGGTGATAAGGTAGAGACTGCTTTTTTTTTTTCCATTGCTGTTGAGTTGATTCTGACTCACAGCCACCCTGTAGGACAAAGTAGTACTGTCCCATGGAGTTTCCAAGGCTGTAGTCTTTACAGACGCAGACTGCCACATTTTCCTCCAGCAGAGTGACTTGTGGGTTCAAACCACCGACCTTAACGGTTATACAAGACTCTATATACAGAGGTGGTCTGTCTCTTTTCTTGGTAATAGGATGGGAGTATATTATAAATGTGATCCAGAAGATTGATCTGTAAGTGTAACTCATTCATTCACTGCTTTTCTCTTGGCCATTCTCTCCAACTTGGACCTTATCTTCTACCACTCTTCCTCTCCCTTGGTCTGTTCCAGCCATACTGGCCTCCTGGCTGTTCTCACACTCCAGGCGTGTGCCCATCACAGGACCTTTGTTATTCCTTCTTCTGGAATGCTTTTCCCACAGATATCCAGAGAGCTAACTCCTCACTTTGTTCAGGTCCCTGCTTAAATATTTCCTTTTGATCATCCTATATAAAAAAATAAGTTTGTTCTTTAAATGTTGAATTTTTTTTTTCTATGCAAACTTTTTTTGAACATATACAGAAAACTTGACTAAATCCTCAGTGTACGGCTTGATGAAGTTTTTACAAAGTGAGCTTGGCCTTGTAACTAAAGTGCTGGGATTTTGAATTTTGTCTGTCTAAAGAATACCTTTTTTGTTAATGGCTGAAGGTTGTCATGAACGAGTTAGGCTGATGACATGTAACCAACACTGTTCGTAAAATCAGTATTGAAGAGGAACACCTCCTTCTCTGATGTCTATACACTGGCGTACACTGGTGAACTATGCTAATTGAAGTCCCCAGCAGTTCACCACACTGACTTTAAGGTCTGTCCTGGCCGTGTGGCCACTGTCTCCTCGTTCCCACATACAACAAAAAACTAAACACAAATGTGTTTGCAGCTTTCCCTGACACTCCAGAAACCTTGTTTATTAATTTCACATTCTTAGGAAAGGTCAATATTGATTAACTGTAGATTATGCTTTCCTTAGACTGATACAGAATAACAAACTTGTTTTCACTGATCTGGTGCATAATTATCAATTTTCATGAGATCAGCAGAATGCTTTAGAACACATTTTTCTTCTCTAATCAATGCATTGTGTATTTATGCCCCTTAATTCTTCATGTGTTGTAGGGAGAATGGAGCTGATGATATGGTGGGTGGAGTACTGAAATGTCAGGACTTTAATTTATATAACTTTATAAAAATTCCCTATTCTCCAGCGTAATTAGTTCTCGTTGATATGTACTTTAAAACACTGATGAGCATAGTAAAAATGTTTTGAGTTTATTCTTTTGTATTAAGTACCCTGATGTGTACTTAATTGGTGTAATTGGTAAGGTATATGTGTGGTGGTTAAGCGCTGGGCTGCTAACTGGGAGGTTGGTGGTTCAAACCTACCAGCCACTCCACAGAAGAAAGATTGGCAATCTGCTTCTGTAAAGATTACAGTCTTGGAAACCATATGGGACAGTTCTGCTCGGTCCTGTAGGGTTGCTGTGAGTTGGAATTGACTCGATGGCAACGGGTTTAGTTTTTGGTTTTGGTGCCGTTATAACAGGTATTTGTGACCTAGTTATATTTAGAAATGGTCTTTTTCTTAGTATCAGTTTAGCATCCTGCCTGTATAACTACAGTTATAAACGACTATTGTTTTTTCCTGTGAAATTTTAAGTAGCAATAATGTTGTTGTTGTTGTTAGCTGCATTGAGTTGACCCCACCTGGACTGTTGTGCTCCCATAGGATTTTCATTGGCTGATTTTCTAAAGTTGGTCACCAGGACTTTCTTCCTAGTTCATCTTAATCTGGAAGCTCCACTGAAACCTTTTCAGCATCACAGCAACATGCAGGCTTCCACTGACAGAAGACTGGTGGCTGTGTTTGAGGTCTGCTGGCTAGGAATAGAACCCAGGTCTCCTTGCATGAAAGTCGAGAAGTCTACCACTGAGCCACCACTGTCCTCTAAATAGCAATAATGCCTGTTGCCCGTTGCCATCAAGTTGACTCCAACTCATAGCGACCCTGTAAGTATAATAATATAATACTGTTAGTAGCAATAATAGGGAGATACTATTATTTCTGTTTCATAGCTGACTACAAGATTTCGTATCTTGAAAAATGACTTGTGTTCTGTTCTTAAATACCAGGATTTCCTGCAGACATCACTATCTACTAAACAGTGCATCTGGTGTTTGTGTTATATGACTTTTTGTCCTTTTCACACAATAGATTTTCCTACATACTGGATTATACTACTAACACTCATTACTAAGGATGATTGTGGTTGCTGACTACACAGTCGTGCTTGCTTAGTCATTTGGTCAAGGATGTAAATAATTCAGAGCTTTTAGTTCTGTGAAACTTTCTGTGGCTGGAGTAAGAGCCATTCGACTGTAGCTAATTTCATCTGAACGATAATGATTTCTGTAATGCACTGAAAATCTTATTTTCTTCTCACCATTATTTAATATAATATTATTTCCTGTAAAATTTGGAACAGATGATGTTTGGTCTGTTTCAATATTTTTAAAGGTTATAAGTTCTCAGTATTTAACTATTTGGATCTTGTTTGAATTATGTCCCCCAAAAAATGTGTGTATCAATTTGGCTAGGCCATGATTCCTGGTACTGTGTGATTTTCCTGTGTGTTGTAAACCTGCCTCTATGATGTTAATGAGGGAGGATGGGTGGCAGTTGTGTTAGTAAGGAGGACCTGATCTACAAGACTGGGTTGTGTCCTGAGGCAGTCTCTTGAGATATAAAAGACAGAAGTGAGCAGTGACATAGGGGGACCTCATACCATCAAGAAAGCAGTGCCAGGAGCAGAGTGCATCCTTTGGATAGGGGTCCCTGCGCCGAGAAGCTCCTAGTCCGGGGGAACACTGATGAGAAGGCCGGCAGAGAGAGAAAGACTTCTCCTGGAGATGACACCCTGAATTTGGACTTTTAGCCTACTTTGGCTGTGAGGAGATAAACTGCTCTTCGTTAAAACCATCCACTTGTGGTATTTCTGTTGTAGCAGCACTAGATGACTAAGACAGATCTTAATCAGGACCAGATCGGCAGACTGTTGACATGGGAAGAATTCAGCTAAATTTTTGTAGTAAAATATATGTCCTTTTGTTTACTAATGCTGAAGTGGATGGTAGTACAGATATTTTGCATTTAGTACAGATACTTTGAGATTAAGGACCCGTGGTGGGGCAGTAGTTAAAGCGCTTGGTTGCTAACCAGCATTTCGGACCCACCAGCTGCTCTGTGGGAGAAAGATGTGGCAGTCTACTTCCGTAAAGATTACAGCCTTGGAAACCCTGTGGGGCGATTCCACTCTGTCCTATAGTGTCGCTGTGCGTTGGAATCGACTTGAAGGCAGTGGGTTTTGGTAATTTTTAGATCAGTGAAATGTAAAGAGAAAATTCTTGACCATCTTAGCCTGAAATAAAGCCCGTGAGTTCAGTCTGTCTAAATTATAGCCCAATTTTACTAAATTACTTAAAATATTTGAGTAAATTACTTTCTCAAAATATTTGAACTTTTTAGTACTACAGAGTTAGGATTTTATCTGGACTGAATAATTCTGAGATTCATGCCAGTCAACAAACATTTTTTGAACTAAGCTCTATGGTGATAATCACTGGGGTGTTGGGGATGCTCTGTGCTATTAAGCTTTTTCTTAAAAGTAATTTGGCCTTGTACGCTTAAACAGTAGCATTAGAAGATGAGGGACTTCTATCTTATTTCTGGAATTGCTGTTGATTTGTTGATTTAGCATATCCTTGGGCAAGTCATGCAACTTGTTTTTGAGACTGAATGAGATTAATATGTTTTAAAAGTTGTTAGAGAAAATAATTATATAAATGTAAAGTAGCATTATTTATTATTCACTTTCCTGTTATTTCTGCAGGCTGTATCTTACGTGGATGTGGGGGTGGGTAAAAACATAGGTCTGATATAGGGATTTCTTTCAATATGCAGGTAAAAATTGTTTTAAAAATATTTTCATGTAATTTTAAGCTCCAACCTTTGATGGGTAATTTATGAACTAAGAGAAGCAGAAATAACAGATATTAAAATCATTTACATTTGACTTCTGATATTTGGAGAGAGAAAAATGAGAAAGCTGGACCATTAGAACCTCCAAGTATTTAACAACTGTCTCCTTGTTTTCTTTTGTCTAGATCTTTTGCTGTTCCTTATTTCATAGTTGGAATGGAGGTGTTTTGTCTGTTTGATACATCTAACTGGCTTAAGAAGACCAGTCCTCTGTATTATCTACTTTATTGTCCATGTCTTTATCATAGAAGGGAGGTGATAATTTGGCTTTAAGATGTTTTCTATCCCCCTTCTGCCTCCCCGTCTACTAGAAAAGAATCAATTTATTCAGTAAGTGTTTGACATCTTTGTCCAGGACATATGTACTGCAAAGGAAATTCTTGTCTTAAGAGGGAAAATATAAAACAGTTCTTCCTTCAGGGTAGTTTTTGTTTTAGTTTAGTTTAGTTTTTTAATCTGGTAGGGAGAAACATTTAAGGTAATGAGAGTTACAATTTAGAATTTAAGAAGACATGCTATGACAAATAATTGTTATTGTCTAACTTAAAGGTTCTGAAAGTATGGTTTGGGGACACTTGTGGGCCTCCAAGACTCTTACGGGAGGTCCACCAAGTCAAAACTATGTAACTATTTTCATAATAATACAAAGGTGTTAGTTGCCTTTTTCAGTCTCATTCTCTCAAAAGTGTACGGTGGAGTTTTCCAGAAGCTACATGACATGCCATGATGTCATCACCCTGACAGCTAATGGAATACAAACTTATATATTCTCATGTTTAAAAATTTTATCATTTTTAATTTCTAATATAAATATCAATAAGTATAACCCACATAAACAACAGCTATTTAGTGTCTTCAGTAATTTTTAAAAGTTTAAAGGGATCCTGAGATCAAAATATTTGAGAATCACTGGTCTAACATGAAGTTTATTTATTTTTTTACCGTATGTAAAGGAACTACCATTGCCTTACTTTCCGCATCAGCCCTCATGAATATTAGTTACATGTATTATTTTCAGTTGATATGTAATATTACTTGCACACCTTGGTGTTTTAAGGAGCACAGGGTTGAGTGCTCTGTTGCAGTTTTGACTACACCACTTACTGTGTGATCACACACAAGCCACTGATGCTTCCTCAGCCTTCCTCGTATGTAAAATAAAGCTTATAAAACCATACATTGTTGTGAATATTGAGAATCAGGAATGTGTATGAAAGTATTGTGTAACTTACAAAAGTGCTAGGAACATATAAAAGTGGTAGATTGGATTTAGTTTTATATTCTCTTATTCAAAGGTATGTGTTGTGGGAAGCTGGTAGAGAAAGGGGTTTGGATCTAAGGCCAGTTCTCATAGTTCTGCCTATTTTTTGCTTTGTAAGGGCTGATAATTTGGATTTAATTGATCATAGGTGATGGTAAAGGACCCTTACATTGTCGGCTGTGATGAACATAAAAATATATGAGATTTACCAGACATAGTCAAGAGAGTTACTTTGGTTCCCTGAGCAGCTGTCTCATTTGATACCTTATCTCTCTGGTACATAAGATATCAGTTAACACTGACTCACCTTTGAGCCACCAGCTATCTGAGTTCTATTATGAGGGACCTGCCGCCTCTGTTATCCCTCTTTTGTTCAGTGTGTATGTAAAACCACTTTGGAAAGTTGTTAGGCGTTTTAGATCTTGATTATTCTGCTTGTGGCCTGTAAGTGCAGAACTTAGGTACTTAGATGAAAGTGAGCATTTCATATTAAATAGGATGAATGGGGGAAAACTTTTTTTCTAACAGGATTTGTTATCCTTGTTATTTGTTTCATAAATGTTCAAGAGTACTTTTTTTTCCTTAGGAGTTGTTATTTGCTGTTGAGTCGACCCTAGACTCAAGGGCAACCCCCGCACAACGGAAGAAAATGCTACCTGGTCCTGCGCCATCCTCATGATAAGTTGTGGATTGAACAGTTGTCAGCCGTAGGGTTTTCCCTGGTTGATTTTTGGAAGTAGATCATGAGGCCTTTCTTCCAAGTTCGTCTTGGTCTGGAAGGCCTGCTGAAGCCTCTTCAGCATCACAGCAACATGCGAGCCTCCACTCACTGACAGACTGGTGGTGACTGCACATGAGGTGCATTGACTGGGAATTGGTGCATAAACTAAAATCATTTTCCCAAGTATAGATTTTGACAGCATAGTGCACACCAAGGAATTACATAAATACAACAATTCTCTGTGGCTTTCCTCAAGTCAGTTTCTTAATATATTCAGTTTAATATAAGCCTTAGTTATAAAACTTAATGCTGCAGAGGTAGAAAGGTTTGATAACTAAGGTAGGGGTGTATACTGGCTCTTGTTAATACATTTCCTTGTACTTGCAAGTTGATATCATGTCAAAGGACACAATTTTTAAAAATATCAGCTAGTGTAGGGACTAAAATCATGGCCACGTGGAATCTGAAACCAGAGGAAGACAAGCAGCTAAGAGCTTGAACATCATACATGGTGAATGCTGAGCTCCGGAAATGGTTCCTTGTGGAAGGAAAGGAGCATGATATCTGGCATATCTGTAGGAAGCCAGCCTTAATACAGATAAATAGATCAATAGGAAACATTTCTAGAGCACCTCAGGGTGCCAAATGCTTTATGTGAAATTTCTCATGTAATCCTTACAACAACCCTAGGAGACAGGTGTTGTTGTTATGTTACTTCACAGATGAAGAAACAGAGGCTCTCAAAGTTGAAGTAACTTGCCCAAGGTCTCAAAGCTAGTGAGTGTTAGAGCCAAAATTCAAAACCAAGTAGTGGCACTAAAGCCTGTGTGTTTAAACACTAGTTCATACTGCCTCATCAAACAAGCTGAGAAGTGAAGGAGAAGTAATAGAAAACCCAAGAGAAGAAAATCAGAGTAAAGACAAAGATCAGAGATGATGGCTGTTAAAAAATGGTTGTGAGATACATCAGTGGAGATTAATAGTAATGCGTAAAGCCACCACTCATGTGTCAGCTTGTCATACTGTGGTGGCTTGCGTGTTGCTGTGATGCTGAAAATTATACCACTGGTATTTTAAATACCAGCAAGGTCACCCATAGTGGACAGGTTTCAGTGGAGATTTCAGACTAAGACAGACTAGGAAGAAAGGCCTGCTGATCTACTGCCGAAAGTTAGCCAACAAGAACTCTATGGATCACAACAGAATATTGTCTGATATAGTGCTGGAAGATGAGCCCCCAAGGTTAGAAGGCACTCAGAATGCATAGTGGCCACAGCAGTGGGCTCGAGCATACCAATAATCGTGAAAATGACTCAGGGCCAGGCAGGGTTTCGTCCTGTTGTACGTGGGGTTGTATGAGTCAGAGCCAACTCGATGGCAGCTAACAACAACAGCAAACAAGATAAATTTTAACAGTCATTCCTTCATGACATTTAATACCCAGTTAGCGTTCAGTTTTCCCTGATTCTTTCAATTTTATTAACATAGACTTTTGGCTTATTTTGCATAGCATTGATTTTCCACAAAGGAGCCCTGGTGGCACAGTCATAAGCACTTGGCTGCTAACCGCAGCTGCTCCGCAGGAGAAAGATGGCAGTCTGTGTCTGTAAAGATTACAGCCTAGGAAACCCTGTGGGGCAGTTTTACTTGCTAGGAGTTGGAATCCACTCGATGGCAACAGGTTGGGTATATTTTAAAATACTTGAATCTAAGTATTGAAAGATTTTGTGTCGCGGGCAGGGGGTACTCCAAAACCTCAAACGAGGCTAACATGAACTCTTATGTTTTTCCTATGAACAGTAATCTCGATAATAATTCTTTATGACTTGAAAAACTATCTGATTTATTTTTAATTTTTCTCCTCTCATTTTGTTCCTTCTTGATTCCCTACTCTTCTCTCCCCACCTCCTAGTAAGAATACCTGCTTTGATGGTAAAGTCCATATTATGTCAGTTATCACACCAGCATGCCTTAGTTTTTGTAAGATGTTGAAACTAAGAACAACATTACTTTCACCAAAAATGGATAACATTGTTCAGTACGTTTAACTTTATTTCTAAAAGAATGCTGGCTTGGATGTCAGTGTACCTGGGTTTTTAGACTCAGATCTGTAAGCTAGGTCTCAGGCATATCTCTAATCTCTTTAGTTTCCATTTTTCTCATCAGTAAAATGAAAGAATTTAAATTATTGGGTGATATGTGTAGATTCCTCTTCTATATTTAACATTCTATGGAATAGATTAGTGTTTGTAAGTGTATTTGTTTTAGTTGTTTTATAATTTTAGTGATACTTTTCAAGTTGAATTGTTCTTGGTTTTTTTTTAAACTTATTTAATAACATTAAGATGGAAAATTATGTTCAGTGTTAGACAATTCCAGATTCAACACAGTTGCTTCTAAAAATCTACAGGAAATTCTTACTAGGGAATTAAAAAACGAATGAATCAATGATAGCTTACAAATTAAACTTTGACTAGATTAGGGAAGTATACCAAATCCAATGAGAATAAGTTACCCCAAAAGATGTGGATAAAAAATGAAAACATTTCCAGTGAAACCTGTGAGAGCTGGAACTTAATGGGACTATCTTGTTTTTCTGGGTCTCTTTTAAGTTTTCCATATTTGACAGAGTGCAGTCTTACCGCTTTTCTATCACTCCCTATTAGTGGAAAATATTTCAGTTTTCCTTCTCTGACAGATTTCTACTTTACACAGGTTCCAGCTTTCACAGGTATTACTGTATTTGTTTTAAAATGAGCAAGGCCCTATGTTCAGTAAAGAGGAATGAGACCCAGACACTATCGTATCTAAGACCTAAGGCACCTGTGGTCTTGGAAAAGAGAAAAGACATGCATATAATTGCTTAAAAAAGAGGTTGTAATAGAGCAGACCAGGATGATACACTGCCAGAGGAATCAAGGAAATCTTTACGGAATTTATTCTAGAAACTTCCGAAGATTTTCAGAAAACTCCAAATATTGTGGTATAATTAAAAGTTACGTCATGTCAAGCTGTGTTTCATATCATTAAGTAGGTTTTGTATTTCAGTGGAGATGGAAAAATACACATATATATGTGTATGTGTGTATATATCCATTTATCTATGTGTATATCACCAGTTTATGTGCCAGCCAATTTAATTCCAGAGATTTAAGCTGTACAGTAACTAATATTTTTTTAGTGTTTGCTGGCATGGTGCTAAGTACTTTTCATTCATTATTTCATGTTATCCTTTTAACATCACTGTGAGGTATGTATAATTATCCTCCTTTTGTAGATGAGGAAACTGAGACTTAGAAAGAGTTTGCTCAAGGTCATATTGCTGGGAAGTGGTAGAACAGGATTCCAGCCCAAGTTGTCCGGCTCCAGAATCTGCTCTTTTAACCACTGTTGTTGTTTGGTGCCTTTGAGTCAGTTCTGACCCGTAGTGACCCTGTGTACAACGGAACAAAACACTGCCCGGTCTTGCGCCATTCTTAGAATCATTGTTATGCTTGAGCCTATCATTGCTGCTGCTGTGTCATTCCATCTTGTTTAGGGTCTTCCTCTTTTTTGCTGACCCTCTACTTTACCAAGCATGATGTCCTTCTCCAGGGACTGGTCCCTCCTAACAACATGTCCAAAGTATGTTAGACATAGTCACCATCCTTGCTTCTAAGAAGCATTCTGGCTGTATGTACTTCCTCCAAGACAGATTTGTTCGTTCTTTTGGCAGTCCATGGTATATTCAATATTCTTCGCCAACACCGTAACTCAAAGGTGATCATAGTAACTCAAAGGTGATCATTCTTCGGCCTTCCTTATTCATTGTCCAGCTTTCTCATGCATATGAGGCAGTTTAAAACACCATATCTTGGGTCAGGCTCACCTTTAGTCTTCAAGGTGACATCTTTGTTTTTTAACACTTCAAAGAGGTCTTTTGCAGCAGATTTGCCCAGTGCAGTACATCGTTTGATTTCTTAACTGCTACTTCCGTGGGTATTGATTGTGAATCCAAGTAAAATGAAATCCTTGACAACTTCAGTCTTTTCTCCATTTATCATGATGTTGCTTATTGGTCCAGTTGTGAGGATTTTTGTTTTCTTTATGTTGAGGTGTAATCCGTACTAAAGGCTATGTTCTTTGATTTTCATCAGTAAGTGCTTCAAGTCCTCTTCACTTTCAGCAAGCAAGGTTGTGTCGTCTGCATGATGCAGGTTGTTAATGAGTCTTCCTCCAATCCTGATGCCCTGTTCTTCATATGGTCCAGCGTCTCGGATTATATGCTCAGCATACAGATCACTATTAACTTCTTTATGTTGAGGTGTAATCCATACTAAAGGCTATGTTCTTTGATCTTCATCAGTAAGTGCTTCAAGTCCTCTTCACTTTCAGCAAGCAAGGTTGTGTCGTCTGCATAATGCAGGTTGTTAATGAGTCTTCCTCCAATCCTGATGCCCTGTTCTTCTTCATATGGTCCAGCGTCTCGGATTATATGCTCAGCATACAGATCACTATCACTTTTAATCGCTATATTATGCTAAGCACTGTACTAATCACCGTGCTATACTATACTTCCTATAATGTAGGTTTCTTTTCTTCAAACAACTCACAGTTTAGTTGGGAGAAGGGGGCTGTGTGAGGAGAGCTAGAGAGACAGAGACAAGTATGTAAACAGGATGATTAGTGGTATAATAGAAGTGTGTATTAAGTGCTTTTAGAATACAGATGAGGAAGCAGGTACTAGAGGGTAGAGGAGGTGGGGAGTTGACTCTACTGGACAGCAACTGGGTTTAATGGGTATGTATCTATACCTTTTTCATAGGACTCTAAGTTGGTCTAGCTTTGTTGGAAGACAATTTTAAGTTGTACGTTCTCCTTGAACCAGTAATTCTGCTTCTAAAATTTTTTTCTGTAGAAATATTCTCACATGCATGTGGTAAGATTTAAATGAATTAATAGTATATGTAAAGCCGTTAGAACAAAGCCTGGTGCATAAATGCTAGGTAAATGTTAGTATAGGTATACATCAATCATGAAGATGGTGCAGCTGCATTTTATTCCATTATTCAAAAGGTCACCATAAGTTGGAGCTGACTTGATGGCAACTAACAACAACAACAAAAACCCTGTTGCCATCGAGTCCATCCCAATTCATGGCAACACCACGTGTTACAAAGTAAAACTGAGCTCCGTAAGGTTTTCTTAGCTATAATCTTTGTGGAAGCAGATTGCCAGGCCTTTCTTCCATGGTGCCACAGTGTGGGTTCCAACTGCCAACCTTTTGGTTAGAAGCTGAGAGCCAACCATTTGCACCACCCAGGGACCTTAACAACAACAGGTGTATAAAGAAATGGAGGTCAGGCTATCTTAGTTCCAGTGATAGGTCTGCTAATAATTAGTTGTATGGGCAAGTGATTTCACTTCTCAGGGCCTTTGTTACCTTACAGAAAATGAGGAGCTTGATCTGGATAATGTCTAAAGTTCCCCTTTCATCTCTCCCAGTCATTGATCAATTGATAAAAATCATGTTGTTATTATTATGTAGAAAAAAGCTACTTTAAAAAAAAAGTAATAATGCTTTTTCTTAAAGCCTCAGAGTGCTTCATACATGCCATAAATTGAGGCCTCCATATATGGGTGTGGTAAATAGAACATGTGCCCCTAAATAGGGAACAGAATCTTCTTAGACTAAGTTGGAAGGCACCTCAGAGGTGATAGAGTTGAATCTTCCTTAGATTTAAAGAATTCTATTTGTGTTTAGCAGATAACATTTATATGATACCTTATAGTTTAAAAGGTGCTGACATATGAATTAATGTTTTCATCCTTCCATAGGTAACAGAAAAAGCAGATATTATCCCTTCCTTTTATTGAACAAAAAATTATAGCTCAAGTGTACTTTATAAGTGATGAAGTTGGAGCTGTGTGTTTGTATGATTCTAAATTTTGTATCCATTTCACAACACCTTCCCTCCTTAATAAATCCTCATCCAACCTTCACCTGAATATTTCTCCAGATTGAAGGCTTGCTGTGCATTGAGGCAGCTTATGTCCTTTTTTGATTTGCTCTAATTGTTGGAAAATTTTTTCTTTCCTTGAACTGAAAGCGCTAGCAGATTTATTACTTGGTCAAAGTTACACAAGCCAATACTAAAGTCAAGAGTAGATCTAGGCCGTGGAATGTTTTTATATTGAGTTCATAGTAAACCCTTTTTCTCTGAAAATCCACAGTGTTTGCAAACAGTTTTACTGCTTAGCTTGTGATGGGAATGTTACCAGCTGGCATTCAGGGTGCTTGTGACACAATTGTGAAGAAACATTTTAGTCAGAGCAAAAACATGTTTTAGAAGTTATAGAAGATTTTCTCAGATCCACATATGAGAAAAAAGGCTTGGCTTCTCTCTTAGGTGAGAATAGGAATTTTTTTTAAAAATTGTTTTTAAATTTTATTGAAGTAATGCACATTTCTAAAATTAATTTTTTATTTTAAACTTTTACTAAAATATAACCCATCACATGAAAAGTACACTAATTGTAAAAACTTAGCTCAATGAATTTTTACAAAGTGAACGCACCCATGTAACCATCATTTGGAACAAGCAATAGAATATTTCCAGCAACCAAAAGCCCCTCCTATGCCACCTTCCAGAGGGCATTGGTGGTTCAGTGATAGAGTTCTTGTCTTCCATGCAGGAGACCTGGGTTTGATTCCTGGCCAGTGTACCTCATGCACAGCCACCATGCATCTGTCATCTGAGGCTTGCATGTTGCTATGATGCTGAACAGGTTTCAGTGGTGCTTCCAGACTAAGACAGAGTAGGAAGAAAGGCCTGGTAAGCTGTCTGAAAATTAGCCAGTGAAAACTCTATGGATCAGGCAGTGTTTTTTTCCATTGTGCATGGGGTCACCGTGAGTCAAGGGCAACTTGACAGCAGCTAACAACAACATGCCACCTTCCAGTCATTACCCTCTTCCACTCTGCCTTAGAGTAGCTACTATCCTGATTTCTAACATCATTGGTTTTTCTTTCACCTGTTCTTGAACTTGATATAAATTGAATCATACAGTGTGGACTCATTTTTTTATCTAGTTTCTTTGATTCAACAGTATTTTTGAGAGAGAATATTATTTGTAGTTCATTTGTTATATTTGCTGAGTAGTATTCCACTGTGTGACTGTCCATCAGTATATCCATTCTACTGTTGATGGATAGTTGGGTAGTGCTGCTATGAATATTCTTATACATGTCTTTTGTAAGCATTTGTGTACATTTCTATTTGATACATCTAGGAGTAGAATTGCTGGGTCATAGGGTACACATCTGTTCAAATTTAGTAGATATTGCCAAGTATTTTTCAAAGCAGTCACAATAGTCTACATCAACAGTTTCACATTCTCTCTAACATTTGATATCATCTGTCTTTTTACTTCAGTTAATTCACATAATTTAAAAATTAAGAAGAATAGAAGGACTTGTAATAAGAAGCAGTATTTACCTCAACCCTCTACTCCGCTAAGTCACAGTCTTCAGATCCAACCGTTTGTAACTGTTTCTCCTTTTAACAACTTTTAAGAAGCAGTAGTTAAGATCACAGATGTATGGTAGGAAAACATACTTTATTATTTCTGTCCTTTTAAATTTATTGAGGTTTGTTTTTGGCCTAGCACATGGTCTGTCTCAGAGAATGTTTCATGTACACTTGAGAAGAATCTGTTTTCTGTTGTTGGGTAGAGTGTTCTACAGATGTCTTTTAGGTCTAGTTGGTTTTTAGTGTTATAGTGTATTTCAGAGTTGATCTTCTTCCCAGTTCTCTCCATTATTGAAAGTGAGGTATCGAAGTCTTCAACTGTTATTGTTGAATTGTCTATTTCTGCCTTCATTTCTGTCAGTTTTGCTTCATGTATTATGGTGCTCTGTTAATAGGTGCATATATGTTAATAATTGTTGTATCTGCCTAATGGATTGACCCTTTTATCATTGTTATATGTCTCTCTTTATCTCTAATAACTTTTTTTTGGTTTTAAAGTCTGTTTTGTCTGATACTATATAGCAACTCTAGGTTTCTTGTGGTGGGTGTTTGCGTGATAATTTTTTACATCCTTTTATTTCAATCTGTTTGTATCTTTGAATCCAAAGTGATTCTCCTGTAGATGCCATTATCCTGCCATGGTAGTCAAGACAGCCTGGTACTGGTACAACAACAGATACATAGGCCAATGGAACAGAGTTGAGAATCCAGATATAAGCTCATCCACCTTTGAGCACCTAATATTTGACAAAAGCCCAAAGTCCATTAATTGGGGAAAAGACAGTCTCTTTAACAAATGGTGCTGGCATAACTGGATATC
>NW_004443967.1:7783030-7825882 GCF_000243295.1 Trichechus manatus latirostris | reverse complement strand
GACCATGCCTTCAGGGGACATCTAGGTCAATTGGCATAACAAAGCCTATTAAGAAAATGTTCTGCATCCTACTTTGGTGAGTGGCATCTGGGGTCTTAAAAGCTTGCAAATGGCCATCTAAGATGCATCAGTTGGTCCCAAACAGCTGGAGTAAAGGAGAACAAAGAACACCAAAGACACAAGGAAAGTATTAGCCCAAGAGACAGAATGGGCCACATAAACCAGAGAGTTCATCAGCCTGAGACCAGAACTAGATGGTGCCCGGCTACCACCAATGACTGCCCTGACAGGGAACACAACAGAGGGTCCTTGACGGAGCAGTAGAAGGATGGGATGCAGAACTCAAATTCTAGTAAGAAGACCAGACTCAATGGTCTAACTGAGACTGGAGGCGCCGTGGAAAGCATGGCCCCTGGACTCTCTGTCAGCCCAGAACTAAAACAATTTCCAAGGACAACTCTTCAGACAGGGATTGGACTGGACTGTGGGACATAAAGTGATACTCGTGAAGGATGTGCCTCTTAGTCAAGTAGATACAAGAGACCAAAGAGGCAGTGTCTGTCCAAAGGTGGCGATGGGAAGGCAGAGAGAGTTAGGAGCTGGTTGAATGTTCATGGGGAATCAGGGGCGGAGGGGCGGAGGGGAGGAGTGTGCTGTTGTGGAATGGGGTGAGTAGTTAGTTGGGGTCTCATAACAGTGTATGTAAAAAAAAAAAAAAAAAAACACAATTTGTATGGGAGACTAAATTGAAATGTAAACTTCATTTGATTGCAACAATTTAAAAAAAAAAGTGATTCTCCTATAGATGCCATATAGTTGGATCTTTTTTTTTTTTTAATCCAGTCTGACAGTCTCTTTCTTTGATTGGATTGTTTAGTCCGCTCACGTTTAATGTTATTATTGATCTCTGATATACGCCTTGCATTTTACTTTGTGTTTTCTGTATGTTTCATGTCTTTTTTATTCCTCCATTCTTTTGCATTAAGTGAATATTTTCTAATTTAGCATTTAAATTTCTTTAATTATTTTTCATGATATTTTTTGTGAGACAAGGTGACATTTTAGTTGAGATTTCAAGGCATAAATGTACAGCAATTTAAATGACTGGAAGATATAGAGGAATAAAACATCTGTGTGGTCTGGTGTGATCTAGGACCTGGAGCCAAATATGGAAAGAGGGTAGGATTTGGGTAGGCTTTGAAGAGTAGGAAATAACCTTCAGTTGGCACAAAAGGCCTGAAGGGAGGAATATGTATTGTCTTTTGAGTCCTGGAGAAAACTAAATTTCCTAGATTGGAAGGTTTATATTAAGGGAAAGTATGATTGGAAATATTGGAAAGATTAATTGTGGCAGAACCTTGAATGTGAAACCAAGAACTTTTTTTTAAAATAAGTTATTTTTGTTGTTGTTGTTGATACACACAGCAGAACATACACCAGTTCAACAATTTCTACGTGTACAATTCAGTGACATTGATTACATTCTTCAAGTTGTGTAACCATTCTCATCCCCTTTTCTGAATTGTTCTTCCACCTTTTAACATAAACTCATTGTCCCCTAAGCTTCCTGTTAAACCTTTTGGAAACCAAGAGCCTTTTGACTACCTTTTCTGTGGTCACTGGGAAGCCGTTAAAACTTGAGCAGGCAAATCATGAAAATGAGCCTTTAGAATAATACTCTAGTCACAGTGTGTGAGGTGAATTAGAAACTGTAGCTCCCAAGCCCAATTTTTTCCCGTTTTCTTGGTCCTTTACTTTAATGGAGGAGTGTGAGTTGTGTTTAAAATTAAAGGCTTTTTTTAAAGTGATAGTTTATAATTCAGGATAAGCTTGCCCATAAAAACAGTGGTATTAACAATGAGCACATAAATGCCTGAATAATTTGTAGGTGTCTGACGTATGGCACCCTGGTGGTGCAGTGGTTAAGAGCCCAGCTGCTAACCAAAAGGTCAGCAGTTCAAATCCACCAGCTGCTCCTTGGAACCCCTGTGTGGCAGTTCTTCTCTGTCCTGTAGGGTCACTGTGAGTGAGAATTGACTCGATGGCAACGTGTTTGGTTTGGTTTGAAGTGTTAGGTAGTTTGGGCTTTGGCGGAGCCAAATAGACCAGCCTCAATTCTGGTTTTGCCACTCACTTTGTAAAGTCAGGCACATCTCTTAACCTTTCTAAGCCTCATGCTCTTCTCATCTGGAGAGGGTAGCTAATAATATCACCCTTCCAGAGTTGTGACCATTAAATAAGATAATGCATGTAGTAAAGCTCTTAGCACACTGCCTGGTAAATAGTAAACACCTAATGAATAATTTTGCTGCTGTTAATTGTTATTGATGTTGTTATTATTATTATCATGTATTAATCACTATCTATAGTATTACATTGTTTATTATGTATTTATATTACATATTTATGTATATTATTATATTTTATTGTCTTTTTCCCGTCTTCGAGAAAAGAATTTCTCTCCTGCCTCCAGCCAAGCTTCAGGTCCTTCTGCTTGCCTCTAAATTTTCCTTTCCTTTATTCTAATGCCCTGCCTTGTCAACTTAAAAACCGAAAACCAAACCCATTGCCATCAAGTAGATTCTGACTCATAGTCACCCTGTAGGACAGAGTAGAACTGCCCCACAGGGTTTCCAAGGAGCTGCTGGTCTATTCGAATTGCCGACCTTTTGGTTAGCGGCTGAGGTCTTAACCACTGAGCCACCAGAGCAAATAGGGCATGCCGAAAGACCAGAGACGCCACCATTTGCTGCTTGTTATGGCGGAGCATGGTAAGCTTTGTTTTTGTAGGGCACATGCAGTATTCAGTGTTTGTTTTGTGGTGTTTTCCTTATTATGCTTTAAACTGTGGTGTTTGCTGTTCAGAAATTTAGACTTATCTTTGCTTTTGTCAGGTTTAAGCCGTTTTTTCCATTCCAAACCTTGCAAGGATTCGAAGAAGATGAAGACGAGCATATCCATATACAACAATGGGCACTTACTGAAGGCCGCCTTAAAGTTACATTGTTAGAATGTAGCAGGTATGTTCTTTGTTTTGTCATTATTATTTTATGGGAAAGAAAGCGCAGTGAAAAAATGTATCTAAGCAGTATTTGTGTTTATTCCCCTTTTGTATTAATTTATGTTGTATTATTTGTTAATTATGTAATCATATATATAATTTCATAGAAGTAGTTCTTTTTAGCTTGAGAAGAATAAAAGCCATATTTTAGAAAACATTCCAGTACGGGAGAAAAATAATCTATTCTGTAGTCATTCTCAGACTTTTTAGGTGCATAATGCCCTATTGGCATATTTTTAATTTACTCGCTATTGGAGAGCTGTTCCTAATATAATAGATTTGAGAATTGTTTGCGATAATTGGAAATATCTTGGAAAGTCACAAAACCAGAGTTGGAAACCCCTGTGGGTTCTAAACAAATTAGAGCTGGAAGGAATCTTAGAAATAATCTTGCTCAGCCTCCTTACTTGATTTTGCTAGCACCATGGTCCAAGCTATGCTCATCTCTCAGTTGAACGTTGCCCGGTCCTGTGCCATCTTCATGATTGTTGGTGCGTTGGAGTCCATTGCTGCGGCTGTTGTGTCAAAACCTCATTGAGGGTTTCCCTCATTCTTGTTGGCCCTCTACTTTACCAGCCATGATGTCCTTTTCTAGTAATTGGTCTTTCCTGATGATGTGTCCAAAATAAGCAAGTTGAAGTCTCGCTGTCCTTGCTTTGAGGAACTTTATGGTTGTATTTCTTCTAAGATTTGTTTATTCTTTTCGCAGTCCATGCTCTATTCAATATCCTTTGCCAACACCACAGTTCGAATGCATCAGTTCTTCTTCTGTCTTCCTTTATCATTATCCAACTTTCGCATGTGTATGAGGTGATTCAAAAGACTATGGGTTGGGTCAGACACACCTTGGTTATCAAGGTGACATCTTTGCTTTTTAAAACTTTTACGAGATCTTTTGCAGCAGATTTGCCCAGTGCAGTATGTCACTTGATTTCTTGACTGCTGCTTCCATGGACGTTGATTGTTGATGCATATTCACATTTTCCCTACTTGAATGAGACCTATTTAAACATTTCCAAGCTGTTATGTCATATGGATCATTTACTTTGTTATAGCTTAAGCTTAATATTTCCATAAATGTCTATTTCTCAGATGTTTTAGAAATTGACCATGAATTAAGTAAAAAGAATGTAACTTTAGTAATTTTTCCCCAAATCCATGAAATAGAACTTCATATTCATTATCCGTAGACAACCACAGTTCTGTGCGAGGTACTTGCCTTTTTATTTTTTAAGTGTTCATTTTGAAATAATAAAATGGTTCTGTATGAGTACTTTTTTTTTAACTGTTTATTTTGAAGTAATTTCAGACTTACAGAAAAGACTCTGTGAGGATTTTTATTAAACTTAACTGTTGTAAGGCTTTGAGAGTGAATTTTGTCAGTGAGGAAACAAATTAGAAGCATTCATAGAAAACAAACTGTTGAAAATGCTGGAGTTGTATGGCTGAAAGCTTTATTCTTTGGAAGGCAGCATGAAGTAGACGTAAGATAAGTTTTTGAGTTAGAAAGCTCCAAGTTCACACCTCAGCCTTTACTGTTGCCTTTACTGTTACCTTTACTGTTGCCGAGTCCTTAGGCAAGTTACGCATCTGTGAAATGGAACAAAAGTGCTACCTTGCTGGTAATTGTGATCAGCAATAGGTAGATAAAGTAGTGGGTCTACCTTCAGTAAATGTAGCTTCATTATTATGCTTTAATACAATCATTATAGTATTTATTAAGAAAAAAAAATCTTTAAAGAAACTATGTTCCTTTTTTTCATATTTGATTGTAAGAATTGGAATTTTACTTTTATTAATTTGAAAGATCTCGTACTGTAAAGGGAAGTTCTTTTCTAATTGTCTGAAACAAGTTTTTGAATTCCCCAAGCAACTGATTGGAGGGGGGAGACAATTTTGTTTGTAAAAGTTGGTTCTAACATTTTGCATTTGTCAAGGGTTACCAAAAATGCAATCATTCTGAATAGTTGCATGTTTTTTTGAGTTGACTAAAACTGGGTTTTTTTAAACCGCAGATAAACTCGATTGTATTTGTAGTACTGCTACTAGGAGGCTAAATTATTTTATGTTAGTGTTATCATACTGTTAAAGGTATTATTTTTTAACTTATAATTAATAGCCCATCCTTTATCTTAAAAAAAGAATTTGAGGTATTTTGCAAAGAAAACATATACCCTCGTGTAGATAAATAAAAGATAAAATAGATAAAAATCAACTATGTAGGGAAGATAAGATAAAGTTTCTGGCAGCCAGGGCAGGGAAGGAAACCTGGTAGATTACTGAACACTTATTTTCTGATAAATTATGCAAGTTTTTCAGGAGAAAAAAATTCTGTCACCAGATTCTAAGAGAGATTCTCTTCATGTAAAAGACATTAAATAATTGATCCATTTTCTTTTTTTGACTGATTTTATCAACCAGTTACGTTTGAAAACAAAACTAAGAGCGCAGTCCACGAAGGCAAGGGTTATAAAGTTTTGTTGTATGAGAGTTCTGTATCCCCCAAGCAGCATAGTGAGGATGATACCCTGTACTTGTTATAGATAGAAGGAAATTCTAATTAAGGTCATTTATTCACGGAGTCACGCTTATACTGTTCTAAAGCTTCTATTTTCTGAGCAGCTTTTAGGTGATGTTTTGCTTTTCCGGGTTCCAAAAATACATCATTAAAAAACAGTTTTTTTAAACGTTAAATGTAACACAAATACAGAAAACCACATTAAACAGATGAGCAGCTTAATAATTATTTTACGACAAACACCCTTGTAGCTCCTACTTGTTTCAGAAGATAAAACCTTGATACCTTCTTCATGCCCCCTCCCAAACACCCTCCTGCCCCTGTAACTGCTATGCTGGCTTTTTTCATAAATCACTTCCTTACTTTTATTTATTGTTTATAACCCAAGTGTATATATATCTCTAAACACTATGGTATGTCTTCTCATTTTTAATGTCTTTCAAAGCTATTATTTATTTATTTAAAATATTTTAAGGAATATTTTACATGGAAATAATTTCAAACTTACAGAAAAGTTGCAAGAGTAGAGCAGAGAACACCTATGTACTCATTACCCACACTCACCTACTGTTACTATTTTATTACCCCTAATTACTTCAGTGTATATTTCCTAAGAATAAGGATATTCTCTTACATATAGTTATCATAGTCAGTTATCAACTTCAGGAAATTTAATGGTAAATAACACTGTTACCTAATCTACTATCTGTATTCAATCAAACAATATTGAATTGTTAATTTTGATCACTTGGTCAAAATATTGTCTGATTTTTCTCCATTGTGTAGGTACTATTTTTTTCCCTTGCAACCAATAACTAATCTGTAAGAAGATACTTTAATACCAAATATCCTATTCCTCAACAAAATTCCCACCCTTAGATTTAATATCCATGGATGATTCTTGCCTGAACTGATCTTTATTATGATAATTACAAAATGGTGATTGTCTGACTCCAGCACTTTTTCCAAATTGCCAGTCAGCGGTTGGCATTCTACTCTGTTACCAAGAGCTCTCCCTTATTCCCCTATTTAACTATTATCAGCATAGACTCAGGGATTCCTGTTTTTTCAATGGTTATAATTCTTTAGGAGCTCGAGTGGCACAATGGTTAAGTGCTTGGTTGCTAACCAAAAGGTCGGTGGTTCGAACCCACTAGCCGCCCTGTGGGAGAAGAGGCCTGGTGATCTGCACGTGTAAAGATTTTACAGCGTAGGAAACCCTATAGGGCAGTTCTGCTCTGTCATAGAAAGTCACTGTAAGATGGAGTTGACGCAATGGCACAAAACAATAACATAATTCTTTACTGTCATTAATTATTTTTTGATGCCTTAATTGTCCCAGATTTGGCTAGTGGGAACTCCTTCAAGCTGACTCCCGTGTACTTGTGACACGTACTTTGTATCTCCTGTAGTTTTTGTTTAATATTTGTAGTTGTTGTCTTATTTGGCAAAGGAATTCATATCATCATCATGAAGTGTGTCCCTAGGTAGCTATTATCTGCTTTTTGTCACTATAGATTATTTTACATTTTCTAGAATTTTATTTAAATGGAATTATACAGTATATGTTCTTTTGTGCCTACCTTCCTTTACTTCACATAATGATTTTCAAATTCATCCATGTGTTGCTTGAAAAGATTACAGAAATTCATTCTGTTTTATTACTGAATAGTATTCAATTGGATAGATATACCACATTTTGATTATTTATTCAAGTCTTGATGACTGTTTAGGTTGTTTCTAGTTCTTGGCTGTTGTGAATAAAACTCATATAAATTTTTATTTGCCTGTCTTTGTGTGGACGTATGTTTGTGCACGTATGTTTTCATTTCTCTTCCTTAAATAACCTAAGAGCTGAATGGCTGTGTCACATGGAAGGTATGTGTGTGTTTAATTTTTTTAGAAACTGCCAAATAGTTCTCCAAAGTGGTTGTAGCATTTCATATTCCACCGGGCAGCAGGTGAGAGTCCCAGTTGCTGTGCATCCTCCTAACACTTGGCAGTGGCAGGTGTTTTAAGTTTTAGCCTTTGTGATCGATGTGCAGAGGTAGCTAACTGTTATTGTTGTTTTTAAATTGAGATATGATTTACATGTTTCAAGATTTACCACTATAAAGTATTCAATTTAGGGGTTGTATATTCACAAAGATATGCAGCCACCACTGCAATGTAATTTCAAAATATTGTCATCACCTCAGAAAGAAGCCCTATACCCTTTAACAGTCACTCTCCATTTTCCCCTCCTCCCAGCCTGTGACACCCACTTGTTTACTTTCTACCTCTATGGATTTACCTATTCTGGATAATTCCTATAAATGGAATGATAAAGTATGTGGTCTTTTGTGTCTTACTTCTTTGACTTAGCAGAATGCTTTCAAGATTCATCCCTGTTGTATGTAGCTTGTCTCAGTTCTTCCTTTCTTTCTATTGCCAAATAATATTCCATTGTAGGGATGTGGCACATTTTGTTTATCCATTCATCAACTGATGGACATTTGTGTTGTTCTCACTTTTTGGCTATTATGAATAATGCTGCTATGAACTTTCATGTAAAAATTTGAATGTATGTTTTCATTTTTCTTGTTTATATACCTAGGAGTGGAAACCCTGGTGGCGTAGTGGTTAAGAACTACAGCTGCTAAACAAAAGGTCAGCAGTTCGAATCCTCCAGGTGCTCCTTGGGAACTCTGTGGGGCAGTTCTACTCTGTCCTGTATAGAGTCGCTATGAGTCGGAATTGACTTGATGACAATGGGTTATGGTTATGGGTTATACCTCGGAGTGGAATTGCTGGATCATATGGTTTAACTTTTTAAGGAACTACTGAACTGTTTTCCAAAGTGGCTGTACCATTTTACATTCCCACCAACAGTGTATGAGGATTTCAATCCTACACATCCTTGGCGGTGCTTGTTATTGTCAGTGTTTTTCATTATAGCCAGTTTAGTGGTTGCAAAGTGTTATCTCTTTGTGGTTTTGATTTTCATTTCCCTAATGACTAATGATGTTGAGCATCTTTTTATATGCTTATTGGCCGTTTGTCTATCTTTGGAGAAATGTCTCTTCAGAGTCTTTGTCCATTTTTTAATTGGGTTATTTGTCTTTTTATGACTGAATTCTAAGAGTTCTCTATATATTCTGGATACAAGTCTTTAATCAGATATATGATTTGCAAACATTTTCTCCCATTCTGTGGGCTGTCTTTTCATTTTCTTCATGGTATCCTTTGAAAAGCAAAAGTTTTAATTTTGATGATGTCTAATTTATCTGTTTTTTTCTTTTGATGCTTATGCCTTTGGTTTCATATCTCTTAGCCATTGCCTAATCCAAGGTAGCAAAGATTTACTCCTATGTTTTCTTCTAAGAGTTATAGCTTTAAGACTTAAAATTAGGTCTGTGATCCATTTTGAGTTCATTTTTGTGGATGGCTCATTCTTTTTTTAAACTTTAAATTAAAAAAGTTCTCTGAGAACTGTAGAATAACTTTGATTTCAGGAAAGAATTTCTAAGAATTCGGCTTTCTCATTCCCAAATCTCAGAGATTGATATTTGTCCGGAATTTGGAAACACTAGCTGTTGTACAGCCTTCTCTGCGTGATAATAAAGGCCCTAAGATAGTTTGCCTTTTTGAACAGATGGTGGCAGCAGAGGTTTGGTGAATAAAAAGTCTCATTTTTCTAAACTTAGTATTTTATAGTTTTGAACCTTCTTAAAGTATTTGGCCTGTCTTATTTTTGGTCATAGGTTGTTAAGCACTAAGTTTAAAGTTCCTTTTAAGACTCTTTAAGAATTAGGTAAGTTCAGTGGGATTTTTTTTTTTTTTTGCCATTTGTTTATTCAGGCTTCTCAGTATGTGAGACCTATTTGAGAAGTATGGACATAATGATTTCCCTGAGGAAATCATCTCCAACCTTAGGACACAGTTTTCTCATACTTCTCTAATGTGCTTTATCCACTCTTCTTTTATTATCTCACTCCTACCCCATGATCCTTGTGTAGAGATAAAGTAATAGAGTAACAGTCAAAATGTTGATTGTTGTTAAACCCATTCTCAAGCTTATTCCTGAAACAAATAGGTAAATTTGTTTTCTGATTTTGAAGACAGATAATATAGAAGTTAGCTACATGGTTAAGAATAATTTTTTCTTCAATAATAAAAACTGCTTTATGTGATCTCAGGACTAGACCTGAGATTTTCTATTTAGATCTGAATATTAAACAGTAAAATTAGATGATGCCATAGTTCCTTGACAATTGCTTTCAAGATAATAGAAATAAACGTTTATTGAGCACTTACTGTTTGCTAGGCATTATGCTAAATGTCTTGCATTCATTGTCTTCTTTTACTCTCACAACAACCCTAAGAGGTAAGTTCTATTTTTGCCCTGAATTTTCCAGAGAAAGAGATGGGTTTAGAGAAGTTAAGTAACTTGCCTTAGATCACTTTAGTAGGTGGAAAAATTTGGATTCAAACTCGAGTCCATTTGACCAGAAGTTGTGTGCTCTTAACCACAATGCTGTTCTGCCAAATTCTGAATTAATTCCCTTTCACTATGATGTAAACACCTGAGTATGAACTGATATGGTCTCTGTATAATGATGTGTTGTTACCCAAAAGACCTTCCCATGGAATACTAGACTAGACAAGGGTGTTTTGTTTTTTTTGTTTTTAAATATCCTCTTGCCATATACATGTGTATGTGTGTGTATTCACAAGGAGTTATTTTGTACTGTTTGGTGTGTGTGTTTAATTTTTATAGAGATGATTCATACCGTGTGCATCACTTTGCAGCTTTTTAAAAATTTAACAATCTAATTTCGAGATCCATAGATCTTGCTACTGTATGTAAATATCTGGTCAGTTTCTTTACCTCATGAGTAGAGAGTGTTGTTAGTTGCCATTAAGTCAGTTCTGACTAGGCTTTCTATTTATTTGACTTAGCTACCGAACAACTAAGTCTGTCCTGGAATCTAACCTAATTTTAGCTTTACTTCACTTTTCCACTAGAGGGTGTACCAAGAGTTTAATTTAATTTTTTTTTGTGTTGTGTTACCAAAAATATAATAGGGATGGAGTAACATATTACTTCTCAGTATAGATACTATGATCAGAGAGAAACATTTCAATGCATATAACTGGAATAATAGTCCTCCTGCTTTATTTTTATCTTGCAGGTTACTCATTTTTGGATCTTATGACAGAGAAGCAAATATTCACTGCACACTTGAGTTAAGCAGTGGTGTTTGGGAAGAAAAACAAAGAAGTTCCATTAAGACGGTAAAATGGATTTGCATAGATTTACATCTCTATAAAGTCATTCTATAAGCAGGGTGTTTTTAATATTTCTATATTCCTAGTTATTTGTGATCATGTAGGGATAGTTACGGACAGTTCGTATTTATTTGCCTTGTTGCGATACAGCATTGGTAATAAAATGAATCACATAAAACTATAGTATTCAGATTGCTTGTATAAAAAACATGGTCTCATTAATTTTCCTTCCAGACTGTCAAATTGTTCCATGGTTTGTGGAATTAGAAGGGAATAATTATACTAAACACCTTACAAAGCATATAAATTCAGAACCTTCACTCAACAGATATTTTTTGAGCACTTCCTTTGTGCTAAGCATTGTTTTACAAGCTAGAGAAACATTTCAAGAGGAGAAAAGACCCTATTCTTTTGGAGCTAACGTGGGGTAAAGGTATGGTGTGGGGGTTAAAAGAGGGGGAGATGAACTACACATTATAGGATACAGATAGAACATAGAAATAAGTGAGTAAACCAGAGAAGTGAACAACGTAATTTCCAGAGATTGACAAGTTCTATGAAGGGAATGGAGACCTGGTGGCACAGTGATTAAGAGCTTGGCTGCTAACCAAAAGGTCAACAGTTTGAAATCCACCAGCTGCTCCTTGGAAACCCTATGGGGCAGTTCTTCTCTGCCCTTTGAGGTCACTATGAGTCAGAATCAACTTGACAGCAACAGCTTTGGTTTTTCTTTTTTTTTTTCTGGTATGAAGAAAATCAAGTGATGAGTTATGACAAAGGAGACTTTTTAGATCTAGTGATAAAAGGGATGACACTGGAGCACGGTTGCCAGAAAAAAATACAGTTCGATTTGAATTTCAGAGAAGTAATAATTTTGTAGTATAAGAATATCCCAAGTATCACAGAGGACATACTTATACTAAGAAATTATTTGTTGTTTATCTAAAATTCAAATTTAAGTACATATTCTGTATTTCTGTTTGCTAAATCTGGGAACCCTGCACTGGAGATAAAGAGGAGCAAGTCATGTGGAAAGTTTGGGGGAGTGAGGGGGTAGGAGGCATTTCAGGCAAGGGGGACAGCAGATATGTGAAGGCAGATGAGTTGGAGGAATGTGTTTGGTGTGTCTGAGAAACAGAAAGAAGACCAGTGTAGGTAGAGCATGGTAAGTGAGGGAAGGGGTCATGTTTAATCTTGTAGGCCATGATAATGAGTTTGAATTTTATTGTTTGTGATGGGAGAATTTTAAGCTGAGATGTGACACAATCTGGTATACATTTTGTAAAGAATTTTCTGTATGTAGAGAAAGGATTATAGGAGGAAAAGAGTAAACCTCAGAGACATCAGGTGTCGGCCAAGGGAGTTGTGTTACTTGGATCAGGCGGTAGCCAGGGAAATGGAAAGAAGACAGACGTGGGATGAACCTTCTGGTGTGTGAAGGAGTTAAGGGTTCTGGTTTCTTTTTTGGTATCTCTGTCTTTAATGAACCTGTTGACACCTTAATTGTGAGAAAGTAAAATGTAAAGACTTTTCAAATATTTTAAATGCTGTAATTAAAAATTAAGAAAAGATAGTGTTTTAGTATGTTTTAATTGGATTTGTTGGGTTCTGTGAATGCTTAAATGAATACAGATTATCACTGCTATTAGTTGTTTCCAAAGATAAATTGGTATTTTCTGAATATTCTGTATAACAGTTTTAATAGTAATTATGATAGTCTTAGAATTTGTACAAATCTAGTAATAGTCTATTAAAGATTTTAGCAGCATTTATCAAAACATTGTCCACGGGATTTCCTTTAGAAGCCTGTGAAGTTTCACAAATGAAATAGAATTCTGGAATTTGAGGGCTGAAATAGAAAAAAAAAAGTCTATGCCCTAAAGGAACCTATATAGTTTCGTTTTTTTTTTTTTTTTTTTTTTAATTCATTTACTAAGCATATACTTTGAAATCTTATCGTTTTGGTAGTAATAAGATTCCAAGCGTGCTTGAAAAACCCAAACCTCTCTGCAGTTAAATTTAGTCTTTTTAAAGATGAGATCTTCGGTGATCCTGTCAGCAGGTTTTTGCAGGGATAAATTACAGTTGTATTCTTAGCAACACCTTAAAACTTTTTTAAAGTAACATTTTGTATTCCTTAGTTTAAAAATATTAAAGATGTATTTAATATCTTAGATGTTTAACTGTTTATGTCACATTTAACTCTTGGTGGCGATATAGCGAATTCTTTGATTATTATTTGTTGCTAGTATTTAGGAAAACTGTTTATTATGTCTTCATTGTATTGATGAATAGTATTTTAGAACTATAACTGATGAACAGTTTTTTATAGTAATAATGTGATTTTTGATATTTATATAATAATAATATGATACTGTATTCTTGGTATCATTTTTTTTAAATAGACACAATTCTCAATTTTTTAAATAGGCCCATGAGCATATCCCCACATGTGCTCAAACAACATGAGTTTTAATAGTTATATGTGGTATTTTGTGGATATTCCTTTGCCTTTTAGACTGCTTCTAATTTCTTTTTGTAATAACTGTTGCGGACATCCTGCATAAAAATTACAATATGAATTTCTTTTGGAAGAAATAGAATAATTTTGATCAGGGTTGGGAAGTAGGAAGAAGTAAAACTGGAAAGGGAATTTGGGCTGACCCAGCGGGTTTGAATTTTTGAAAGTAGTAGAGAGCTATTGAATTTTGAGCATGGAAATGACATGGTCAAAATAGTGTTTTTAGAAAACGTCATGTGTCTGTGCATGTATTTGTACGTGCCCCAACTTTCTTTTCAGTTATATGTCAAGCAATTTTTCAGAGGAATAAAATAACAAATTTTAGAATTTGTTCTGAAACATATAACTACATGAAAAAGCGTTGTTATTTTGCCCAGTAAATGGTTGGCTGTACTTTGAAATGGGCATAACTTACCATTGCTATTGGCATTTTCAGTTGCCTTTATTAGGTTTGCAAAGATATGAGATTAGACAGCTTTAATATTTTATAGCAAAGGTTGATAAGACTTTAATCTTGAGTCATTATTTTAGATATTAGCTTGTGTCATAGTTAGTTTTGAAGAAGAATTCTAGGTTACTAATTACATCTGGTGTTAAAAATGTCAGCAGCAGTTAGTCTCCCCCAGGATTAAATTACCTATGTCTGAATTTAATACATTTAGGGAAGAGAATTAGAGTGTTCTTCAAGACAACATAAAACCATTGGAGAATAGGATTGATTATTCTGGGTGTATTACAAATTGGGATAGAAAATAGAGCATCATTAAAAGATAAGTATGCTAAAGCATTTGGTAAGTTTAGAAGTTGGTTTTGTATAAACACAGTGTTTGGGTTCAAATCAGCTTTTTAACTATTGAGATTTATTCAGTGAAGTTAACTACTAGTTTGAAAGAATGTGCAGAGTGAAAGAAACTTAATTCTTTCCATGTTTTAAATGTGCCTTTGAATTTTAAAGCTTTAGGATATACCTTATCATGCTGGTAATAGGAGAAGATCAATAATAGATGGAAAGCTCTAGATTTGTAGTACTTGCACAAATGTTGGGGAGGGAGTGGAACAGTTGGGATGCATTAGTTTTAAGTATTAGCAGTTACTAATAATGGCTTAAGCAAACAAAAGATTTATTTGTCTTGTTGATAAATCCAGGTTTAGAACAGTGGTTCAACAATACCATAATCAAGGACTCTGGCTCTTACTGGCTTTCTCCTCCATCATCCTTAGCATGGAGTTTTCGACCTCATGGCTGCAAGAAGTCTGATGCACCCCTGGGTATCAGCCTATCAAGAAGAAGTGAGAGGTCTAAGGCAAGGCCAAAGGCATGTGTCAGCCAGATTTGTCCTTTTGAAATGTTTTCCTGGAAGCTGCTACCGGAGTTTCCACTTAGATCTCACTGGCCAGAACTGGGTCACATGGCCTCCCCTAGCAGCAAGAGAATATGGGAAACCATTTTCGTTTTTGGGCCTTTGGAGAAGTAGAAGGCAAGGTAAAGGGAGTTTGTGAATGCCTTTTACATGGCCAGTTCACCAGTCTTACCACGAGAACGAAGCCTTAAATCTATTTCATGACTTTTTTTTTTTTTAAGAATTTTTTTAAACTTAAATTGGGTATAAAGGGAAAATTGAAAAAAATAATTTAACAAATAGCCTGCATAAAGTATACTTTAAAAATACTGTGTTAGAAATCCAACGAATGTTTGGAGCGAAATCTGACACTCAGATCAGTACCCTGCCCAGCTCATTTGCAAAATGAAACAGCTCATAGGATAAGTAAGGTACCTTGTAGTTTTGTTTGTTCTTTAAAAATAATGAGAGATTCCTCATGAGACTCTCATAAGATGTGACAGCTGAGATACAAAAAAGTTAGATTTTAGGTTTAAACAAAAATTAGAGGATTATTGAAGACATGACAGTCAATACTAAAAATATCTTCACGTACACTACAAAGAGTACAGTTTATGATTCATTTCAGTCTAATACAGTACTCAAGTTCAGCAATGATAATTTGTTTTCCTTTCACTAAGGAACAAATTTAAGGAGTTTTCAGATTTAAAGAATAGGCTATGAGATTTCAGTAGTAAATTATGAAAACAACTATATATAGAATTTATTGTGTACATGGTAAGGCAAACAGATCACATAAAAGTCACATGATCACACATTGTTTTAAAGAGAGAGATCCTGAGTCTTACTCTCCCAGAATTTGAGTTCCCTTGCCATTAAATACTCACTTACTTTACCCTTAGTTCCACACACAATAGGTTATCAGTCAATATTCTTTTCCTCTCTCTGCCTATTTTGATATTCCTACCTGTGCCATATGTGTCTCCTGTCTTTATCCACACAGTTACTTGATTCTGTGGATTATTCTGTTCTTTATCCAACCTGGAATGTCTGAGGCCCTTTGGGGAGAAGAGAAGGCATCATGAAAATGGGAGTTCTGGGGTAGAGGAAAGGGCAGTGGGGGGCCAGTACAAGCACCCAGGAATTCTGGTTAGCTCTTTCCCTTGTTCTCCATTCTAAATAAAAGGATGAAAGGAGTTTTAATTTTAGAAACAAGCTTTACATAGTTTCTGATATTGAATCTCCTCCTCTTCCCTCCTTCCTACCACACTTTGCACTCAGATACTTGGTTGCAGTTGCTTTTTATAAGAGACCAAGCCTTTCCTTCTACACTCAAAGATAGAAGGTTAAAAATCCAAATAACTGGTTAGTCAGTACATTGGTATAAATACATCACTATCAAAGTGGAAGTAAAGGTATAGATTTCTTACTGTTTTGAAATGGAGAAGGAGTCAAAGATTTTGAGTCTCTGAATATACAGTAGGTGGGCAGAAGACAGATACTGGAACAGTCATTTATTTGTTCAGTATAAATGTAAACAGTAGAAGTATTTCATGTCTTATGTAGCACAATAGGCAGGCACCAGAGGGAACTGTGGTTCATGGCATTAGAAGATGCCATGATGTTGCAGATCTACCTGTAAAACAGGAAGTGATAAATCTCTGAAGAGCATTCAGGTAGCTGTTGGGGAGAATCCATAAATGATATTATGGAACTCTTAATCAGAATAAATATATTCCTTTCAGAAGGTTACCTGGAAACAGATGTGTCAGCTTGTGATTGGCAACTGCTATGAGAAGCCCTATAGATAGGGTCAGCACTACCCAAAGTTATGAAGTCAGAAGACTTCACCTCCTAGATTCTGGCCTTTATCTTTCTGTTGATTTAAGTGGTACTTGTCTTTCTCTTCACTGCTACTTCCTTATCAAAGCCTCATTTTTTTAAAAGGATTTGATTGTGAAAGGTTATTTGTTGTCAGACTGCCTTCAGTTTTGTTCTTAAACACACCCTTAGAATTAAAGAGACATTTGAGGAGATGATGCCTACTTTCTAAGAACTGCTATCAGGGTAGGAAAAGAGACATGCAAACCAAATATCTAACATATATAGTACTTCAGAGTCTGTGAAATACTTTCCTTGTATAGATTCTATACAAAAAGTGGACTGTAGATGGTATTGTAGAGACAGTTTGGGGGTGGTGGCAATGGATGCATTTTAAAGCAGAGGCAAGGAAAGCTCTGAAACTGTAGGGGTTAGGGGGATGAGATCTGAATGGAAGAGGCTTCAAAGTAAGATCAGCCATGTTCACTTGCCCAAGATTAAGCCTGTTTCAGAGGCATTCTGGCTTATTATAGAGTCAGTGAGTCTCCTTTACTTCCAGAGTAAAGGTTAGGGCAATTTAATACAGGAAACACTTGGTAGGGGGAAGGTAATCAGTTGAGAGAAAATACAATATATAGGGAAATCATTCCTGTCTAATATGAGGATGCAAAATAAACATATAGAAGAAATGGAAATAGTAAGTGCATTTTCGACTTTCATAAACCTTTTGATGAAGATCCATACCAAAGGTTCCCAAAACACTTAATTATTAGGAGGATGTTTTATTACAGAGAGATCTGGCTTAATGATATGGAACAGAGTAAGAAATTAATGAGATATTTTATATTGTTTTGTTCACACAAAGCCTTTGAAATCTGGTGTATGTTTTACAATTACAGCACATCTCAATTCAGCTTAGCCACATTTCAGGTGTTTAATAGCCTCATGTGGCTAATGGCTGTCATATTGGGCAGCGCAGAGCTAGAACAGGGAATGTACAATATAATCTTCAGATTTGCATGTGGCGCTAAGTTTTACTAAGAAATGCCAAGTTAAGAGGTACAAAATGAAGGGAAAGATCTCAAACAAGTTTGTAAGAAAGGATTCCAGTTTATACTTAATATATGTAATGAGATCTAGAAAAGGGATCTAGGATCCTTAAAGAAATAATGTATCACTGTGACTCCAAAACAAAAAATTCAACCTTTCATGAGAATAAATATCACAAAATGAAATATTTTTAGACATTTATTTTAAAACCATGAAGTTCTCACAGAGGGAATTAATTCTTCTTGCGTTTCTAGTTTCTGCAGTAAAAGAGATTTGTAACAGAGCTGGATAAGGTGAAGAGATAGAACTAAAATTAACATAGAAATGAGATAGCCATACAAAGATAAATAGGTAAGAAGTTAATGTTCTTCAACTGAAAAGACACAGGTGGGAGGGTGATTAATGGAAGCATATAAATTCAGAAAGTAAACAATGAACAATCAACAAATTTACTGAGCAAGGAACTAAGTCTGTGGGACCATGAAGATAAATCTGATGTCCCTGGTTAGGTTGAAAAAAAAACCATTGCTGTTGAGTAAATTTCGACTCATAACGACCCGATAGGACAGAGTAGAACTACCCCATAAGGTTTCCAAGGAGCAGCTAGTGGATTCGAACTGCCAACTTTCTGGTTAGCAGCTGAGTTCTTAACCACTGTACCAGTCAGGTAGTAAATGCTAAAAGAAGGGTACATTAAAAGGTCTTTGATAACATCGCATGCTACACACTTGCTGGTAGACCTCATAGGGGCACGGATAGGCTATATTCTGTTTATGTCTCCTGTACCTAGTAGGGTCTCTGGGTGGCACAAACGTTTTGCCCTCAACTGCTAACCTGAAGGTTAGCAGTTCAAGCCCACCTAGCAGCACTGCAGAAGAAAGGTCTGGTGATCTGTTTCCTTAATGGTTACAGCCAAGAAAACTATGGAGTAGTTCTATACTGTAACACATGAATCAGAATTGACTGGAAGGCAAGGAGTTTTGTGTTTTGGTTTGGCATGTTGCAGTTGTTCAGTGAATGTCCTGGGAGGGACAGGGGAAGGTAAGTGATCTTTTCTGAAATACAAATCTGATTCTGTCAGTTATCTGCTTACATCCCTTAATGAGTTCTTACTGCTGCTAGGATAAGGACAAATTCCCTGATATGGCCTACAGAGCCTTCCATGGCCTGGTCCCTATCTAGTTCTCCAGCCTCCTTTCGTCCCTTTCTTCCCTTCCCATTCCCTGCTGTAGCCAAGCTGGCCTTGTGCTTGCCATACTTTCTGTCCACTACACAGCCTTTGTACATGTACACCCTGGCCCAGCACATTTCTTTATACCAGTCTTTTATTACTTTATATCGCCTTAACTTCCCCTCCATATAGAAAATCAGTGTCTCTATTTTTTAAGTCCCTCTTTTTTTGTTTTAATATTATCCTTTTTTTACATGTTGTTATCTGTTTCCCTATTTTCAATGTTTTAGCTTTGATGTATTTTCGATTTCCATATCTGAGTCAATATCTGGTTGTTCTGTCCTGTGTTCTAGTCTTGCGTTGTTAGCTGGTGTTATTGATTATCTAACCGTAGGACTCCCTTTAGTATTTCTTGTAATTTTGGTTTGGTTTTTGCGAATTCCCTGTACTGCTGTTTATTTGGAAATGCCCTAGTTTCACCATCATATTTGAGAGACAGTTTTGCTGGATATATAACTCTTGGCTGACAGTTATTTTCCTTCAAGGCTTTAAATATGTTATCCCATTGCCTTCTAGCCTGCATGGTTTCTGCTGAGTAGTCCGAGCTTATTCTAATTGACTCTCCTTTGTAGATGACTTTTCTTTTATCCCTAGCCACTCTTAAAATTTTCTCTTTATCTTTGGTTTTAGTAAGTTTGATTATAATATGTCTTGGTGACTTTCTTTTGGGATCTACCTTCTGTGGGGTTCGATGAGCATCTTGGATAGGTATCTTCTCATCTTTCATGATATCAGGGAAGTTTTCTGTCAACAAACCTTCAACAATTTTCTCTGTATTTTCTGTTATCCCCCCCATTCTGGTACTCCAATCACTCGTAGGTTATTTCACTTGATAGAGTCCCACATGACTCTTAGAGTTTCTTCATTCTTTTTAATTCTTTTATCTGATTTTTCCTCAAATAAGTTGGCATCAAGAGCTTTATCTTCAGTGTGACTAATTCTAACTTCTACTGCCTCAGTTCTGCTCCTATGACTTTCTATTGAGTTGTCTAATTCTGAAACTTTATTGTTAATCTTCTGGATTTCTGATTGCTGTCTCTCTATGGATTCTTGCAGCCTATTAAATTTGGATTATGTTCTTGAATAACTTTTTTAAGTTCTGCTGCTACTATGTCTGTATGTTCCCTGGATGTTTCTGCATTCTGTCGAATTTCCTTTCTTATTTCTAGAAGAGTTCTGTATACTAATCTTTTGTATTCTGCCTTTGGTAATTCCAAGAAGTTCTCTTCCTCCAGAGAATTTATTGATTCTTCATTTTGGGAGCTTGCTGAAGCCATTATGGACTGCCTCTTTATGTGACTTGATATTGACTGTTGTCTCCGAGCCATCAATAATTTATTATAATTTTATTTTGTATTTGCTTAGTGAGACCTAGGTTCTTATTTTGTTTTGTTTTGATATGCCCAAGTAGGCTGCTCATGTGCACTGGTTTGATTTTTGACACCTTTGGATCTCTAACGTCCTGTCACCAGGTAGTTCTATAACTTAAGTATGTGCACACAGGAGTCCGTTAAATTTTCCTGTATGGGTTCAGCTTGGGTGTTCAGGCAGTCAGTCACCAAGTGTGTGATGCAGGCTCTCACCCCCAGTCCTAGAGAGGCATGAGTGATTGGTGCAGGCACTGGACTCTGGCTGTGGTAGGGGATCACGTGCTGAGCCAGGCAGGGGGGTGACAGCTGCCCCTGAGAGTCTGAAAGGAAAGCATGTCCCTATTCTCTAGGGTGAGTAGATAGGTGAGTTTTGCAGCCGGACTAAGAGCACCCCACTCTGTTGGCTGTGAAGACTCGAGGGCACCACTTTTTCTTGAACTCCTGTAGCAGGTGACTAGGCACTTTAGGTGCTACCACCAGTCCTCAAGCCCCTGATGCAGATCTATAAAAGTGCCTACTTAAGGGGCAGGGCTGTTTCGAGGGTCACATACCTGCCCGTTCACAGCTGAAGCAGTTGAAGTTAAACTTAGATGTTTGCCCTGTTGTACTGTGGCAGTGAGGACTAACGCTGTTGAGATGGGACCCCACAAGTCTATACGTGGGTGTAAGGCACTCAGAGTCTGCGGACCCCTGATACCTGTGGCCAGCAAAGGAGCTGTGCTGACCCTGTGTTCCTGGCCTAGAGGAGCCAGCAGCTTATTTGTTCCCTCTCCAAGGCCAGGAGAATGGGTCAGGGCACCTTTTGGGATCTACTTCCAGCCCAGTGGACTCCGGTGCAGAGCGCAGAGGGAGGAGATAAAAGGGAGAGAGGTTTTTCCCAAATGGGCTTTTTTTTTTTTTTAAATCCCCGCAAAAGGGTGCATGCATGTACTTATCCTAGCCTCTTGGCAGCTGCTCTTCACTGGTTCGGAGTGTCCAAGCAGAATCTCTGCTGCCGGCTCTCTCTCGATGTGGAAACTGCTTCCCGAGCGCATGCACAGCACAGCTGTTTGCCTGCTTCACTGCGGACTGGTGTGGCTGTGGCGCTGCAGTTTCGCCGCCGTGGCTCTAGCACTCCTCACCTCTTCCAAACGGTCTCCCTCTCCCATATCACTCAGACAGATTTTTTAACCTTGCCTTGTTCAGGGCTGCCAGATATTCACATGGAATCAAATCACTTGTTTTTCCAGTTCTTTGTTGTAAGAGGGATATAGGAAGCGTCTAACTACTCCTCCATGTTGACCACCTGGCCCAGCACATTTCTGCATAAACATACCCCATTCTTCAGATCTCTACATGTGCCAGACCTTAGCCTGTTTGCCCTCAGATACATTCCTGGGCATATGTGACAAGTGGGCTAACCCTTGCAGGCCATATTTCCAAGGCTTCAGTGTCAGCCAGCTCTTTCAGCTGGGCTTGACCAATGTGAAGCACTAGTGGGATATGGGAGTGGACTGGGAAAGCCAGGGTATTCTCCCTCTCCTTCTCTGCCTTGAACAACATGTCTGGCAGTAGCTGTTTCTCCTCCATGGTTCCATGCTTCTCACAGGACAGGCCCATTGTGATTCCAGCTTCTAATTGATGCTCCAGGCTTTGGCCTCTACCTCCTCCCCCCTCTGTCCTTCCAGCCTAAGGATGATAGTGGCTTCTTGCTGTTGCCTCCTTGTCCCCTGCTTGGTTCTCAGTTCTTCCATCACCAAGTAGCTATTCATCTGTCTTCAAGTCTCTCTGTTTTAAATACTCAGGTGGTTTTTGTGTCCTTATCAGACGCTGACTGACATACCAGTTAATCATTTCCTCTGGGAAACCTTCCCCACCTAGCATGAAACTCCTTGGTAATACTTGACCACAGTTGCAATTTTACATTTATTTGTATGATGATTTGATTAGTGTTGCCTCCACTAATATCTTCCACTACAGTAGGTACCATGTTTGTTTTTGCTTACAACACTTGGCATTTAGTAGGTATTCAGTGAATGTTTTGGGGAAGAGTGAAGCTGGCTATCTGGCCATGAGTCTCCATTTACCTTCAGTCCTTTAACCTCATGCTTCCAGGCTTCACCATGACTTTTAGGCACACTTATGTCTCCTTTCTCTGCCAAGGCTTTCTCTGATGTGTATTTTAGCCAAATAAAAATGTTTAGGTTAAAGAAGTCTACAGAATAAGATCTGCTGCTTAATATCCTCTGTGAAATACCTGGGTTTTAGAGTGAGCATTTTAGTTTACAGATATGGCACATAATGATGTAAATATTTTATTTCTGACATTATTAAAAACAGCAAAAGAACTTCTTATTCTATGTGTATGGTTCAGTGTAGCCTAAATAAAATTATTATGTATGATCTAAAATTTTACTTGCCTTACATCCCTTTTAGTTTTGGAGAGTTTTAGAAGTCTTGCTGAATGATATTGAATGAACCTACACTACAAAGTCCAGATCTGTCCACATATTGTTGAATATACGTATAAAGAGTCTAAAAGAGCTCCCTAAAGAACTGTGATTTCAAGTAAGAACATCTGAGACAGACCAGTTTATAAATACATTAAGCTAGATGCCTTAGAGTTGGCATTTTGGTGTGCTTGTTTAAGGCCAGATACCTTGCAGGTAGCATTTTGGTTCTCCTATTTAACCGTTTGCCATTTACAAGCTTAATCCTATCAAAAGGAAGAGAAAGATTAAAGCAAATAAAGCTTTTTTGAAAATGTCAGTTTTTATGAAAACTCTGGTTGGACAATATTTGCAGATACAGTAGGGACTCAGTGAAATTTTAACCATATATAATGTTGTATAATTTGACTTCTTAAATAAACTAAGTGACTGAGCTTTAATAGTAAATCCTGTGCAGCATTTCCAATCTTAAAGTTCGTCTTGGTTAAAAATGAAGGATACAGTTTTCTGTCTTAGGTTTGTCTCAGGTTTTCTAAGTGTATTTAGTAAGATTGTGAAATGGCAGGGAAAAGAGTAGGAATTTATTAACCAAAAGATTGGCGGTTCAAACCCACCCATTGGCACCTTGGAAGAAAGGCCTGGTGATCTCCTTCTAAAAGGTCATAGCCTTGAAAACCCTGTGGAGCGCAGTTCTACTCTGCAACACGTGGGGTCCCCATGCATAGGAATCAACTCCAAGGCAACTGATCTGGCTTGTTTTTGTTAGGAAGTAGTAGTTCATGGTACTAAACTGAGATCTCCAGCACTCACACCATTTTTGAATTTTACTGTAAGTGTCAAGTACATCGTGTTTGGCAAAGTCAGTGAAAATGAGGGAATCTCTCAGTGAGGTGAATTGACACAATGGCCAAAACAGTGGACTCAGACATACCAACATTGCCCAGGACCAGGCAATGTTTCTTTCTGTTTTACATAAGGTTACCATCAGTCTGAGATGACTCCACGACAGCTAATAACACAATCATTTACTAATTTAAAGTTGTTTAAAATGAATAGGCTAAAAGTAAACCTAGGTTATAATTTTTATTTTTGTCTTTGTTGCCCCTATAGGGCAAATGGAAAGCGGTAGCAACAGCAATACTTATTAACTCACATATCCTCTTGTGTCAGTCTTTTTGGTAGTTCCGTAAGGTGTTGTATATTTCTCCACATAAATAAATATTGAATGTGAATAGAGTTTAAAGTGGGTTTGGGGACAGCTGTGTTTCCCATTTGTAAGTATGTTGATTTACATTGATATTGGATCATACTAGACAAATAGATTGCTATATTTGAAAGCTGTTTATATATAAACAGTATGCTCTATTCTGGAGAAGATAAGAATGTTTTATTAATCTCTGTAAATAAGAGGACTTCTTGGTAATTTATTATATTTCCTTAAAGGTTACCTAGTAATTCTTAGAGTATGAACAGATGGTTTATTTTCTAAATGAATGTGTGAGTTATCTTTTGTAAACTGATTAACATACATTCCTGAGAATGTTGTCAGAAGTCTAAGTAGGGAGCTATTGAATATAAGGAAGTAGTATCTTGAAGCAGATTTTTAATTTTTGTGATGATACACTCATCTGTGAAATTTGAGAAAATTTGCATATTTTAAAAGTCAGTTTTTCACCTACCTCTATCCATTTGAACCTGGTCTCCCAATTCCCAAGCCCACCGCTGGAGGTTTCTTATGTATTCTTCTAGAAATATGCCTGTGCATACTTTTAATTTTCATTTTGCCATTAGTAGGACCATTTGTTCTCTTTTAAGTTTTTATCTTTTAAAAATTATCAGCTTTTTACATGATCAGTACACAAACCCAAACAACGTGAAGGGATAGAGCAAAATTTCTGATCAAGATGTCATTGCAAATTTTTTATTTGAGGCTGATTTCCCCCGCCCCCTTTAACCACATAGCAATGAGAAAAGTAAATATAAAAAGAGCAAAATTAAAAATATGTGCCTACCCTGGCAACATTATAAATATGTCTATAGATAAGGAACAGAACAGATAGACAAAATGGTCAGCAAGGCTGAAGCTGCTCTGAGTCTGGGAACAGGCAGGCTGTAACTGGGAGTTTGGTGCTATAGAGTAATTAGAACTAGGTGTGCCTCCTGCAAATAGTGGACTCAGTGTGTGCAAGCAGGGAAATGGGACAGGGAAACTGAGTACTTAGGGAGGCAGGAGAAAACAGACATGACCAGGGCCTGATTTTGATAACAGGATCTGTGATATCCCCACTATCACTTCAGGACTGGAACTTTGAGGTATTTATATAAGCCTTGCTTCTAGATTGGGGAATACTGGGAGCTAAGTGGGGGCAACTGCAAAACTCTGGGCGGCATGGGTGTCTTTCCACCAAAAGTCTGCAATCCAAAATACCAAAACATGAGAAAACCAGTGCTAAGAAAAACAGCCAACAAAATCTGCGTTTGAGAGATGAATTCACTCCAGATAAACAAACTGAAAGTAGTATAACAATTTAAAAGTGACTTTAAAATCATTATATTTAGAATCCTCAAGTAGATTAAGGGATATTGCGGGGTGGGGAGGAACCAAGGACCTTTGGTTAAATACCTTAGATTGAACACTCAGGTTTAGCTTTAATGCCTTCCCAAGAAACTGCTGTTTAAAGGAATAAGAATATATATATATATATATATATATTTTTTTTTTTTTTTTTTTTAATTAGGAAGTAGTAGTATATATATTAGGAAGTAGTAGTTCATGGTACTAAACTTAGATCTTTAGCACTCACACCACATATATAGAATATAAAACCAAAAACCCATTGTCATCGAGTCAATTCTGACTTACAGCAACCCTATAGGACAGAGAAGAACTGCCGCATAGGGTTTCCAAGGAGCAGCTGGTGGATTTAAACTGCCAACCTTTTGGTTAGGAGCCGAGCTGTTAACCACTGTGCCACCAGGGCTCCATGTAGAATATTACATATATATGTATGTATGTGTGTGTGTGTATGTATGTATATATATGTATGCATATGTATATATACACACACACATACATATTTTTGATTCTTTTTCTCTGAAGAACTTTGATACATACATTCTCAAAATAACTGGCCTTACATTCTTCAGAAATACCAAGGTCATGATGAAAGGTAAGGACTGAGAAACTATTGTAGATTAAATTAAACTCAAGAGACGTGGTAACTGAATGTAACCTGTAACCCTGAATTGGATCTTGACATGAGGGAAAATTTTTTCTTTTTCCTATAAAGGACATTACTGAAACAATTCACAAAATTTGAATATGTTCTGTAGATTAGGTAATATGGTATTGTATCTGTGATAGTTTTCTGACTTTGATTATTGTACTGTGGCTATGTAATAGGATATCCTTGTTAGGAAATACATACTTAAGCATTTACATGTAAAGAGGCATCATGTCTGCAGAGTATTTTCAAATGGTTCAGGAAAAAACCCACAGAGTGACAGACAAATGTGGCAAAGTGTTAATTGGGAATTCTGAGTACAAGTTAAGTGGAAATTCTTTGTACCAGTCTTGTAACTTTTCTGTAAGTTTGAAATTATTTCAAGATAAAAAGTTATTTAAAAAATATTTGTCTCTGAGGCTCTTACACTTCCTTAATATAGGAATTCACCCTGTCGAAGTAATAGTGGTAATATATGAAGCTAAAGATTGGCTTGGTAATTCAGAACCAGAGCTGTTTCTGTTTGACAAAGGAATTTAAAAAGGCAAGAGTGTCCCACTCTAATGTTTCCATAACAACCTCAGCCTTTGCATACTTTTCAGATCGTTGTATTTCACTGGAATGGTTTATAAAATTTAAATTTGTTTAAAATCAAAACATTAATGGAGACTTCAGTAAGATTAAGAGAGGGGAAGAGAGAAGAAACCTGGATGTATTACAGAGTAATCATTCAGACGAAATTATTTCCTACCAGCCTTTTGAACCTGGTCAGATCATCATTTTTACTTCCTTAGGTCAATTTTATTTGTATAATGGAGTTTACTTTTTCAGTGTATTTCTAGATCTTTGTTGTCTTTTAGATGAGGCGACCAAAGGATGGAATTCTAATTCACCTTCCAGTTGCTTTCAAGACTAGCATATCAGATGGCCAACCTGGTATTCTGTTTGAAGATTGAAGAGCCTCGCTTGTATTGTCACCCAGAAAGAAGTGTTCCCTGTCCTCCTGAGGATAATGAAAGTACCTAGGTTGTGCTGGGTGTTTATGCCCATGGCCTCATTTCATCTTGACAACAACCTAGTGTAGTAGATATTATTTTCCCCTTTTTACAGATGAGACTCACAGAGGTTGAATCACTTAGCTAAGGTTACAAAACTGCTGAGCGTTAGAACCAGAATTCAAACACAACTCCAAGAACAAAGCCACTCGAGGCCACATTGCAATTTTTCTTCAAAAAAGAATTTTGAATCTGCCCTAGTACTCAGGAGGGACTGGTCTCAGTGGTTTTTCAGCTATCCATTATGAGTGGGTTACTGAAAATTTAGGTGTGATACTGAGAAGGGAAATGTTTACATATAGAATGTTATTTAAAATACCTTTTAGCCATATAATTTAGGACTTACTGCGTTACTGTTCAAACTTGCCCCTTTAAGAACCTCCCCCCCCCTTTTTTTTCAAATGATTTTTGTCATCATTTGGGACAGGGGTGTGAAAATTTACACCTGCAGTAGCATTTCTCCTTAGCTGACAGGTTGTTTTTCATTGATCTGACTTATAAATTTAAGAACTATCTTGATTTATACCTTTATGAATTGCTTAAACTGTAATGACAGGTCTTTGAAAAGTTCTGCAGGAGTTTATAGTAATTTTTATGCCAAGAGATAAAAATAAGACATTTGTCCTATGTCTCTCTCAAAGAGTTATACTCTGTGAAAAAGAGTGCAGTCATGTATATCCAAATTGTGAATCCTTTTTGCTGATAAGAGACAGTTTTAAAGAGTACAGCTAATACATCTAACATCTCCATTTTTCTGTTAGAGTAGTGAAACTGAATGGAAGATGATAGAGAATTTAGTTGGGTCCTTGGTACACGGCTGGAAGGTAAATACAACCTCACTAAAAGCAACGTATATTGTTAACCAAGTAGTTGCGGTTCCTGTGAAATACTTCAGCATTGATCCTGGGTTCTGTTACAGCTGTCATGCTTTGAAATAGATTGAAATCATAGTGGGATCCTTCAGAGACTCAGTATTCTATTTCTTTTCATGAGTATTTCCTTTTTCATTCTAGACCCTAGAAATTGCTTTATTAACTTCTCAGAATGATAATTTTCTTGAAATATGCTTCATAAAGAGAAATTGAGTATTCGTATTCTAGTTCTAACTAAATCACTTTCCTTCAAAATTGAATCAAATGTTACTTGTGTTACCTTAGACACAACAGCCACAACAATGGACTCAAACATAATAACAATCCTGAAGATGGCTCAGAACCAGGCACTGCTTTGTTCTGTTTTACCTAAGGTCTCCATGAGTCAGAGCCAACTCAAGGACAGCTAACATCAACAACACGTTCAACTTCCCGATCACCTTATAGCATTAATTAGCATATTTAAATTCTTCTTATACCACCGTTGCCATTTATTAACTTTATCTTCGGCATGAAGTTGCTGGTGGAATTGATACGCTTCTTTTTTTTGAAAGGTCTTTTAGTCAAATGAACCAACCAGAATTCCCTCCCTCCTCACATAGACTGAACTTGTCTAGCAGCTGTAATAATGAACTTTTTTCAATTCTTCAGGTATATCGTTAGCTCTCATCACCTGCCTTCAAATCTGCTGCTCTCTTTGTTAGATATTTTGCTTCTACTTCTGACCTGACAAACTCCTACTCATCCTTCAAATGTCAAATTAGATTTATTTTTTCAGGGATGCCTTCGCTGCTCTCTAAATATTAGTTAAGTAGCTCCTATTAAATCACCAGTCCAGAACAAACTCATTGCCGTCGAGTCAATTCCAACTCACAGTGACCCGGTAGGACAGAGTAGAACTGTCTCATAGGGTTTCCAAGGCTGTAATCTTTATGGATGCTGACTGCCACATCTGTCTCCCTCAAAGCATCTGGTGGGTTCGAACCGCTGAGCTTCCAGTTAGCAGCCTAGCGCATTAACCACTGAGCCACCAGGACTCCTCTATTAAATCCCACATTATTGTAATTACTTGTTGATGCCTACCTTTCCTGCTTCCATGAGGCCAGGGAAGCTCGTCATTGGTGTTCGTGCTGTACCTCCTAGACCCAGCACACAGTGCCTAAGCATTTGCATACGTGAGTGAATTAACTAGTGCATTTGTTTCCATTACGTTTCATCCTTAGACAGTAGCTTCACTATAAGTTATGTTAAACATGTATCTCTTAGGTCAGCATTAGTGATTTGTCTGAAGATGTTGCCACTATTCCATTTTGGTGGGGCAGGATTATAGAATACCCCATTTTCTGATGCTGTCATAGGCATCTTTTTTTATTGTGTTATAATCAGTATTCTGGTAGAATAGGCATTGGTTTCCATTATGAGCCAGAAGGGCCAGGAATGGTTATTTGCATTTAAAATCCTGCTATGAAGAATTCAGCTTTATACTGGCCTGGTGTACATGTGTGTACTGATTATTGTGTCCTAGGTGCTTTTTACTTGTCTTCCTTCCCTGCCCTGCTACTCTACATAGAAAGCTAGGTAATAGTCTTCATGATGTCTTTTTCAGAAACTTATTTGATGAAAGAATGCTCAGAAGCATACAGCCAATTTGGGGTCTTTCATTTAGTGAACTCCTTATTCTTTTCTTGTGTTTTTGTTTTCCACTCAGTGTCACAAGCTCATGTACAAGAGAACTTCTCGTAAAATAAAAGCTGTATTGGTGTGTTATTAAAATACATCCTATCTGTTTTAGAAAATTATGTCTCTGTTAGGAAGGGATTAAAAAATCAATATGTTGTTTTTCCCCCCTAGGTGAAAATAAGGCAGCCCAGCTGAGTCTAAGAAAGGCTGAAAGGCTGTCAGAGTGTGAGGGCTCTTAAAGGCTAGCTTGGTGTTTTTACTAAATTGCTCCCCACAAGAGAGATGCACATACAGCTAGAATTTTTTCACCTGTGTTTGACATTATTGGTGGAGTTAAATGCAGGCTGTCCACCATCGTTATGTATTGAACCCTGCAATTCCACTCATATAATTGCTGCTTTGTTAGCATGTGTCAGAAATTCTTGACAATTGATAAACCTTTTTTTAATGTCAGAGAAACAATGTTTCTACTCTAGTAGAAATCTACTTTTTTGTTTCAACAAAATTCAGGCCAGTTGATTACAGGCTAAGCCACAGACAAAGCACTTTACGTCCTACCTTTATAATTTATTTGTAGCTTTCCAGTTTAGAAAGTACAGCACTTGGAGTTATTAAATGAGATATTGTTTATGACTGTCTCTATGCCTGGTCAGCTAGAACCCATTTGAAAGAAACAGATACCCACTGAGGCTAGCTTAAGCCCCAAAAGGGGTACTTACTCTGAGGATATCAGGGTGTTTCATGGATCCCAAGGGCAGATGTCAGGCCCACTGTGGATAGTTGTGTGGGTTAGGTGCTGCACCGCTTTAGGCAGGAGTGCAGCCAGGCCTGAGAAACCAACTAGAACCACACCAAGTCACTGCCAGGCCTGTCCTCTGGCTATGTGTATGCTTTAGTCTTCACTCTACAGAATGGTTTTCTCTGCTTCCCAGTCCGTAAGAAAATACGCAGGTGCTCACAGCTACAGTATATTTATTCTGTTCAAGGACTCTCTGAGTCTGAATTCCAAACATCCAGGAAGGCCCTCTGATTGACCCAGCTTGGTTAGATACATGCACCTGGGCCATCTAACAAGGCTGAGCAGGAGAGTTATTTGTATCAGCGTGGCTGTTCCCACTATAACCATATGGGAGACTCGAGGGTTCAGAGATAGTCCCCAAGGACTGTGAGAGGACTTGGTAGACATTAATGTCTGTTTTACTAAGCATAGAAACCAAACCAAACCCGTTGCTGTTGAGTCAGTTCTGATTCATAACGACCATGTAGGACAGAGTAGAACTGCCCCGTAGGGTTTCCAAGGCTGTGATCTTTATGGAAGCAGGCTGCCGCATCTTTCTCCCGTGGAGCGGCTGGTTAGCAGATGAGCACATAACCACAGTGCCACCAGGGCTCCTTTCCTAAGCGTATAAGAAGTGCTTAATAAATATTAATCATTTTATTCCTTCTTTGTATAATACAGTGTCAGTCGTGCCACAAAGTACAGGTTTAAGCATGTTTATGGCAAATAGATATTAATAGAGTTTGTAAACTCCATGTACATTTATTACAATATATTGTAGGACTTTTTTTTTATTAAATCAGAATATGTAGGATTCTGTGATGTATTCTGACATGTTCTATAAAATGCTTCTTTTTCCTAGTAAAATGTGTCTTGTTATGATAGAGTGGGAGTTTTCTCTCTTGCTAAATTTCAACTGATATCATAATGATTTTAATTACCTGAGATGCCCTGCACTCCTGACTCCATCTCTTTGCTGTACCGTGGATATTTATGCTTTGGCAAGGCCCGGAATGATAACCTCTCCTACCCCACCCATCCCACTACCCCAACTCCAAGACTATCTGTTCAAAGTCGTCTTGTCTTTCAAGACGTAACTCTCCCCAGACCACCTACCTGAAGGTGGTTTTGGCCTCTCCTGAATTCCCATCACATTATCCACACATCTCTTGTTGCACATTGTGCTGCAGTCTCGAAGTATATGTTAGATACTCTCTTTAAAAAGAAAAAAAAATGCTAACCAATATATAGATAATGGCCACAGTGCTTCCAACCCTCTGAGAAAGGTAAGGTCCTTGTGGTCTGAGCAGTCTCAGGACCTTGGAGCTTAGAGAGCTTATTACATAGCCACAGACTGGGACTTGGAGGGTTTGGCCTAATACTCCCAGACAAATTTCATGAATGTAAGCAGATGACTGCTTCAGAAGGGAGAGGTATTTTGACCCCATTTACTATTACCTCCTCTGGGGCAGAAGTCTTGATCCTCACTTGGGACACCAAGGGGCCAGGCTGTCTTGTTCTCTAGCAGAAATATACAAAGCAAACTTTCTCAGTCTCCAAAGATTTCGAGTGAGAAGTTCTATAGGTATTAACTTTTCTATCATTGTAGCTTATCTTTTGGAATAGAAGAGCAACCAGATTTTGGTGAACTTAAAAGCAGCCACTTGGCTTCCTATGAAAAAGGAAAAACTGTTAACATGGTGATTGTTAAAAATTTGACCAAGCACCTCCCATCTATAATTTATATTTGTATTCATCATCACAGATATTTTGCCTCTACCTTCACCCCTTTTCTCTTTTTTAATAAAGATTTCACAATCAGCAATCCAGAGAACAATATAATATTGATCCCTGTTCATTTTTTCTTCACTCTGCTCTTACTTGGCTGTAAGAAATGTAACTTTCTTCTCCCTGCTGTTCCTCTTTCTTTTCCCTTTTCTTTTTATTTCGCTTATACTGAAATATGACGCATGTCTTCAGTCTCCTGAATAGAGGAAGCTTTCTAACATGAGGAAAAAACTTATAACTTTGTGGAAAAGTAGATCTTCACCGCCATCAGTGTAATTTCTACTCTTTGGAAGTACAGGTCATGATTGAGCCCATTATTTCTAGTGGGTTTGAACACTGGTGGTTTTGTTGCCTTACTAAATGTTGACACTGCAGTTACTATCTTTGTCTTTTTTATTGAGAGGTCTTTTTTAATCACATAATTATAAAATTAGTTTCTCAGCCTTGTCCTATAAAATAAATTAACATTTGATAATATAATAATTAAAAGAAGCAGGAATAAAAGTATGTCTAAAAAAAACACACACATGAAAGGTAACCCAGGTTTTTATTTACTGTTAAACTAAAAAATAATTAGGATAAACCTTTAAATTTTTATCAAATACTTGCATGTGGGTAAAAAAAAATTAAGTATACAAAATAATAAAGAGCAGCAGTACTCTTGTCTCCCCAAGCTCCCCACCCTCACACCATAACAACCACTTTTAAACTCTGATTGGTGTAGGGGCTACCTTCTCTTCTCTAGACAATATGCATACATCATCATTTCTTAATATATCAAATTTTAGACAACCTGTTGACTTTCTGCTATAACAGATGAGGATGTAGCCCATTCCCCCTTATCCCAAATTTCAGTAGAGTTACATCACAATTTGTACTCATTTCTAAACTTTCTCTTTCCTTTCCAATCTTTATACCTTCCTTTTAAAAAAAAAAAAAAAAAATCGTATTACATTGACTGTGCCCTCCGGTACAATGTTGAATTGAAATGGTAAGAGCAGACATCCTTGCTTTGTTCCTGATCTTAGGTAGAAAACACTGAGTCTTTCACCTTTGAGTATTATGTTCAATGTAGGTTTATGTAGATAACCTGTAATCAGGTTTAGGGAGTTCCTCTGTATTACTGATTTGCCAAGGGTAGTTTTTAATCATTAATGGATACTGAATTTTGTTAAACGCTTTTTTTTTTAATTGTTGAACTATTTATATGGTTTTTTCCCTTTCTTTTGATAATATGGTGAATTACTTTGACTGATTTCTGGCTGTGAAGCCAACCTTGGAGTCCTGGGATCAATGCCACTTGGTTATGATGGTTTATCCTTTTTATATATTGTTGAATTGAATTTTCTAAAAATTTGTTAAGAAATTTTGCATCTGTGTTCATCAGAGATATTAGTCTGTAGTTCTTTTTTGTGTTTGTCTGGGATTTGGAATTAGTTAACATGGGCCTTAACATATAATTTGGGAAGTGTTCTATTTTCTAAAAGATTCTGGATAAGATTGTTATTCCTTACGTAGGAATTGAAACATGAAGTTATGAATTTGACGTATTTAATTGAGATAGAAATTCAAAATTTCTGTTTCTTTTTGGGTCAGTTTTATCATGTGTCTCTTTTAAGAGAATTTTTCTAGTTCACTTAGATTATCAAATGTATTGGCATATAGTTGTTCATAATACTATCTTGTTCTTTTAAAGTCTGTAGAACTCGTAGTGCTATTCCCCTCTTTTATTCTTGATACTGGTAATATGTGTTTGGGTTTTTTTGTTTGTTTTAATTCATAGATGATGTAAATCTGGGATACATATTCCTGATAAACTGGATGACAAATTAGCTCAGAAAACAAAATGATCTTGAGTTAGTACAGAGGATCTCTTTAACAAGATAACTCTTAATAAAAATAAATGTAAACTCTTTTGTTCCTGCCAGAAATGAAAACTAAACAATACGCTATTAAAAATACAGATCCATAAATGGGGGAAAATTATATAGTGCAGTGTATTTTGTGACTATTCTCGCTTTACAACGGTTTTACCCCAGTAGTAATGTCAGTTTGGTTCTAAAAGTCAGGTATCATTTGATGGTCTTCTGAACATTATCTTAAATTTTCATTAAAATAAATGTTTTTATATGATAGTCATTTTAAATGCTTTGTTTTGTCAGTTTTTTTAATTAAAAGGTGTTTTTATACTCTGAAACATTTTAATCAGTATTAAAACTTAATTAAGATGATAAAAGTTTCTGTCTAGTAGAGGCTGAAACTGTAATTCTGGAACTAGATACCATGTTTTTACTCAAATAACATGTGCCTTCTGCGTTTGTTTGCCGGCCGCACCCTTCCCCTGCAAGGCACCCTGACAGACCCTGCCATGCCAATCCTCTTCCGCGTGTTGCTGTAAAAAAAAGAAACAGTATAGCGCATTTACAAAAATACCTTGCGAGGGGAGGGCACGTCTGACAAACGCAGAAGGTGCGTATTAATTGCGTAAAAATACAGTAAGTCAGCATTGTGACCTTAAAAAAAAAAAACTTTTAATAAGAGAAGAACAAAATAGTGTCTTAAATTCTGTATAAGTATGAAATTAGAGCATTTACTAATAATCAGTAGGAAAAACAGGAGGGAAAGAGAGGTAATTTAGCATTTGACTTTATTAATTATTCCTACTGAAAACCTTGTCTGTTTCCATTTGGAAAATATATATACTTCAAGGATCGTTTGAAGTAAGAAAAGCAAAGGATAAAATATGATTTACCAGCAGAAAAAAAGATTAAGAAAGTAAACTACATTAAAACCTATACTGGCCTCAGTTCACTTCTCAACCCCATCTCCCCAACCTCCACTCCATTTTTAAGAGCAAAGAGTAAATCACAGAAAAACACAGTCCAACTCCAGGTGTTAATTTTTTTAATTTACAGTACTCAGACTCATACAGATTAGTTATTTACCCATTTGCAACCCTTAGCTTTCAGGAATTAGAAAAGTTTACATTCTGAATTTAGTTTTTGCACTCTGTATATTGAATGAATTTTTGATGTATTTTTAAGGAATTTTTGATGTATTTTTAAGGACTTTGTTAATTGAAAAGCACCTTAACATTATAAGGTGATTATTTACTCTTATCTATTGTAAGGCAGGACTAGGACAAATGTTTTTGGAGGTTTAAACACAAACGGAGAGTTCGTGAGTGGCGCAAACGGTTAAGCACTCCACTACTAGCCAAAAGGTGGGTGGTTCAAACGCAGAGGTGCCTCAGAAGATAGGCCGGGTGATCTGCTCCTGAAATGTCACAGCCTTGAAAACCCTGTGGAGCAGTGAGGTTATCATGAGTTTGAAACGACTCAATGGCAACAAACAACAAACACAAATGTTTTTTGGAGGGGTTGTTTTTGTTTTTAGTTTTGTAAACTTGTAAGTAATCAAAAGCTTGACCACATTTCCAATTTCTTGAGCATACTATGGTTAAGATTTTTCTTAATTTAAAAGCACTTTTGCAAAACCTGTTATTAACATTCAAATTAAAAAACAACTTCCAATAAGGACTCTTTTACGAGCCAGCATCATTAGGTAGGAAAATTGAATTTCTAAGTTTTAAGTGTGGTATGTATATGAAAGTAATACAGACAGTTGCATATTTGGATGTTAACAACGTTATTTGGCAAAGTCCTTTATGAGATATCCTTGAAGAAAAGGACTAAAATGTGAGCGGGATGATAATACAGTAAGACTGATTTGTAATTGAACTAAAACACTGATTGAATTCTTGTCACCTGAAGGGATGTAGCATGCTAGCCTGGTCCACATTTTTATCAGTGATTTGAATGAATGAGGACAAGTACCTTTTTTTTTTTTCTTTTTTAATTCACAGATGACATAAACCTGGGACACATATTCCTGATAAATCGGAGGACAAATTAGATTAGAAAACACAATGATCTTGATGAGTTAGCACAGAGGATCTCATTAACAAGATTACTCTTAATAAAACATAAATGTAAACTCTTTTGTCCCTGCCAAAAATGAAAATTTAACAATACCTGGAGTTTCCAGAACACATCTAATGACATGGACAGTTATTCCCATTATATTTGAAAAGTGCAAGATTTAGAATTATATTCACAATGGGATCTCAATTTTGTGTTAAAATATGTATTTAAAAATACAAAATATTAACAGTAGTACTAGATAGCATGATTAGGAGTGGTTTTCTTTTCTTTTTGCCTGTTTATTTCCAGATTTTCTCCAGCAAGCATGGATCTTTAAAAAAAACACACTGATGATAAGAAAGTGTTTAATTTTTTTTTTTTTGATGGCCTGCACGTGCAATCTGAGAATGTTTATTTATGTTGTTCCAATAAAGATTTCCTCCCTCCTTTGTAACAACAGTGACAGTGGTGCAGAAGTCGGCATCAGCTGTGGTGTTTTCTGTGTTGTTGCTGTCTTGGTCCACTGCTGTGAATCCATTGAATCTGTTTTCTTTTTTTCCTCTTGATCCCAGGTTGAATTAGTAAAGGGGAATTTACAAAGTGTTGGACTTACACTTCGTCTTGTCCAGTCAACTGACGGGTATGCTGGGCACGTCATAATTGAAACTGTGGCCCCAAACTCACCTGCTGCAATTGCAGATCTTCAGCGGGGAGATAGACTGATCGCTATTGGAGGTAATTATGCTAATACGCAATATACTTTAGATTCAGGGAAAACTAGAAAGTAGATGTGGGTTTTTTCCTCTCTTCTTACTTATTTGTATAATAAGCACATATTAACTTTTATAATGGGAAGGAATAAACTTTATTAGAAATTAAAATCTGAAGGAGGCCTTAAAAATATATTTAAAACGTGTCATTTTAGTCCCGGTATATAAATCTTGGAGCCCTGGTGGCACAGTGGTTAAGTGCTCGGCTGCTAACCACGAAGTTGTCAGTTCGAATCCACCAGGTGTTCCTTGGAAATCCTGTGGGGCAGTTCTACTCTGTCCTAAAGGGTTGCTGTCAGTTGGAATCAATTCGATGGCAACAAGCTTTTGGTGTATAAATCTTTAAACCACTGCTATATAACCTCCCTAATTTTTCTTCACTTCCCACCTTCTACTCCTCTATTTTTTTATTGAATATGAAAGGGCAAGTCAACAGTTAGCTTCCTGTACGACAACCACCATTTCTACTCTGAGCCTAAAATTGGTAGTATTAGCACTACTACTGCCATCACTTAGGACTTGATAACGAAGAGGAGAATATTCCTTGTCCAAAAGAGCACCTGAACTAGCCTGTGGCCCCATACTGTCCCTGAATGGCCAGCCATTTGTTAGTATGCTTTCATTCTGCATTCAGCCCAGATCACTAGCACTAGTGAAGAAATGCATATCCCCTGCATGCCTTTCTGACAGTTGGATTGTTCTCAGCGACAACAAAAATGCTCTGTTGATAAGCAGATTATTTGCTTGGAGGTGTATGAATAAGGAGTAGAACTCACTGTGTACCCCAGTGGGAAAAAGTCCAAGTCTACCCATTCTAAACGTGTCAAGAGATTTCTTGAACATGTGGTCAGTCACAGTTGGTCTTTTAAGGACACTAGTGCGTTCTCCCACAGCTAAGACAACAAATAACGTACATAACAAAGTAGATCAGTTCCAAGATTATCTTCTGTTATGTGTCAAAGAACTTTGGCCTTTGATTCAAATCCATAGTTGCCATAAAATAATGAAAATGATTCAGTTGCAAACCTGTGAGCCCAGCTAAGTCAGCGTTTTCACGTAGAAATCCCACTGATGATGGCCTAAGCAGCACTTCTCAAACTTTCATGCGTGTTCCCATCACCTGGACTTGGTGTGAAAGTGCAGATTCTGATTTGGTGGACCTGGGGTGGGAGCCAAGATTTTGCATCTCCAGCAAGCTCTCAGATGATACTTACGCTGCTGGGCCACAGACACTTAGGATAGCAAGGGCATGAAATAGACCGTATCCATTATGTTAGCTGTTTAGCATAAATATGAGTTATCATCCATCAGCTGAAAACACAATTCAGTATAAAATTTTTATATCCTCAAGTACCTTGTTTTGGTTTTAACTACAAGATAAAATTCAGTTTTTTCTTTTTTATGTCCTTTTTTGAGTTTTTGTTTTAAATGACACATATAATACCTATTAGATGATAGATGGATATATAGATTAGATGGATAGATAGATGGATCAGTCCAAGAAATATAAATGTTTGCAGAGCAAAAAAGCAAAAGTCTTCCCCTTCACATCTCACATTTTTAAAAAATAATATTTATTGGGGTGAAGGATGGGCTGCATTTGTTTCCAAATGTAATGCACATTCATTGTAGAAAAATTGGAACATAATAGAAAAAAACTTTAATGTCTCTTTGCCTTTTTTCCTATACCTCCCCTGCCCCAACTCCAGGAGACAAGATTGAAATCCTCCTATGTGTTTTTTGTAATTGTCTTTCTTTCTTTTAATTTGTTACAGACTTTTCCCCACATCAACAAGTATCCAAAAAAAAAAAAAAAAGTTAATAGCTACAATTGATTTATTTATATGGATATACAATAATTTTGACAGAGAAATAATGTCATTTAACCCAGGAAAGAATGGAAAGCAATTAGTTAGCAGCTTGGCACCCTTGTAGGGTTTTTATGTCATCATTTGATTTGAAAGGGTAAACATTTCCAGGATATCAGCACATTCAGGGTTTGAGAATCCACATGCCGACGTATCCTAAAGCCAAGTAAAATAGTTTTAAGGTTTTCCTATTACATTTTCATTAGTTAGATAATTATGAGGTAATGTCAACTGTATTTAAGCAAATATGAGTTATTTTTATTGTGGTAATTTACATGTTTTCCCTTTTAAAAATATAGGTGTGAAGATCACATCCACACTCCAAGTGCTGAAGCTTATCAAGCAGGCTGGTGACCGAGTCCTGGTGTATTATGAAAGGCCTGTTGGCCAGAGTAATCAAGGTGCAGTGCTGCAAGATAATTTTGGACAGTTGGAGGAAAACTTTCTCTCAAGTTCATGCCAACCAAATTATGAAGAGGAAGCCGCTGGGTTGGCAGTGGATGCTGAAAATAGAGACCTAGATTCTGAATTTGAAGAGCTGGCAAGTGATGTCAGAGCACCAAATGAGTTCAAAGATGACGCACAGTCACTGAGTCACAGTCCTAAACGTACTCCAGCAGCACTTCCTGGGAAACCCCTTGGGACTCTATCACCAGTTTTAAACCGTAAATTAGTTGTAGGAAGTCACCCACCACTACCAAAACTTCCATCCAAAGAAGGAAATAAACCCATAGCCCTAAAAACTTCTGAGACAACAGATCCAGCACAGGTGTCAAAGCCCACCCAAGGATCTACTTTCAAACCCCCTGTGCCACCACGACCCCAAGTGAAACTTCCTTTGCCTTCTGTTGATGCCCCAAATCAGGTAGAACCAGATGCTCTTGTTGAAAAGCCAGAGAAGGTGCTGCCTTCTCTTCCTGCAGATAAAGTGGCTGAGAAGCAAGCAAAAAATGTGGATCACATAGAAGATGCAAGTGCATCTAAGCAGTCTTTAGTAAAGCAAGAAGTGGCTAAAGATTTTACTTCAGAAAGTCCCTGCCCTACTAAGGACAATTCAGATGACCCTCAAACGTGGGAATCATCAGAAATTCCTTATCGTAATAAGCTAGGAAAATGGACGAGAACCAGAGCAACCTGTGTCTTTGACATAGAAGCCTGCCACAGGTACTTAAATGTTGCACTGTGGTGCAGGGATCCTTTCAAGTTGGGGGGCCTCATCTGTTTGGGGCATGTTAGTTTAAAACTTGAAGAGGTGGCTTTGGGATGCTTAGCTACTTCAAACATGGAATACCTTTCAAAATTCAGACTGGAAGCCCCGTCCCCTAAGGCAGTGGTCACTAGAACCGCCCTTCGCAATCTGAGTATACAGAAGGGATTCAATGACAAATTTTGCTTTGGTGACATTACTATTCACTTCAAATATTTGAAAGAAGGAGAACCAGACCACCATATAGCTACTAACTTAGAGAAAGACAAAGAACTTCATTTGGTGGAAGAGGTTTCTGTCCTACCTAAAGAGGAGCATTTTGTTGGACAGGTGGGTTTAACAGAAAATAAACATAGTTTCCAGGATACTCAGTTCCAGAACCCAACTTGGTGTGATTACTGCAAGAAAAAAGTTTGGACTAAGGCTGCTTCCCAGTGTATGTTTTGTGCTTATGTTTGCCATAAAAAATGTCAGGAAAAGTGTCTAGCCGAGACTCCTCTTTGTGGAGCAGCTGATAAGCGAATGGACCGAACCCTGAAAAACCTCCGGCTGGAAGGACAGGAAACCCTCTTAGGCTTGCCTCCTCGAGTTGATGCCGACGCTAGCAAGTCAGTCAATAAAACAACAGGTTTGACAAGGCACATTATCAACACTAGCTCTCGTTTGTTAAATTTGCGTCAAGTCTCTAAAACTCGCCTTGTTGAACCAGGAACTGACCTAGTAGAACCTTCACCAAAACACACACCCAACACGTCAGACAATGAAGGCAGTGACACAGAGGTGTGTGGTCCAAACAGTCCTTCTAAACGGGGAAACAACACAGGAACAAAGTTAGTAAGAAAGAAGGGTGGTGTGGATGACAGTGTCTTCATTGCAGTTAAAGAAATTGGTCGTGATCTGTGTAGGGGCTTGCCTACTGAGGAAAGAATCCAGAAATTAGAGTTTATGTTGGATAAACTACAAAATGAAATTGATCAGGAGTTGGAACATAATAATTCCCTTGTTAGAGAAGAGAAAGAGACAAATGATACAAGGAAAAAATCACTTCTTTCTGCTGCTTTGGCTAAATCAGGTGAAAGACTGCAAGCTCTAACACTTCTTAGGATCCACTACAGAGCAGGCATTGACAATATCGAATCTCTAGAAAGTCTTTGTCTTTAGACCAGCACTCTAAAAAAGTAATCAAGTACACAGATGATACAGAAGAAGACCTTGACAATGAAATAACCCAACTAATAGACTCTCAGCCATTCAGCAGCATGTCAGACGACTTGTTTGGCCCATCTGAATCTGTGTAACAGGCAGTTTGTTTAAGCTTTGAAGTGATTGGGGAAAAGTTGAATCTAAAATACCACAGATACAACCACGTTTAAACTCTCTTCTGATGTACTTTGACCTGCTTCTCCAGTTATTTGCTTGTGTAAGAATAAGAATGAAAGAGGTTTTCTGGCAAAAACATGACCAGCTCACTAAACTGATTGTTTCAGAATGCATTTATAGCTATGCTTTTTGGGTTTCTACTGGGAATTTATTTTTACTAATTTATTTTTAACTTTTTTCTAACTATGTAAGCTAACATTTCATGTTTATGTATGTGTGGTGTCTCATTGTGTTATTTTCTTTCCTCTTAGTTTTTGAATTAGTGTTAACTAGGATACAGGCATTCCCCGGCTTAAAAACATCCAGTTTACATGCAACCCGTGGTTATGAACCAACCCTGTAAAGCCCATTATATTAAAAATTCGAGGTACCTACAATGGTTCATAATAACAAATGGGTGCTACTTTGCAACGCACATCAAAACATTATTATTATTACTGTGTTACAATGTTAAAGATATTTTAGTGTATCCAGAAGTGTTTCTTTAATGTTTTTTATGCATAGAAAGGTACACTATATACGATATACTAAGACAAACATTTGACTAAGTGACGTTAGATACGAAGGGTACCTAACTGTTCCCACTTACATACAAATTCGACTTAGAGACAGACTTAGGAAAGGAAATCGTTCGTAATCCGGGAACTGCCTGTACTGTCCAGATTCTTGAAATAGTTTCACTTCCATCACAGTTCTAACTACAGATTTGCTGCATGCCCAGATTGACAACAGCAATCACTGAGCGAACAGGTGTTGAATTTTTCTTTTGTGTTGTTACAAAGTTTGTCATCCTTACTTCCTTGGGACTTTTGTTACTTTGGGTTTTTTGGGTGCTTTTTGTTTTGTTTTTGCCAAATGTAATATGAAAGCAGATATTGCAGCTTTAGTCTGTTATGCTGATTTAGTAAAAAAAAATATTTTGCATATGTTGCTTGCTTTCTATGCTTCTGTGGAATTTTTTTCTAAAGCTTTTGTGCAGTTGAAGTATAGTAAGAATGTAGTGATTCACTGGAAGAGCTTGCATTTAAAAACAAAATGTAATGGGTAGTAATGGATAATAAATATAGAATGCAGTTGGTCAAGAGTTTTCTAGAGAGGATACCAAGATTTAATTACTGAAAAACAGTAACCAGCAGGATTTTGAGATATAATCTTTCCAAATGTTGATGCTTTCTTTCAAATAGAAGTTCTAAACATTTTTTATTTTTCATCTTCAGTTCTCCCATAGGAAATAAAGCATGTACCAGGATACTTAAAGTTTCAGCAGACTGTTCTTAAAATGGTTATTTTGATAACTAGTTTTGGCTAGTTTTGTCTTAGATGCATTTTCATATAGGAATATGTGTGAAGGAGAGGAATCATGGAAAATGTGTTTACTGCTTCATCTGATGTCTTACATTCAGGCTTAAAGGAATGATAATCACCCTGGATACTTCTGTAGTTCAGACTGTGTTCATTTGTTAAAAAAGAAAAATAAATAAAAATAGGCATTATAGATACATAGGAATTGGGGCCAATTCTCTGAAAATGAAGATCTACTATGATACTGAATCCATTTTGTGGATCCCAGTATCACATGACTGATGGGAAACATGTTAGTGTGACCTCTGTTGGTATACGGTAAAAGTTTTCTCCATTTGTATACCTACTATTTATTTATATATATATGTATATATATATATGTATATATATATA
>NW_004443967.1:7695814-7782930 GCF_000243295.1 Trichechus manatus latirostris | reverse complement strand
TATATGTATATATATATATATACATATATATATGCGCATATATTTTTCCCTTTTGTAAGTAATTACTATGATAATTGATATGTAGTGAAACTGGCATGGATTTAAAACTAGATGGAATGGCTTTTATTTCTGGCAAGAAAAGGCATAGTCTAATATTAAAGATTCTGGCCCAGGTCACCATACAAGGGTTTAAGTTCAAGCTCTTCCGTTAATGAACTATGTAACTATAGGCAAATCAGGAAGGGGCTTCATGCCGCAGTTTCCCCATCTCTGAAATGGAAATAGTAATACTTAATCTCACTAACAGGATCGTTGTGAGGAAAATGACAGCATGATTGCAAAAGTGCTTTGAAAAGTAAAAAGCTATACAAAGTATTATTTATATGGGTCATAAAAATTTTTCGAGGGTAGAAAGGTTATTTCACTTATTACTAAGTGAAATATAAGGACACTAAGTACCTGTCTTGGTCAAGTTTATAGCAAAAATACATGTACCTTTTTTTGTTTATTTAAGCATGCTCTGCATTTTAAAGGAACACTGCTGTAGAAGACTTTACACCAAGTTCTCTGAAAGCTGAAATACCATTGTTCCGTAATATATGCTTAAAGCAATCTGCCCAATGCAATAACCAAGCTTCAAGTTATCATAAAAAATAACTTACCATTGATAACCTGGAAGGCAGAGTGTCTGTGAGTGGTTGATGTTTATGGATCACACAATGGAAGTTTTAGTGACATCCAAAAATAGTGCTGAAACTGATGCATTTGAAAGAGCTGTAGAAATAATGCAAATCTTTGGTTTCATAAGAATCTCTTCATGTTTTAGAAGTATTTAACTCTGTAGAACCACAATTACGGAAAGCTCAGTAATGCTGCTAATGATATTTGTAAAATACACATTTAATGTAGTGCAATATTTTTATATATTCTGAAGAGGTGATTAGAGGCATCACAGTTGTGCTTTAGTGCCAGGGGAGAAGACTCAAATAGCCTAAGGTATAGTAAGATATAAAGCTTCAGTGAAAAAATTGTAATGTATTACATTCCTGATGTAATCTTGCTGCCATGCTATGTTATCAATAGCTTAAAAAAAAATAAAGACTACCACAGAAAACAAGAATATCTTCATTTTGATGACATCTAGAAAAAGGTGATGGCCGCTGCATATTTATGGAAATATCGCCTGGTATAATTTAGCCATGCAAATAAGCTAAACAGAGTACACCTTTGCTAAACAAAATTGCTGTTTTGCAAACTGTCTAAAAGCATTAAATTTTTTTTCACTGTTATTTCCTTAACCTGTGTAATATTGGATTTATGGATTTACCTCTGTTATGTATAGTGATTGTCATTAAGTAACGTGGAGTCGTTTCCAGTTCATAGCAACTCTGTATAAAACAAAACAGTGCCTGGTCCTGTGCCATCCTCACAATCATTGCTGTGTTTGAGCCCATTGTTGCAGCCACTGTGTGAGTACATCTTATTGGGGTCTTCCTCATTTTCGCTGACCCTCTACCAAGCATGATGTCTTTCTCCAGGGGCTAGTCCCTCCTAATAATATGTCCAAAGTTTGTGAGATGAAATCTTAGCATCCTTGCTTCTAAGGAGCATTCTGGCTGTACTTCTCAATACAGGTTTGTTCGTTCTTCTGACAGTCAATGGTATATTCAGTATTCTTCGCCAACACCGTAATTCACATGCACCAATTCTTCTTCGGTCTTCCTTATTCATTATCTAGCTTTCACATGCATATAAGGTGATTGAAAATACCATGACTTGGGTCCGGTGCACCTTAGTCCTCAAGATGGGATATCTTTGCCTTTTAACACTTTAAAGAGGTCTTTTGCAGCAGATTTGCCCAATGCAATGTGTCGTTTGATTTCCTGACTGCTACTTTCATGGGCGTTCATTGTGGATCCAAGTAAAATGAAATCCTTGACAACTTCAACATTTTCTCCATTTATCAAGATATTGCTTATTGGTTTAGTTGTGAGGACTTTTGTTTTCTTTATGTTGAGGTGTTATCCATACTGAAGGCTGTAGTCTTTAATCTACATCAGTAAATGCTTCAAGTCTTCTTCATTTTCAGCAAAGAAGGTTGTGACATCTGCTCTATCACAGGTTGTTAATGCATCTTCCTCCAATCCTGATGCTGCATTCTTCGTATCGTCCAGCTTCTCAGATTATTTGCTTAGCATACAGATTGAATAAATATGGTGAAAGGATAAAACCCTGACACCTTCCCGATTTTAAACCATACAGTATCCCCTTGTATTGTTCGAACAACTGCCTTTTGGTCTATGTACAGGTTCTGCATGAGCACATTTAGGTGTTCTGAAATTCCCATTCTTTGTAATGTTATCCATAATTTGTTATGATCCACACAGTGAAATGCTTTTGCATAGTCAATAAAACACAAGTAAACATCTTTCTGGTATCATCTGCTTTCAGCCAAGGTCCATCTGACATCAGCAGCGATATCCCTCATTCCACATCCTCTTCTGAATCCAACTAGAATGTCTGGCAGTTCCCTGTTGATATAGTGCTGCAACCATTTTGAATTATCTTCAGCAAAATTTTACTTGTGTGTGATATTAATGATATTGTTCAATAATTTCTGCATTCTGTTGGTTCACCTTTCTTTGGAATGGGCACAAATATGGATCTCTTGCAGTTGGTTGGCCAGATAGCTGTCTTCCAAACTTCTTGGCACAGACGAGTGAGTGCTTCCAGAGTTGCTTCCATTTGTTGAAACATCTCAGTTGGTATTCTGTCAATTCCTGGAGCCTTGTTTTTCACCAATGCCTTCAGTGCAGCTTGGACTTCTTCCTTCAGTACCATAGATTCTTGATCATATGCTACCTCCTAAAATGGATGAGTGTCAACCAGTTCTTTTTGGTACAGTGACCGTATTCCCTTCGTCATCTTTTGGTGCCCTTAGAATCCTTCAGTATTGCAACTTGAGGCTTGAATTCTTTCTTTAGTTCTTTCAGCATGAGAAATGCCAAGCATGTTCTTCCCTTTTGGTTTTCTAACTCCAGGTGTCTTTGCACATTTCATTATAATATTTTACTTTGTCTTCTCAAGCCACCCTTTGTTTAGTTACTCTTAAGTTCAAGAGCAAGTTTAAGAGTCTCTTCTTACATCCATTTTGGTCTTTTTTTTCTATTTAATCTTTTGCATTCTTTATAGACTATTTCAAATGCATTTTCTACATTGGTATTTACACGAATAATTGGGTTAGGCAATCACTCTGAGCAACATTATTGCATGGTTTTGCAATCACTTAATATGCTACATTTCCTTATATCATGCTTTATATTCTTGAATATCAGAACTTGCTGAAATACTATCTAGCTGTCTTTGTGATTCTGAAAGGAGAAACCACAAGCTAAAATTTTTCAGGTGCTGCCAATTTCCAAATTTAAAGAGACTATCTAAACTGTTTATAATTTGAAAATACTGTAAAACCTGTGAAAGCCAGAACCTATGTAAGGTGGAAAACTGTCAGAGAAGGAAAACAAATATTTTCCACTAGTAGAGAGCAACAGGAAAGTGGTAGTACTGCACCCTGTCAGGCAGAGAACTCGCGAGACCCAGAAAAACAAGGCAGACTTGTCAAGTTCCAGCTCTCACAGGTTTAGCTGTATTTGCCTCTTAGGTGGTGAGGTGGTTAAGAGCTCAGCTGCTAACCAAAGGCTTGGCAGTTCGAATCAACCAGCTGCTCCTTGGAAACCCAGTGGGGCAGTTCTACTCTGTCCTGTAGGCTCACTGTGAGTCGGAATCAACTTGATGGCAACGGGTTTAGTTTTTTTGAATAATAAAATGAAGCCCTGGTGGCACATTGGTTAAGAGCTCGGCTTCTAACCAAAAGGTCAGCAGTTCGAATCCACCTGGCTCTCCTTGGAAACCCTATGGGACAGTCCGCTCTGTCCTTTAGGGTCACTATGAGTCAGAATCTACTTGACGGCAGTGAGTTTTTTAATAGTAAAATAGTAAAGATATAAAGACCATAAATCCCCTAAAATTAATAAATTTAAAATCATTTTAAAATATATTCATTTCTAAAGTGACAAATTTTTTTTCTTTAAAAAAGGAAGGGGACTCCTGTAACCCCTTATTGCATCATCATCAGTCTTCTTTGAGATCTGATTAAAGCTATGGACTCTCACCCCTGAAAGATAAACACATGCACACCGTTCAAAATGTCCCCAGTTTCAAGAGTTATGGAAACTCCATGGGGCCCGGTTAAGCAGCACTGTGTCCAATGGCAGCGTATTGTTACTTTCATCAGATGGTTACTCACAAATTAAGACAACAATATTGCAACTTTAGAGTTACAATGATAAGCCGGTTTTTCCACATTGGCACAATGTAGCTATATTATAGTTTAAAATAAATTGTGCCAAAAAGTATGGTTCAGAATAACCCGGAGTAGATTTCCACCTGATGCCTGCAAGCAGAACAGAATAATTTTTAAATATCCACAGTCAAAATAATACCGTGTTACGTATTTTATTATAACCATGTCTGCTTTATAAAGGAATACAAACAGGCACAGTACAATGTTCAGAATATTTATTAAGTAAACTAGCTAAAACATGACTTGGACAGACAGACTTAGCAGTCAAAAGAAAGAACTGATTATTCACTGTACCTCATTAGGGTTTTTGTTACAGGTAGTCCCTGACTTATGATGTATTTGAGTTACAAGGAACTGCACTTAACGACCAGCTGTTTTGGGGGATTTTTTTTTTTTTTTTTGTACATCTTATCGTAATATGTACTACATACAATATTGCACACGTAATTTTCTGATGTTCTCAGATGTTCGCTCACAGATGTTCAAAGATCAGATCTATATAGACAATAAAAGGCAATAATAATGAAAACAAAAAAATGGTACTTAGAACCAACTTAAGACGGAGTCATCAGGACAGAACCCCGTCGTAAGTTGGGGACTACCTGTATTTGTATTACCAGGTAGAAATAGAAACCACCTCTGTTCAAGAATAAATGTTCAGAGCACTGCATATTCTTTGTTCTGATACATAAACAATAAAAAACACTTCTCTTTTCAGTCTTGCTAACCCAAAATAATAGTCACAAAGACCTACCATTTCTCTCTCTTTTTTTTTAACCCCCTCAGATATTACTGATCTCTTGCTCCCAAAACAGTCTTGGAAAACACATTATCTTTTACGTCATCCCTTGGGATGAACAGCAGGCCTGGGCTTTACCAGTCATTGTTGAAGACACTGAAGCCTTAAAGGCAAAAATAAAATAGGAATAAATTGTGCTTGTGGGTAGCGGGGAAACCACACACCCTCAAAGAGAATGGATTTATAAGATGTTCTTTTTTCAAGCTCTCCTATTGAAAATAATCCTGCTTCATTTTAGGCATATAAGAGTGCCTCCAGAGCCACTTTCCAAAACAGCAGATCTGTGTAAGTTGCCCAATGCAAATAATTAAATAGGAATCCTGCTTGCTTTAAACACACCGCACTTAAAAACCAGACTCTGAGTCATTGGTAAGAGCTTCATAAAGCAAACAAGTAGTAGCTGCATTCCTAGCGAATAAGAAATAGTCATAAGACTGAAGAATCTTCATTCTAAAGTGTTTTCTCCTTGATGTCCCAAGTAAACAGTAACAATTTTAGCTTAACGAACTGACAAGAGGTAATTTTTGTTCATGATTACAGAACTGCAGAATTAACAAGTATTATTTTGACATTCCACACTGTCTTCACACTCCAAACACTCATACAAAACTTGATGTAAACAGGCAATTTTCACTAACACAGTATTTGCTGTTACATTGAAAAGGCGCATCGATGTTGTCATGCTTAGAAAAACTACATTACACAGCACAAATGATATGTTAACACAGACATTTTTAGATGTTTGGCTTTCCTTTTCTACCTGTGAAAGGAGGTGTGTCCTAACCACTATTACTTTTACCTATTTTCATAACATGCAATTCAACAATTTCATTGCTTCATTTAAAATGTTTTCACATTGATGTGAACAACTTTCAGAAGCCTGAAAAATGGAACAGTTTTCAGAAAACCCAAAATTAATAGATCTCTAGAAAACACATGACCTCCAAAGAGGTCAAAAATAGTAGAGTCTGATTTTTCATGTCATAGCAGCTTCACTACCCTTGCAGATTTCTAAAACTTGAATTAGATGTTGATTTATCTTATCATGCTTAAACAACCTCAACAGTGTAAGAGCATACCTATACCCTCAATTTTCTTTCCTCCAACAAAACAATCTACCATACATCTTAAAGGAAAACCTTCTAGTTGTTCACAGCTATATGTTTCTGTACTTTTCTGTGCTTTCAGAGCATTTACTATTTTTTCCTTATCAGCATTAATGTTTGCTGCCAACCACAGGACACGTAAACATAATTTATAACCATCTGTTTACAGGTAGGTGATTACACCGAAAACTATGCCAGCTAAGGTTTATGGGTAAGTCCAAAAGATGACTGACTCAAGTTCATGTCCTGTCCACTTGAGATAGTTAGCATTTAATTCGTAAACACATTGATAATAATTACAAGTTAAATAACTCAGCACACATTCCAAGTCACTGTATAATGTATGCTGTCTTACTTGATTCTCTTTTTCAGACTTCCTCCTAGCTTCTCATTGTTGGAAGAGTCTCAGAGATAATGTGTGCTTTAGTTGTAAACACTCATTACCAATATTCAGAAAAAATAGAGGATTTTTCTTTTTGCCAAGTGTTCGTGAATGTAAGCTAAAAAATTATATTTGATTTGGATTCAAATATTTATAGATTTACACTATACCTATTTTGCCAAAATATATTGTATGATATTTAATAAAACCAAATACATAAAATAAAGTTTTCAACACTATTTATACAAACCCTAGAAAAGCTTCTTTTTCTTTATAAGGCTGTTGGCAAACGATCATAACCATGGAAAAGAACCTTTGGTTGCTTTACTCTTTAACAAGGGACAGATGGTATGACTAAGACAGGCTGGATAAGTCATTGCACTGGAAACACTGTTTTATACAATTTAATACTTGGATGACTTTGGAGGCTCTCAGTCACTTTCAGATTCTTCATCATCACCTATTGGATATGACTGGATGTTATTCTGGGTATACATTTTTGTTTTAATGGGGCAGTTGTGATCCATGAGAATAGCCTAAAAGAGAGCAAAGTAGAGGTGTATTAACTTCTTGTTTCATAAAGATTAAGATGGTTTTAGCCTACTTGTTTTCGAGGATTACTAGTTTGGAAGCTGTGTATAGTACCACCTGCCGTTAACCAGTCATTGGGAGCGATTGCCAGGTGCCTGGCCTAGATTTGCAGTTCTACACTGAAAATCCCAGGCAACAGGAGCTAGCAGAAGTGGTCTCTATGGGGTCTTTTCATCATACCTGTCAAGGGCCACAAGTCAATTCTGGGGAACCTATACACCACGAAGCAAGGGGTATGCAGGCTAGGTTTAGGAAGAGGTAGGATCTTGGAACTGGGATGGGAGGAGCCTGAAGATCACCCAGTCTGACTTCTATTTATAGACTTCATGGTAGCAATACACTGAGTGAGGATGCGCTCACTCCTTAATGGGGAGAGCTCTCAGGTGTCAGAAATGTACCTGAGGCTGAACTAAAACCTGTCTCCAGATTAACAGATCCAGTTCTGGTACCAGCTGTCTCCACAGTCTGCCCTTACAATTTGTTAAGACGATCACCACGGCCCATCAGATTTCTCTAGGCCAAACATCCCAGGGCCCATATCTTTTCATAAAGTGATTTCCAGACCGCTTCTCTCCAAATCCTGGCTGTCCTCTAGCTCAAATGTATGATTTTTTAAATCCATCCCCCTTCAGATGAACATAAAAATCTCATCCCTCCTTTATTGTTATTGAATATTAAACAACAGTGTGACTGAAGACAAAGCAATGCATTGCTTTCAAACTGCATCCTCAGTTGATAAGCACTTGTAATCGTTATCCTCCTGCAGGTGTACTGAACGGAGCAGAGTCTGATAATACAGCTGACATTTAGTGTGTCAAGACATGCTGAGCATTTTAGATGCAATACCTCAACCTCACAATAACACTGTGTAGTAGGGTGAAGAAAGGCACAGAAAGGAAGAACTTGACCAAGGGCTACACAGCTAGAATGTGCCAGATGTCAGTCCAGGCAGCCTGAAGGCAAAGTCTACTCTTGTAACACTCCACGGCATAGTCAGAAGAAGGCAGAGGACAGGCAGTGGGCATTGTGTGTGACTAAAACATTCTCTTTTTCCATTAGGCATGTCTCATGGAGTTTTCCTCTTTCATGTGAACTAAGCCAGTTTTCTCCAATATCTTCCTGTGCATTTAAAAAAACTAAATGGGAATGTTTACCTGTATTAAAATTTACCTTATTTTGTCCTATTGCAACCTATCTTTTGGTGTTTGTTAGCTGTTACTCCCAGTTCTTATCCCACAGATTTGATAAGCTTCTATGACTCCACTCAGTGTTTAACCCATTTACCGTTTCCCAAGAAATTCTAAAAGGATCTGCCTGTGTGACTGATAAGGTCTCCTTTGCCCTCTAAGTTAGGCTGCCAACCCAACTCGCCAGCTGCAAACTCAGTTCTGTTTTTTAGTATGCTTCTTGCCAAGTGAATTGACACTTGTATTTAATAAAGAGCACAGTTTCTAAAAATAATTGGGGCACTAGACATTGTACACTATGACCAATCTCCCTGTGTGGATGTGTTTAATCCTGTTCCCCCATACCCCGCCCCCTGCCACCCAATAGCCAAATGCTCCATTTCGTTGGATTAGTGATTCTCAAAGAAATATGCCAGGAATCACTGTGGGGAGCAGAGAGACCAAGCAGGTGAAATAGGAAAGTCCTGTCCCTACTCTACCCTCAGAAACCCTGGTGGCGTACTGGTTAAGAGCTATGGCTGCTAACCAAAAGGTCGGCAGTTCAAATCCACCAGGTGCTCCTTGGAAACCCTATGGGGCAGTTCTGCTCTGTCCTATAGGGTCGTTATGAGTCAGAATCAACAGCAATAGGTTTGGTTTGGTTCTTCGGCACACCACCCTCACGTGACAGTGGTGTCAACGTGTTGCATGTCATTATCTAACACCACAGCACAGTTAAACAGCTGGCCAGTTTACTGGGCACCTCTAAGCTTTGCACATCAGTGCCCTTAAAGAGCTTCCTAGTTAGCGAAGATCCTATACCAGCAACCTACCTTTTAGTACAGATACCACATGAGATTGAAGCTGTCAAGGATTTCATTTTACTTGGACCCACAATCAACATCCATGGAAGCAGCAGTCAGGAAATCAAAAGACGCATTGCACCGAGCAAATCTGCTGCAAAAGATCTCTTTAAAATGTTGAAAGGCAAACATGTCACCTTGAAGACTAAGGTGTGCCTGACCCAAGCCATGATATTTTCAATCGCATCATACACATGCAAAAGCTGGATGATGAATAAGGAAGACCGATGGAGAATTGACGCCTTTGAATTGTGGTGTTGGAGAAGAATATTGAATATACCATGGACTGCCAAAAGAACAAACAACTCTGTCTCGGAAGAAGTACAACCAGAATTCTCCTTAGAAGCAAAGATGGCGAGACTGCATCTTACATACTTTGGACATGTTGTCAGGAGGGATCAGTCCCTGGAGAAGGACATCATGCTTGGTAAAATACAGGGTCAGCAAAAAAGAGGAAGACCCTCAACAAGATGGACTGACACAGAGGTTGCAACAATGGGCTCAAGCGTAACGATTGTGAGCATGGTGCATGACCAGGCAGTGTTTTCGTTCTGTGGTGCATAGGGTCGCTATGAGTTGGAACTGACTCGACGGCACCTAACAACAACCACGTGAGTCAATGACGTATTCTGGGGTTCACAGATGCAATGCCCACTGTGGTTAGTGCTTGGGGAAAGCTATATGGAAGAGGTGGGAGTTGAGCTGGGCCTTGAAAGATGGAAAGGATTTGGATAGCACGGGAGGTGAGAATGAGCAAAGCATGATTTACCAAAGGGAACATTAAGTAAAACAGGCCACGGGATAAGCCAGCCTGGCCACCACAGAGATGTGATGACAAGGTACAGTGAGATATTAGTTGGAAAGCTTGGTTGGAGACAGACTGCAGGGACTTGAATGCCAGGCAAGGGCGTGTGACCATCACTTGGCCCAAAGGCAGCAAGGCAGCCTTGTAAAGGAAGGCTGTCACTCCACTTACTCATAACTGCTTCCCATCCCTTGGTTCATCCACCACCAGCCCTGCATGCACGTGTAGGTAGAATGCCCGACGACCCCAGATCCTAGTACTGGGCACGTAATACTGACACAATAAAAAGTGCTGTAAGGGCAGATGCTCAGGCAGACCGGTTAGCTGGCCGCACACAGACTCAACGTTCAGAATGTATCAGTTCAGCCAAACATTGTTGGTCAACACGGCCTATTTATTTTTGGTAAAGAAGTTTTCTATCCTTGAATCTTGTATGTTGTAAGGTGAGTAGTCAGGACTGTATCTTTTAAAACCTAGCTTGCTGGCTTCTGAACCTCTTTGGAAAGATTTATTTGCAATAATATATTGTACAGTTATACATGATTAAATAAGCCAGATGGCATGAAATATTTCAAAGATGCCATGAAAAGAGAGGCAGAAACAGCATGAAGTGTTGAGTGACAGGTATAAGGTGTGGCCACGGAGCAGTCAGCTTATCTAGACCAGCACTCTGTGGATTGCTGTGGGGAGAAAGATGTACTCAGCTCTCAGATGAAGAGAAGAAAAGGGGGGAGGCTATACTTTGAATTAAGAGCAAACCCAATTACTCATAGTTGAGCCCTGTTGTTGTTGTTAGGTGCTGTCAAGTTGATTTGTGACTGACAGTGACCCCATGTGACAGAGCAGAAATGTCCCACAGGATTTTCTAAGCTGTAATCTTTATAGGTGCAGAGCGCCAAGTCTTTCCGTCACAAAGCCGCTGGTGGGTTCAAACTTCCAACCTTTTGGTTAGCTGCCCAGCCTCTGCCAAATGCCTAGTTCCATGTCAGCCACAGAGCAAAGTCAGGATAGCCAAGATCATCAAAACGTGTGGGTCAAATGAAGTCTAAAAGTAATGCCAGTATTAAGCTGGGATAATTGAAAAAGTAAAAGCATTAACAGGTAAGAGTTTCAGGCTATGAGACTTTGAAAGGTATCAGGCCTGGGTGGTAGAAAAGTTTTACTCTCTCTAGCATAACGAAAAAACAATGATGGTTTTGCATCCACTCTGTAAATGCCCTGCAAAGGGGGCAAATCTCTCTATGTGGGTTATAACATGCGGAGCATATTCAGTCTCGTTCCTGCTGGGTGGTGGGCTGCAGAGCGGGTCAGTCCCTGGCTGCCTGATCTGGCCTGAACCACAGCCTCCAGAACACAGGAAAAAGAGCCACCTGGGAAAAGAAAGCTGTGGTCCTTAAACCAACTGCTTTCCGGTGTGGGCAACAATTAGAAACTTCAAGAGCAAAATGTAAGAAACGTACTCTATCTCTAAAAATAATCCTTCAACCTGGAAAAAAAAAAAAAATCCATCTCAGAATGCAGCTATTCCCAGCTGAGTATGTTGAGCATGAAGGGCTGCCATATGTAATTGTCTTATAACTGGAACAAATGGCAGTGTGGCTATTTCTTATACTTGCACAGCGACTTGGATAAGTCCCTCAACCAATATATAATAACACTGATTACAAAAAAACAGAACTCTATAAAACCAAGTGGAAGAAACACTCCAGTGCTCACATACTAGTTCATAATTTTATGACTTGTAATCCATGAAAATAGCATTCGATCTTTCAATACAAAACCCCCTAAGTCCAACACCTCATTATAAGAAGGCTACCTAATGAAAGAATTGTTTGCTCAGAGCTGTGTGCCTTGTTTCGGCTCTCTCGTCCCGCACCAGTGCCTGTGCGTATCAGATTTTCTCAAGTGCACACTAATCAATTCCTTCTCCTCCGTGGCACTGCCATCCTGACCTCACTCGCTGTTATCATGAGGGGCTATCAGCCTCCACCCTGTTCCTTCCTGCTCTGCTTGCCCATTGAGTAGGCGGCAGCTACCGGCCTGCTACACTCACATGTTACTATTCCGCCAGTCAAATGGCATCTGACTTAAAGCCTTCAATTACGGGCATCAATTATGGGCAGTGTACATGTTCTCAAGTTTTTAATGATTCATCTTGCTAAGCACTTGTTAAGGATTTTGATGTTTTGCAGTGAAAATGGCTTTCTGGAAACCTGTAATTCTTACTGCTTTGCTTTTCAGTATTGTCTCTTATACTTCTTCAGCATTTTTTTTTTAAAATGACCTAAGGCATTGGTTTAAATGTGGGAAGAAAAGGGGCACTGAAGCTGCCTTCTGACAATTGTTTTGTGGAACACAGAGTGGCAGCTGGCTGAGCAAGTAAACCACCTGCTCGTCCTCTGACCTCATTCATTTCCTCCAAAACCTCAGATAAGACTTCACGGGGCTGCCGACAAATGGACAACATGGCGGCCACTGAAGTCCATGCCCTGGCTGGGGCACCCGCTCAGCAGTTCTGGGGCCTGTATGGCAACAGGAAGCTCTCACCTCACAGAGGGAAGAAAGGGAAGAAACTGGTACCACAGGGTGATGGTAAGTCAGAGAGTTAGACGAGGGCAAGGAAGAAGAGTGGGTGATACTGGAAATAGTAACACATGAGCATTTACCATGTGCCAGTCTGGGGTAAGCACTCTGCTGGGATTCTTTCATTTAATCCTCACTGCAATGGTACAAGGGAGGCAGATGCTGTTGTTTCTCCCAGGTAACAGAGGAGGAGGAACTGAGAATCATACAGCCCCTAAGTGCTAGGATCAGTAGAGTGGTTAGCCCACAGCCCATGCCAACCCCTCACTATCTGCAAGAATCTTACACCATCTCCTGGGTGCTGGAAGCATTTGCAGGTAATTATCTTTCAGTCAAAAAGGGCTGAGAGTAACCTTCACTCAGCCATAATCAAATTGATATGGAGGTAAGAGAATGACAGTTTTTCAGTTGTTGCATTGAGAACTGTTTGACCCCTATTTGGGCAAGATACTGTTCTGAAGTCAGCCGAACAAAGATGGATCAGGAACTTACACAACCCTGGTGGAGGCTGGAAAACAGGAAAGTCCCCTCAGAGATGTATAATAAAGCACTACGGTTGTTCAGAGCTGGGATGCATTTACACAAGACTGTAAATGACGAGGGTGATCTGAATGTGACGAGGTGAAGAGCAGGAAAATGAAAGAAGAAAGGGATGGCTTATTTCCACTCCTTTTCTTTGAGTCAAATGTGTCATGACTATTTCAAAATTATCTAGTTAAATTCTACTCATCAAGAGCACAAGGCCAGTGACTAGAGCTGGATACATTTTTAAAACATGCTGAATGAATTAATGAATGCAAAAAATGCCCAAGACAAATATAGGCTGCACATAACCTAACTTTAGGGTCTCTATCTTTAAAACCACTAACTCATCAGCGAAAATCATAAAAAAGCAGTTCAGGAAATGCCAAAGCATAAGATCCACTCAGTTCAACCATCAGAAAGAATTTCTGATGTACTCTCAAGAGAACATCACAAATGAACCTCACATCCATTCATGAACACAAAAACACCATCTCCTCTTGCCTTGTTCATCTCTCTTACTCATTCTCAATCCAAGGCACTCTTCTTTCAGCTCCCTGAGTATCAAAGATAATGATGTTTCAAAGATAAGGAGTCCCATCCCTAAGTATGGATTATTATCAGAAACACTGAGCTTCTCTTTCTGGGTAAGTTAAATATCTCAGAAAGGTTAAAATGAATGCTGCATTTCAAAATTCAAATTTAGAATCAAGAAATGTGAACTTGTTCAAAAGCGGGACATTTTATACCCTACACTATAACTTGCCTATCAGTATTATTCTGCCACAAAGTGATGAATTAAAAGGTTCTACATGCTCACGTGCGTGCCCAAAGATGCATAAAAAAAGGTTCCTCAAGGGAACGTTATCTATACTAAAACCATCTCCAGAATCTTACAAATTCAGTAAGGACGAAGACACCAACTATTAATGCTGTGTTTGTCATGGATTGAATTATATCCCCCAAAAAATGTGTGAATCAATTTGGCTGGGCCATGATTCCCAGTATTGTGTGGTTGTCCTCCATTTTGTGATTGTAATTTTATGTTAAAGAGGATTAGGGTGGGATTGTAACCCCACCCTTACTAAGGTCACATCCCTGATCCAATGTAAAGGGAGTTTTCCTGGGGTGTGGCCTGCACCACCTTTTATCTCTCAAGAGATAAAAGGAAAGGGAAGCAAGCAGAGAGTTGAGGACCTCATACCACCAAGAAAGCAGTGCCAGGAGCAGAGCACGTCCTTTGGACCTGGGGTTCCTGCACAGACAAGCTCCTAGTCCGGGGAAGATTGATGAGAAGGACCTTCCTCCAGAGCCAACAGAAAGAGGAAGCCTTCCCCTGGAGCTGACGCCCTGTTTTTGGACTTTTAGCCTACTAGACTGTGAGAAAATAAATTACTTTTTTTAAAAGCCATCCACTTGTGATATTTCTGTTACAGCAGCACTAGATGACTAAGACAGTGTTGGGAGGAAAGCAAAAAATACCACAAATGGCTAATCCTGGGCATTTTTCTGTCCAAGATTTTCAAGAACGTAGAAAACTGAATTAAACTACTACACGTTTTTATTTTGTTGACAAAAAGCTATACTGACTGCTAATTAAGTACAAAAATAACTTCACACTTCCAATTTGTAAATATAATGTCCAATATAATAAAAGAAGTAACTGCCCTATGTGATGCAAACTAAAAGGAACTCTTACCATTTACGTTTGGAACATGTTTTAGAATAAAATCAGGAGGAAGGTATCCAGAAGATCATGCTAAAATGATCAAGAAGAAATGCTTCATTGCATCCTAAATTTTTCTTACCATTTTTTCTTCCTTGGCAGGTGGACTTCGAAGAAAAAAGCAGAGAGGAGCAAAAAGAATATCAATTATTCCAATAATTGTCATGAGCCATGGAAATCCAATTGCCTTGGCGACAGCCCCACCAGCAGAAGGACCTTGAAGGAAACAGAGAATTAGATAAAGCTCTCTCCAAATATTTTGTAGACAGAAAGATGCAAATAATTTTTAATAAGCATTAGCTGTCATGCACTGAGGTAAAAGTTTCTTTTGCAAAGTCAATGTCCTTACCTATGGCATATCCCATACAAAATGCAACATCTGCAATGGCATACACACTCCCATAGACGGACACATGCCGCAGGTCTACGAGGTAGCCCATGATGGGCATCATTGACGAGTCCACCATTCCTGTGGGCAGTCAGGAAACACAGTCTATAGAAAACTGATGTGAACCACATGGGCTGAATGTCATGGAACTGTGTCCTAAACTCACTATCCTGCCAACTTTTCCCCTTTTGTCACTGCCACCTGCAAGTCTTGAGGCCAGACCATCTATAGCCTTTGGCTGGGACTGGAACCCTGTACTGCATGCAGTCTGAATTCCTGTCAGTCCGGCCTTTGCCTGGTCTCTGCCTTGCCTCACCTGGTCCTCCAATGTCTGACTGGCCCATCCTTTGTTTGAGGGCACCAGTCCTCTGGTGACTCACTTGGCCATTCTTCAGATCCAGGGGAGTTGCTGGTTCCTGGTTGTGTGGATCCCGAGCCTGCTTCCCCTTTGTGCTTTCCTGACTCCTGACTGTCCACCTACTTTCTGATCCACTTGTCCCTTGCTAGTTTGAGGGACATGAGAGATCATCTGGCCCTACTCAGGAAATGAAGACCAAAAGAGGCTTGCTCATTTCATTGATTAAAAAAAAACCAACAGCCCAGGATTAGAATCTTTGGTCTCTTGAATAGTCAGGACAGGTAGCATAAAGAAAGAGCACGTTTTAGAGTTTTAGAGTTCTGGGTTCAAACCTTGGCTGAAGGACCATGATCATGCTTAACCTCTCTGAACTTCAGTTTCCTCATCTGTAAGATAGGGATGGTGATGATTGGCTAATGAGATAATGCCTGTGAACACACTCATGGAGTGCTCTAAGTTTGCTCTCTCAGCCCCACATGTATCAGAAGCAGGCAGACAGTGAAATGTCTTTCATTCAACTAGTATTTGCTGATCGCCTAATATGTGCTAGATGCTGGGGACACAGGTGTGGACAAAACTAACACAAGAGCTAGATATTAAGCAGAGAGTTGAAAAATTAATTACCATTGTGATTGGTGTTACAAAGGTCAGGTGGAAGGATACATATATATATGTATACACATATTTACATTTACACATACATACACACATACACACACACACACACACACACACACACGGGAACCTATCCTGGAGTTGGGGGCGGTCAGAAAAGTCTCCGTTCCTTCCTTCTCCTGCACCACTCAAAGGTTAAATTCCCACCCTCATCCTGTGATGGATTTAACAGTTACGTTTATCATTATCAGTCTGTATACTGTAAATGAGAAAGGCATACTATTAATCCAAAATGTCAACAAGATTTCCCCTAATATATTGGTTATTGTTCCTCACATTTCAAAGCCTTCTCCTTTGCCTGTGAAAATTTCTCCAGCACAGGCAGGCAGACATCAATGTATCAGTCTGCATTTTGTTCCAAACCCAATAGAAAAATGTACGTGAAGTCTTTGTCCCTCAGCTTCATCAGAAACTCTGTTGGCAGAGATGGGCACAAATAAATGGACTCTGTGTAAGGATTCTCTTGTTTGCCCAAGCTCAGCATGCAGTATCAGTTTGCTTCAGTAAACATTAGGCTTTTGAGAAAGCTGGTTTTCAGGAGAGAAATGTACTACTGCATGAAAGCAGGTATCCTGATGTGGACCATCTACAGAGCGTACCTGAGCTAAGCTGCCCACAGGCTCCTCTTGAGCTTCTAGAAATTTTAGGTTGAGTAACTACAGTCTGCCAGAGTAAGAGGAAATCATTCCTAGTAGTAGGGAAAATAGAGCTTTAAACCTAAGCACAAGGCTCATGTGACTTACCAATTGCAAAACCAACTCCAAAGTTGGGAGCTATGAGTCCATAAATGTTTTTTGCAAAAGGAATCTGTAAGAGGAAATAAATGGTATGCTAAAATAAGTTCCTGATATTCAACTTTTAATCATCTTGGAGATTCTTAAAAAGATGTCTTCCCTGGGCTTAGAATGTCTCTTCCCTTCTGAAGGAAATAGGGGGAGGAAGGAGACGGATGGACTTGGGGAAGAACTGGCCCCCCCAAATCTTTAACAACAAAGGTTGAAAAGTGTCTTATAACTACCACAACAAACAAGTTTACCCCATACATCAAAGATCAGCCTAGTCTACACCCAATTTCTGACAAGGTCAAGAAGGCCTCATTTGGAGTAGACATTGGTCATTGCTTTATTCTAGAAAAACACCTTGCTATTGTTACAGGCTAGTTGTCCTAAAGCGTTTAGGGGATTATAATGTTTAAGATGATTTTTTTAAAAAGAAGTTAAAATCTAAATATGTAATAAAACATTCTAAATAACTTCCAACTGACATACAGTTAGGAGGGCATTGCCCAAAATTTAAGATGAAAAATTAGAAAAAAATGAAAGATACAATAAAACTAAATAGTGACAAATTTCTAACTGCAGCAAGATGTTGCTTGGTGACTCCTGTCCCAGGTAAATGTTTTACTCACAGATTGTTTCCACTTTTCAATTGCCATTTTTTACTCACACATAAAATGCTGACTCCAACGATTATCATTCCCAGAAGAGCACAAAGCCATCTATCAAAAGAAAAACGCCATCAATAAGTGAGTGTTCAATCTTTTCCCCAGTCCAAACTTTCAATGGAAACCAAAGCAATTACTTGTAAAAGCTAAGGCTGAAACACTTAGAATTTTTATTAAAGTAACTACATTATTAGGATCCCTGGTGGCGCAATGGCTAAGCGCTCAGCTGCTAACCTAAAAAGGGTCGCAGTTCAAACCCACCCAGCAGCTCCAGGGGAGAAAGAACTGGCGGTCTGCTCCCATAAAGATTACAGCCTAGAAAGCCCTATGGGGCTACGGCCCTATGGGGTCGCTATGAGTCAGAATCGACGCGACGGTGTCTAACAACAACAACCAAGTTATTATAACGGAGTGAGTGGTTTTCATTTAATCTTACCTCCCCATTTTGTGTGCGAGTATCCCAAAAATATTGGTTCCAATGAGATAAGAGATACTGGCTGGCAAGAAAGCAATGCCTGTGAATTTATGAAAAGGACACCTTATCAGTACGATATCAGTCAAACGTTAGAAAAACTAATAATTGTAGACACTGCAGTGATGATTACGGCTGACGAAATGAAGCACAGAGGCCTGCCCCCGAGCAGCTAATATCCGGCGGCTGGCGGAGCAGTCTGCACCCCCTTCGGCTGATGCATTCGCCCAAAGCTGCCGAAACACTTCAGAAATGAAAGCATTTCTCTATCAAATGCTCCATCTCGCCTCCACCTCTGTCTGCTCGCAAGCTCTACGCATGGACCCAAACAGACAGCTCCTGATGGGCTGAGCTCGGCCACTGAGGCCTCATGTGTGAGGTGACAAATGGTAGCATCTGTGCATGGACCATCTTTCCCTCTATTATTGGGGGTTACAGAAGTAATACACAGTCATCAAGGAAATCAGAAAACATTAAGCAAAAAGAAAAAGTTAAAATGATCCCAAATCTCATTACTCAGGTATCCCCTCAGTTTTCGCTTCCCCTGTAAGTCTGTATGTATACGTGTGCGCGCACAGAATTTATTTCTCAAAAAAAAAAAAGGGATTACACTACGCCTACTGTTCTACATCCTGCTTTTTTCAATTAGCTTTATGAATATCTTTGCATGTTGAAAAACAATAACTGTCTACGTGGTCTTTCTTAGGACCAAGTTGTATTTGGCTGACATCCTCCTGCTGGGGGTTTCCCACACTCCCAGGAGAGGGAGCTTGCATCCTCCCGAGTTCTGATGAGCCTGAAGCTGATTTCCTGCTCGTGGGAGCAGCAGTTGCCTTGAGAGTGGTTTCTTGGCCAATAGAAAGGCCTACTCGAGTCAGACCAGGCTTAGCTGCAAGTGGATTTGCCCACGTCAACTCTAACTTGTCCGCATCATCACCAGGACAATAGGACGATCACTTTACTAAAGACTGCTTTTCAAACTCTTAATACTTTTATTATTTTTCTTGAAATCAGATATACCAGATTTGATTCTGAGCTGGTAAAATTTGCTCTGTTCTCAATCCTATGATTGTTCTCAGTGTATCTAAATGAGACAAACGACATCCTTCAATAAAAAACAGCAATGGACAAAGAATTAGCATATGACCCAGCAATTCCACTCCTAGCAAATCTAAAAGACCCGAAAGCGAGGACTCAGAACGGATGCCTGTACACCAATGTCCACTGCAGCATTACTCACAAGAGCCAAAAGGTGTAAACAACCCAAGTGTCCATCAACAGATGAATGGATAAACAAAATGTGGTATATGAATACAATGGAATATTAGTCAGCCATAAAGAGAAATGAAGTTCTGATACATCCTACGATATGGATGAACCTTGAAAACATTGTTGAGTGAAATAAGCCAGACACAAAAGAGCAAATATTTTATGATCCCACTTATATAAAATATCTAAAATAGGCAAATGCATAGAGACTAAAGTTTATTAGTGGTTACCAGGGGCTGGGGGGACAGGAAAATGGGGAGTTATTGCTTAAGGGGTACTGTGTTTCTGTTTGGGGTGACATAAAGCTTTTGGAAATGAATAATGATAATGGTTGCATAACATGGCGAATGTAATTAATGTCACTGAATTGTATATTAAAAATGGTTAGAATAGCAACTTTTTTGCTATATATATTTTACCACAATTAAATTTTTTTAAAACCTAGCAAACGGTCAGCGAGTGCCCACTACACATGAAATGCACAGGGCACGGGGCCTATCCTGTCCAGGCAGCCTCCCAGCACACCAATGAACAGGTACCATCATCTCTTGAAGGAAGTACTAGCCTTTTACCATGCCTCTGTCATCACTAATGTCAGCCATCAAACCCTGAGAAAAGCTGAGTCTTCCAACGCAGTAACTGAAACGATTAGTTCCATAAGCCATATCCAAAACCAAATCATTCTAGACTTTGTAATTCTGGGAAATAATAATAAAAAGCAAATTAATCTCGTGTTCCAGGAAACCACTGCCATCACATTTAGCAAGATTTGGCAGCCAAATAATTGTTCAGTACAATCTGATTGAACTTTTACTCAACAGCCATGTGCCCGGTGCAGCACTGGAGCCACAGTGGAGACAATGACCACATATAGCTCTTGCCACGACACCAGCGTCTTCAAAGAATGTAATCAGATGACGTGTGAACTGTGACATGGCCAGCATTAGGGACATAACAAAGGTACACACACGGTGCTCTGCGAACCCACAGTCTGCAACCGGCAAAGCTCCCCAAACCAGAGGGCATTTAAACCCAGTCTGGAAGGTGTGGGGAGTCCTGGTGGCACAATGTTAAGAGCTTGACTGCTAACCAAAAGGTCGGCAGTTGGAATCCACCAGCTGCTTCTGGGAAACCCTATGGGGCAGTTCAACTCTGTCCCATAGGGTCACTATGAGTCGGAATCAACTCGAGGGCAATGAATTTGGCTTTTTTGGAAGGTGTGGGGCAGGATTTCCCACAGCTCTAAAGAACTGTCTTAACCCTGATATATAACTAATCAGGATGGCCTTTGTCACAGGATGAGTGTCTAAACCAAGGACTGTCAACAAGGGTCAGGCAGGTATATAAATGAATGAAGCAATCAAAGTATAAGAAAACACAACGCAAGTACCACGATAAAGAGCTACTGACATGGCATCCAGGTCAGGGAGAACACAGGAAACATGCAGCGGGGAACCAAAGGGTCCAGGCCCCATCTAAGAGGGCAGCTGCCATTCTCTGCTGGCAATTACTGACCTGGGGGATTATGGTCCCAGTACTGGAAGATCTGATTTTTCTTGAAAAGCTGGAACTCTGGATTCTTGTGCGAATTCTCCGATTGTTACATGTTGGCATTTGACTTTGTAAAAATGTAACCTCATGCAGGCTAACACTCACCAGCCAACCAAACCCTGCTTGTGGGCTGCCAAAAGCTCAGGTCTGAGGGAAGGGTTCACAGAACCCAACCAGACGCCAAGCTTCCTGCTAGATCCTAACTCCAGGAGCAAAGCACAGGTGTTTCTCTGAAGCCAACGCTTCAAGGCAGGGAAGCAGACAAGCTCCAGAGGAAGACAGACTCTCGAAGACGAGTGACTTTTCCCGACTGAAGTGGGTGCCGAGCACGCATGTGGGACCCAGGAGCAGGGTGCTCCTTACTTTCCATGGATAGTAAATACTCGTAGGTAGCAAAACCAATCTCATGAGTCTCAGTAGGAAGCACTGGATTAAGAGGAATGAAATAAGAGATTCATTTCAGCTTGAGCCCTACTAGCCGTGTGGCCTTGAGTGAGTCACTTTAACCTCTTAGAGCCCGAGAAACAGCAATCACTTCCAGCATACACACCTCACGGGTGGTTTTGAAGATCAAATGGAAATTGTAAAACAAGACCTTTGGCAAATAGCCCTCTCAGTCTGATTTCTATGCCCTGTCACTCCATGCAAACCCCTACCTACCCTGCTTATGTCCCTGGCCTGCTGGCCTTCCCCGAATTGCAGAAGGCTCCTGCGGGCAGGGACCACAGCATCTGTCTCTCTCCCCACAGCCTCACTTAGTGGCCAGCACAGAGAAGGGGAAAAGGGGAGAATACTGACACATTGCAGGATTGCAACCAATGCCACAAAACAATTTGTGTATAAATTTTTGAATGAGAAACTAATTTGCACTGTAAACTTTCACCTAAAGCATAATAAAATAAACAAAAAACACAGTGTTCAACAAGAATAGTCATGTGGCCCCCATGCAATAAAAAAACTGTTTTGCTTTGACTTCAAATATTGTGATCTCTCTACAGAAACGACTAGGAAAGCATAAAGGCAGAATGGCTTCCCTTTCCACACCGGCCTGGAGGGAGGTCACATAAGACTCCTGAACAGTAACAGGCTGAGCCCCAGGGGCAGGTCACCCCGGGAGAAGGGCTGGGCCTGCCTCTTGGTTGCTGGGTCCTCCACACTGTGTCACCCATATGCCCCTTCTCACCAGGGCCAGAGCAGCCTGTGGGCTCTGGCAGTGTGGGCAGCAAGCTGCAGAGGCCCAAGCAAGGTAAGGTGCTTCCCCTCACACTGTAGCTGACACAGGAAACAGGTATAGAAATGTGATTCTCTTGATAAAGAAAAGCCCATCTCTGACGCAGGCGGAAGGAAAGCTCACTGGTGGAAATGGGCAGCAAGCTGTCCCCCGCAGGCAAGCATCTGGCCCGGACGATAAGCCCCAGCAGATCATCTCCTGATGGAATCTAGGCAGTCCGCTGTCCCCTATCTAGCCCGGATGACCCAGGGCTTTCTGACTGGCTCGAGAGACTCTATATAGAAAGCCCCAAGGCTCTGTCTGGAGAGGAAGAGAGCAAATCAGCTCGAGTGCCCTGCAGAGGCCAGAACACATTCAATTTGGACCATAAGTGACTTAAGTGCACACGTCAGAAACACTGAAAAAGCATCTTGGCCCAAGAGCACATTCAAACAAAAGGAGCAAGCTTAACTCGGCTGTGCGTGACCCATCCGGACCCAGGTCACCCCCTAAACACCTAGACACCCAACAGACCCCAAGGACCAGAGTAAATGAAAATCTGGAAGAACGGCTTCTGCAAATGTTGACAATGGATATTCGCAACAACACAAGAAGACTGTTTGCTCATCCTTTGCAAAACACCTATTCACTGATTCAGTTTTAGAAAAAAGTCTACCCATCCTGCTTGTTAGTATTTTTTTTTTTTTTAGAGAGAGAGCTTTGAAAGTCACTGGATTTCCTCTTTCATCTTGACTGCCAGGATGTCCAGAGCTCAATTTTCTGCTAAGAAACTATCCTGAGCCGAGCTCCAAGAACTCCCCATCTCCATGGGAAGAGTCTTGTTGTTTGGAGCTTATTTTTGTTTTGTGCTATAATTCACATATCGTACAATTCACCCTTTTCAAGTGTATGGTTGTGGTTTTCAGTACATTCACAAGGTTGTGCAATCACCACCACTATTAATTCCAGGACATTGTCATCACCCCCAAAAGAAACCTCCTTAGTGGTTACTCCCCACACTACCCCCAGCTGTTTGGGGCTTGTTTTAAGGAAGGATAGTTTGATCAAAGAACACAGCAGCTCAACGCAGAGCCCAAAGGGAGTGGTGCTCAAGCCAGGCCAACTGCAGTGAGGCAGGAAGCACAGGGAAGAGCCTAAACCAGGAGGGAGGCAGCATCTGGCAGACACCACAGCAGAGGCTGGAGGCCTGAGGGAAAATAAGGTTGACTAAGGGAAGGCTGGGCACATTGCAAATGACAGCTGTTATGGATTGAATTGTGTACCCTAAAAATGTGCGTCAACTTGGCTAGGCCATGATTCCCATTATTGTGTGGTTGTCAACCATTTTGTGATCTGATGTGATTATCCCATGTGTTGTAAATCTTAACCTCTGGGACGTTTATGAAGCAGGATTAGAGACAGTTATATTAATGAGGCAGGACACAATCTACAGAATTAGATATCTTGATTCAATCTCTTTTGGATATAAAACAGAGAATCAAGCAGGGTAAAGGGACTTCATACCACCAAGAAAGAAGCACTGGGAGTGGAGCGAGTCCTTTGGACCTGGGAACGCTGCACTGAGAAGCTCCTAGACCAGGGAAAGATTGATGATAAGGACTTTCCCCCAGAACCAACAGAGAGAGAAAGCTTTCCCTGGGAGCTGGCACTCTGAATTCAGATTTCTAGCCTCCTAGACTGGGAGGGAATAAATTTCTGTTCATTAAAGCAATCCACTTGCGGTATTTCTGTTATAGCAGCACTAGATAACTAAGACGAAGCTGAATTATGCACTGAGAGTCTCCATTTGAAGATATCAGTATGTACATTGAAAGAATTTCTAAAAAAAAAATCTTTAGGAAGGATAGTAAATAAATGTGTGTACAGATGACTGGTCTTTCCAGATATTAAACAATATTCTAAATTTACAGTAATTAAGTAGGAGGGTATTGACATATGAACGACAAGCAGGTCAAGGAATAGAAGAGGAAATCCAGAAATAGATCCAAGGCTATATGGTAATTTAGTGAATGATGGAGGTAGCATTTCAAGTCAGTGGGAAAAAAAGACGGTCTACTTGAAAAATGGTCTTAGAACAACTGGCTGGCCATAGAGAAAAAAGTAACACTAAATTCTGTAAGGACTTAGGATTTTAATGTAAAAAGCAAGCCATAAATTTATTAGAAGAAAACATGGGTGATTTTTAAGAAAATAATCTTGGCATGGGAAATGCCTTTCTGGATTTGACTTGAGATCACAATGTCATAAAGAGAAAGATTGCTAAACTGGACTACTGACATTTTGAATGTTCTGAGTGGCAAACAATACCATCAATAAAGTCAAAAGGCATACAACAAAGTGGGGAAAATAGCTGCAAAACATTGGTAAAGGAGTAATCTTTTCATATGCAAAGAACACAAAATCAATAAACAAAGGACAAACAACTCCATAGGAAAAAAAGGACAAAGTACCTTCATAATAAATGCACAGTAAAGGAAATACATATGGTTATAAACATATAAAAAGAAGGAGTTTCCCAAGTGAAGAGGTTGACCAAGCAAGTGCGTAGCACAGTGGAGGAAAACAGCCCAACTTCGAATCACCACTGTGAAGGCTCATCAACTAGAGAGGAAGAGAAGGTGCTCTGAGCTCCTAGAGAGAATGGGGAGTGAGAATGACACTGGCCTCCTTAGCAGCAACCTTGGATGCTAGAAGACAGTACAGCAGTGCCCTCAAACTTCTAAAGGAAAACGATTTCCAACCAAGGATTATATTCCCAAATTGATTAAGTCAGTCAAATGCAAGGTGAAGATGAAGACCTGATCTGCCACAAGCCTCTTTTAGGAAGCAGCTGGAGGATGTGCTCCATCATAATGAGGGAGTAAACAAAGAAAGAGGAATACAGGAGAGAAGGATACAGGGAACAGAAAGGAGGCAGAGAAGATGCCAGAATGGTAGGGAGAAAACTCCTACGATGGCCTGCAGAGCAGCAAATCTAGACTGGAGCAGGATGACAGAATGATCTAGGACAAATGTGCATAAACAAGCAAAAAAAGAGAAAGGTTTGGTTTTCTGATGTACTTGACCAAATTTAGAGGACCTTTCATCTCTGCCAGAGAGTTTATATATTCATAAATACTACATAGAAAACTAAGAAAATGAAAAGGCGAGGCAATTACTAACTCCAAGAAAAACAAAAATCTGTAAAAAAAAAAAAAAGGAAATTAATCATAGCGCATACATAACTCAGCTTTGAACAATATTTACATAGTCATGATAAGTCAGTACTGAATGCCCATCTAACCAAAAACTCTGATACAAGTATGTCAGGGGGACAGAAGGTGAGAAAATGTGTGGATTGGTTGTTTGATTTTCTTCAGATGGAGCAACAACAGTATTAAATTCTCATCTACTTTATTAGGTCACCAGTGGACAATGTCAGAAATTGAAAATCAAAAAATAACAGTGTACACATATTACTTCACAACATAGACGGAAACAGCAGAAGAAACATCTAAAAGAGGTGAAGGTGGCCAAAATCTGAGGAGGGAGTTTGCGGTGGGGGGAGGCGTGGGGCAGAGATTGCTGTTTTTTCATGACTTTTAAAATTATGTACATGTGGAACTTTGATAAAATTTAAAACTTACGTAATTCTGATGTGGAAATATGACCACAATATTTCATGAAGGAAAAACAAGAGATCACAGAGTAATGCAAATGACAAGATTCAGTTTGGGTTGGGTTTTTAAGCATTTCATACCTATGATGATAAATGCAGAACCATCTGGAAAAAGATACCTAGAACTGTTAACAATGGATATCACAAGTGGGTCGGAGGGGAGGGGAATGATGGATGGACATGGGAGTTTTAGATTTTTACTTCCTCAATTTGTGTACTTTAATTTTTTTTATAATAAACATGTATTCCTTTTCTCACTTAAAAATCATTTTAAAAATTCACGCTCTTAAAAGCTAAATTTGTTGTTAGCCTCTCTCACGTAAACTATATTGCTGTCCAAGTACATCTGGGAGAACTACTCCAGGTTAGGAATGTGGGGAGATGCTGAATGTATTTGTCCTCTTTCATTTCTGCCCAGGTCTGATGCCTCTAGATTCATTCTGCATCCATCAGGGATGGTACAAAAACTGGAGCCAGAATAGACCCTGAAGCTCACTGCTGCCCTAAGCACTGATGCCACCAGCTGTCAAACAGAAGCAATCATCCTGGTAGCACAGCTTGACAGGATTACACTGACGGGGCCCTCCCTGCGGGCAAAAGTTCCAGAATCAAAAGAGCCTGCCCCAGTCCTTACCCAGCTGCCACTTGCGGGAACACATGGTCTCCATCATCCAGATGGGCAGGGCTGGCTCCAGCATGGCGATCCCCATGTTTGCAAAGCAGATGGACCCTTGAAGGAAGGAAGAAGGTGAGTGCACTTCACCTTGGGTCTTGAATATCCCCTACTGTTTCCAAACAGAGTTAAACCCCATGTGCCCACAGCCAGAACAGTCAGCTCAGATACTCAGAACTTCTTTTCCTACTTTTGTAAGAAAAAGATATAAATAACAAGTCAAAGGGATAGTCAAGAAGCGTTGTTGATGATGATGATTTTAAACAGAGTTGTAAAGTTTGGATCTCGAGGGAGCCTTACAGACCTTTTGGTTTAACATTCCCAATATATTGATGAAGAAAACCGAACAAACAAACAAAAGAAACCTCATTGCCATCGAGTCAATTCCGACTTACAGAGACGCTATAGGACAGAGGAGAACTGCCCCATAGGGTTTCCAAGGAGCATCTGGTGGATTCAAACTGCCGACCTTTTGGTTAGCAGTCAAGCTCTTAAACACTGTACCACCAGGGCTCCAATGAAGAAATGAAGTAGCTTGCTTGAGGCCGCCCAGTGGCATAGGCAACACCCAGACCACATACAGACTTGGGCAACCTGAGGCTCTTGCATCTACCTCTGAATGTAAAATGAACACAGATACTGTAATAATGCTGTGGGTGCCAGAGAATCCAAGAAGGATCCAGTACTTTCTGTACAGTCGTGATGTTGAGGGATTTCTTTTTTTTTTCCAAAAATCAATTTTATATATATATATTTATGGCATCTGTGTTAATATTTATTATCACTCCGTGAATCAGAACCCTTTATAAATGTGGAACCATCTGGAAAAAGACATACAGAACTGCCCCTCATCGTTCCGAGAGCTGCTTCCTGTGCTGTGCCCCCTTGGAACTTCTAATTTGCTAGAATCCCTATTCAAAGAACATTGTGCAATCATAACTAAGGTGCTCACATAATGAAGGAAGAGTTTCTCATTCTTCATGACATTTAAAGGTGGAACACAGAAATGATGCTGAAATGACTGGACTCCCCCCACCCCCACCTTGCCTTTAACTCTCTCCCCCAGTCAGAGCCTGACATTTAGTGCTAGGTGGATTTTTCTATTTTCTTCCACGAGCAGAGGCTAGACAAAAAGCCAATTGCTGTTGATTTGATTCCTGACTCATGGCGACCCCATGTGTGTCAAGGAGAACTGTGCTCCACAGGGTTTTCAATGGCTGATTTTTCAGAAGTAGATCACCAGGTGTTTCTTCTAAGGTGCCTCTGCATGGACTAGAACCTCCAACCTTTTGGTCAGCAGCTGATCTAGTTAAGTGCTTATACCACCCGGGGATTCCTAGGGGCTAGACAGTGAGGTTCCAAGAAAGCCAGAAGGTGAGGCGCCCAGGCTACGTGGGCCTGCCCAGAAGTCTGCCCCAGGGGCCAGCAGTCACATCTTGGAGCCCACCTATCACTCCACCTTCCTCATCCCCACCCAGACAGCCAATCCCCGGGGCCCCAGAGTCATCTGGGCTCTGGAATGCTCGCTGCATCTTGATGCAGGCACAGAAGGAATTCCCACTGTGTGAAGAGGTCAGCACCCTAGGTTTAGAAGCCTTTGACCAACAGCAAGAGGAACAGGGTCTAACCAGGAGTTAGGTACATGCTCTCCTGCTTGGCTGCTAACCATAAAGGTAGGCAGTTCGAATCTACCAGCCTCTCCTTGGAAACCCTATGATGCAGTTCTACTCTGTCCTATAGGGTCGCTATGAGTCGGAATCGACTCGATGACAACAGGTTTGGTTTTGGTTTGGCCCTGACCAAATACAGCAAAAGAAGGGTGAAACAAAACCAGCCTGGGGGTTTGAAAGGGGCTGAATTTGAATGCCCTGAGGCAGGGCATGAGTCCAGTTCACGTGGGCCCCACCAGCCCGCCAGTGTCTGTGAACCTGCTTAGATGAATCTGACCCTCACTGGGGAGAAACAGGACAGATGTGACGCCAGGCTCAGGGCTGCCCTCTCCTGGCCTGACCCCAAGGGCCACCCCTGATAGCAGTACCCGGGTCCAGGTAGCACAAGGCTGGGCCCTTGTGAGGCAACCTCAAACCTGGCACGGGATGTGCCACTGGGATGTTCTTGAGGGGCTAGCCCCTTGGATGAATGTGGCCCATTATCCTTCCCAACAGCCACAGAACCTCAGGGCTTCTTTTTAGCCCATCTAGGCCAAGAACCCAAAGCACGGACTTCTTTAGCAAAGGGCTTTTCTGGGCAGGCCTCTATGCTGTTCCGTAGGGACCTGCTCTCCCCACGGGAAGAGAGGGGCCCCCTTGGCCCTCTGGGACTCTGCTGTTCGTCTCTATGTCTGCACGCCAAAGTAAATTAGACTGCCCACCTAAGACGCCTACAGGGAGGCCACGGCTCCTTCCAGAGATTCAAGGTTGGCCTTTGATAAACACAGCAGGGAAGACTTGGCCCAAAACAAACCTCTGTGGTAGGGCATGCCCGTGACCTCAACTGTCACCCCAAGACATCTCTGCAAAGCTCAACATATACCCTTTTGATTTGCCCCAAATGAAAAACAAAAGAGCAGCCTAGTTGAGTGTCAGAAATTAATGAAGGAAGAAGACCATTGCTTGTGACTTATAATTGCTCTGTCTTTTATGTGTGACTACAGCCCAACGTTTTCAGCAGCAAAATGAAGGCTGGTCCTTCCCCCCAGCACGTGGCCAGCCACACTGTGCCCGTGACTGAGAAGAGCACTCGGGCCCACCTGCAGCGATGAGGATGTACGGGTCCTGCAGCAGGGTGGTTATCGGAGTCCCCTTCTGACTCTGTCAAGCAGAAAATAGGGTTAACGGAGGGCAGCGGACACTGCAGGGCCTCATCCCCCAGCTGCTTACCTCTGGCTGCACCCGAGACGGCTGGAGCACAAAGATCTGAATAGCTACAAGGAAAAAGACAATCCCCTTCTCAGAAAGGAGGCATGGCCCAAGCACGCCAATCACATATCCCACGGCCACGGCCAAGGTGCCACGTGGACTCACTCACCTCCATCCAAGAGCACCAAGGTGGCCAGCACCAGGAAAGGTGCCGTCTTCCCCACAAACTCGTACAGCACACTCCCAAAGGTGGGGCCCACTGCATGGAAAAGAAAGGGGGTCGGTGCCAGCCTCCAGGATTGACCTCCACCCATCAGTACTAGAATCACCCATTTGCTTCTTGCATTTCTACCCCAACTTCGTACCAAAGGCAATTCGGGGCAGTCCCCTTACATTCAGTTTGTGTTCAGTTGCCCTGGAAACTTCCTCAAAGTGGCTTTTACATCTTAGAAATGGGTAACAGTCTGTAAGGGTCACCCCAAAAGTAAAGGTCCATTTGCATAAACGAGAACTTCATTTCTTACGCTGTTGTTGTGTGCTGCTGAGTCAACTGTGACTCAGCAACCCTACATGGCAGAGGAGAACAGTCCCATAAGGTTTCCTAGGCTGAAATCTTTAGGTGTGCAAATTGCCAAGTCTTTTCTCCCACAGACCGGCTGGTGGGTTCGAACTGCTGTGACCTTTTGGTTAGCAGCTGAGCTCTTAACCACTGCGCCAGCGGTAAAAAACCCATTGCCATCAAGTTGATTCTGACTCATAGTGACCCTATAGGACAGAGAAGAATTGCCCCATAGGGTTTCCAAGGCTGTAATATCTTTACAGAAGCAAGCTATCACATCTTTCTCCCTCAGAGTGGCTGGTGGGTTTGAACCGCCAGTCTTCCAGTTAGCAGCCAAGGGTTTAACTACTGTGCCACCAGGGCTCCTTATGCACCAGAACACATAGGAATTGCCGGCTCCACAACGAAGGCCAGGAATGTAAAAGACAAAGGGAAAGAAAGGAGGGGGATCTCCTCTCAGGGAAGATACTGTCCCCTGGTCTGGGAGGCCCACCAGGACCGGGGAGGGGAGGCGGGGGGGAGATGGGGACAGGGAGACGCTGATGGTCGGAAGGTCCTCTCTGATCAGAGCTCACGGAATGTTAGGGATGAAATGGCCTCGCAGCCCATCCTGTTGAGTCCCCTTGTTTTACATCTAGGCCCAGGGAGATTTGGGGTTTGCTGGAGGTCACCCAGCCCAGGTTCTCCCAGTTTAGGACACGTTTCACCCTTTCTCAGAGGCTCCAGGGAAGTCGGAAACAAAGGAGGTAGCTGGGGCATCTGCCAGCATGAGTGTGGACTGGGCCTCACGGTGGCCAGGGTCGCTGGGTCCAACGCAGACAGGCGCCTCTCCCCACTCCCCTAGGCGCCCATCCTACCCACCTAACACCCCCATGGCCAGGCCTCCCAGGGCAATCCCCATGGCGTTGCCTCTCTCCTGGTCATCGGTGTACACGCTGGCAAGCATGCCCATCCCTAAAGAGGAGAAGAAACCGTCAGACCAACTCCGGGATACATAAGAACAATCCGAGACTCCTTCCCAAATCTGTCAAATTGACTAAAATGTAAGACCGAGCAGATTCCAAGAGGACCGTGGGTGCCTTCTCCCACAGCGCCGCCACCCCTACCCGCAATACCTTGATTCCTGAATGATTCCAGCTAATTCTGGAAGGGATAGGCCAACTAGGGCAGGGCTGGTGGCCCCCTCCGGCAGAGCGAAGCTCCCCGGATCACTGACTTACTCAGGGATCTCCATACCTACCAGCCACGGAGGAGCAGGAGGACCCGATGCCTTGCAGGGACCTGGCAATCAGCAGCAGCGCGTAGCTGCGGGAGAAGGCAAACACTGCGGGAGAAGAGGGCGCCATGTCAGGGCCATCCCAGGATGCTGCGAGCAAACCACTTCCAACTGGGCAACTTCTGGAGCCCTCCCCAACCCGACAGTGTTGTTTCAACCTTAACCACAGGGTGCTTTTGCTCTACTAAGACCTGCCTCCACAGACTTCCTTCTGCAGTTTTTACCAACACAAAAACACCGCAGGTTGTCTTCTTGATCCCTGGCTCCTGGTTGTTGGAGCCCATATGGACCCACACCCAAAAGGCAAACATCAGACACTTACTAATTGTTGAGATAAACATGATGCAGAATCCCGCAAACATTGGAATTGGGTAGCCGATTCTGCAAAACAGAACCACGAGGGAAATCTGGTCACTGCTGGGTATTTTTTGAGGCTTGATATTGACTCTCTCCTGCTTACCCTTTGGGACTAGGCGGATAAGTGTTTGGTCAACTTTTCTAAAAATTCATATACTTGGTGCTTCCTACGTGACCTTTTTTTGTTTGACTGTCTTGGAACATAAATACATTTATGGATTGCCACTCGGAACAGAAATTTCTCTAGAATAAATGTTAACACAATATTGGCAAGTAACCCAGAATACATCCAAAATACACGGTCCCTATTGCAGTCATTTTTTAAATTATTATTACAGTCTTTGCTAGAGTTTTCCTAAAGGGACCACTGCAATCAAATGATTCTGGTTAAAAGGCATCAAGTGGTGCCACTGGCAGCAGAGACGTTTGTACATCATCTAAGAGGCATTAGGAAGCAAGAATATTTTAAAATCTACCTTCATGTCGATCACAACCCAGCCAGCTGAGAAAGAGAGGCCTCGTTTTCTGTGCAAAAATGCAAACCCCTAATTGCTCCATTAGACCACTGTCCATGCAGGGTTCTCCCACCAGGCCTGCGAGGGGTGGTGGGAAGACCTGGCCTTCTGTACCACACACCTGGTTGGAAACCTGGCCCCACCACTTCATAGAGGCAAATCTCTTCTCAGCCTCATGGAGAGACCACCACCCATCTCCCAGGATTGAAATGAGTATAAAATGAGATATGGATGTGAAATTCCCTACCGTGGTGCCTGGAACATAGTACAAAATCAGTTGTCATCGAGTCACTTCCAATTCATGGTTACCCTATGGTGTCAACAGATGACTTCTCAGAAGTAGCTCCCCAGATCTTTCTTCTGAGGCACCTCCAGTGAACCTGAACCTCCAACCTTTCAGTTAGCAGCCAAGGATGTTAAACGTTTGCACTACCCAGGGACTCCAGAACATAGTAGATGCTTCAGAAATGTTGTTTTCTCCCTCATTCTCTCCCTTCTTTCCTCTCCGATTCTGCTGGTTTAAGTGGATGACTTCATTCCTGCTATACAGGTGAGCAAAAGGGTGCCACTGCCTGGCCCCCTGCCCTGAGTAGCCAACCCTGGCTGAGCACTTGTCCTATAATAGGCTTGCTCCAACCCAGAACAGCCCTGACCATCTCCAGACCTCTTCTCCCTCCAGCCCTAGACCCTCAAGAACCTGGAGAGGAACCAAATAAGCTGAGAAAGCACAAGGGCTGAGGTGTCTGGGGTCTCTGTCACTCAGCCTGGAAAGCCAGGCTCTAGTAAAAGTCATACTAAGAGCACTTTCATGTAAAGGTCACACTCAACTCTCCAACCACTTGCACCTAGCAGCTCAATGATTTTGTAAGGGCAGACAGTCACCTCCCCATTTTACAGATGAGGAAACTGAGGGACTTGTCAAACATCAATGAGCTAACTTCACTGGGGCCATTCCCTCCAGTCCAGGGCTTTTCCTTGCAAACTTTACCACCTCCCCAGGCAGCCAAAGGGCACACGGCCGTATGTGGCTTTAAACAGAACCTTTTCAAAAGTTCTCCTTGTCATACTCCTATTTTTTTTTAATCACTCCATGAGCATCCAGAAACCAAATACCAAAATATACAAATAGCATCTCAAAACTATGGCAGATACCCAGGCAGTCTCCCTCCCACAAATCCATGCAAAGATTCCTCTACTGTGGACTGAGATGAGCTTGTAGTTCACAAAGGTGGACTCAAAGCGAGTTAGGTAAACTAAGAAAGACACCGGGTTCTGAACCGCAATTTTCAAGTGGCAGCTTGTCAGTCTCAACCAGCCCCAAGCTGACTGGTCTGTGCTCCTTATTCACGTGAGTGAAAGACCGGATCTGAAGCCCCGTGGTCCCACCCTGCATTGCTGGAAACTTCCAGGAGACTCAGCGAAGAACCTTCAGGCACTTTCTTTTTCTGAGCTACTACAGCACGCCTCGTAAAAGAACAGGCGTATGACTTCAGGCTGCCCTGGCACAAACATGCGCCTCTCAGCCCTTTCAACATCATACTTGGAAAATGTAGTAGTTGAGACGCTAACATGTGTCAAAGTTGCTGGAATTAAAGGCTTACCTCTTCTGTCACTAACTCCTCATTTTGGTTATTTATTAAGGATCGAACACAAGCCCTTCTGGCTCCAGGGGCATCCCTGGATTCTGTAGCAAATAAAACATCTGTGTCCCTCACAGACTGCAGGCAGAAGCCCCGGGGAGTTTCAGGACAAAACTCGCTAGCTATGACAATCCCTGTCTGTGGCCCTCAAGCTGCCAGCAATGCTATACCCAGTCTGCAGCCTGGCCACTGGTCGGGAACTCAGCTGAGCACAGTACAAGTGGGCCAGAAGCCACTGAGAACCCTTCTTACCAGGAGACTCTGGAATTCTCCTTGGCTGTAAGTAGTGAACTGGCATCCGTGGTTACATGTGATTCTTACAATTCCATGAAGTAGCTGGTTTTATTCTCATTTCTCAGATGATGAGAGGATGACACTTGGGCACAGGGGAGTTAAGTAACTTGTCCAAAATTTGGGGACACGGGCACATCTTGAGTGTCTGAGCTCTGAGGTCCTGCCAGGCTACACTCTGGTGAGGAAGCCAGTCACAGGCACAGACTTCCCCAGGGGGTGAGTGAAAGGGAAGGTCACTTCCATTTAATACCAGATGGTTCCACGTCCACATGGCTGTGTGCTTACAAGGGTTGCTATTTCCCAAGGCAAGGGGCTGTGTTTTATTTAGAAGCACCACAGCACTGTTTAATTCCTTTGGGATTTTAGCAAAGCATGTATGGAATAACCAAATGGCAAAGCCAGAAGGAAGCTCAAAGATGGGCCAGCCCAACCCATCATCTTAGATGAGAAGCTGAGGTTCAAAGATGGAGTAGCTCACCCAGCGTCAAGGAGAAGCCCATTGCTGCGGAGACCACCAGGTTCACACCGCTTCCTCCTCGCTACTGGAACACACACGCGCCCTGCATTCTCCACACCAGCCAAGCTGCTGAGCCCACAGAGCTCAGCCCCAAGGCAGAGATCACCCGGAAGCTCCTGGGTCTCCACCATTAAACTCTCCTGACCCCTCTCCCACCCACCTTACGCAGGCTGTCCAATGCCTCAGGGTCAGTGAGTGATGGGCAGAATGCCAAGCCCTTTCTCCTACCCCACAATGTCTCCTAAATGAACAGAAACTCAAGACATTAGTCATAAACGTCTGAGTAGGCCCTCTTGTCTCAATTCTATGCCATCTCAAAGTCCTATTGCTAATCAGAGCTAGAGCTCATGTGGCAAGTCTATAATCAAATGTCTCATTATCATCACCTCATGAGTCATCCCGGCCCACGGCCATTCTCTATAGATCATGAGGGAACAGTTAAATCCATTTCAATAAGACTAAAAATGATACACTGAATCCCTAACAAAATGTGTAAAACAATAAAAGTGAGGTCAATTATAGACAGAAACCTGTGGGCGGGACTGCCTGGATTCTCCAGTCTTGAAAGTTTTCTGCCTTTGATGGGGTGCAGTCTCAACACTTTTCTATCGCTCTCTATTAGTGGAAAATATTTGCATTTTCCTTCTCTGACAGGTTTCCACCTTACACGGATTCTGGCTTTCACAGATGTTACTGTAAATACTCAATAGTTAGTGGAGAAACCCCACACATCCTTAAATTGTCACTGGCAATCACTACTTTTTCTCTAATGCTAATTACTAGTTTCTCTTTGACATAGAGACTAACGCAAGCTCATTTCCAGGCTTGCTAAGGCCACGGTTCCGTCTGCCGTGGTAAATGATAAAAGCAAGGACGAAGAGTAAGGAGTGGCGCAACGGTTAACTGCTGGGCTGCTAACCAAAAGGTCAGCAGTCAGCCGCTCCGCTGGAGAAAAGACCTGGCAATTGGCTCCCGTCAAGATTACAGTCTAGAAAATCCTGTGGGGCAGTTCTGCTCTGCCTTCTAGGGTTGATATGTGTCAGAATCGACTCGACAGCACACAGCAACAACAGAAAACCAACTATTGCCAGATGAGACGAGAGAGGATATTTGCCTTTTCAACTTTCTCAACACGCTACTAAAAGGGGGTGTGGTAACAATATCAGAAACGGGATGGCATTTTAAATTTGCTAAGACATAATACGAACGTTACTGTCAATCGTTTAGTAAATAAAACAAAATCCACGGGTCTGCCTTGTTTTTTTTCAGTTATTACAAGTGTACAGGGCTACGGAGTTCTTACAGCGCCGGGTGTAACCCCTATTCCCCGACACACGGCTCAAGGGGAGCCTTCGCTCCCCTAAGAAATGCACTAATTCCACTGTCAGTGTCCTCGGACTTCAGACTCGAAGACTCCCACTCTGCCTGCCACCCAAACGATGTCTAGGACCGGCAACCCTTCCAGTAGAGCTGGTTTCCCTGTCCACGGAGGAACTGCAAAGGTCACTGCTTATGTCTGCAGGCCCACTGCAGACCAAAGCTAGCTAACGCTAGAGAAAAAAGAACCACAGTGGATTCTGTAGCACCTTCATGCCCTGTGGCTTCCTCCTTATCGTTCAGATGTTAGCTAAGATTTGTGGGGAAAAATAACTGGCTTGCAAATATACTAGGTAACTATGGAAATAAATTAAGCCACAGACACTGGCTTGATAAAAAGCAGACCCTTGAGACAATGACAAGCTCAAGAGGAAGCCGAGGGAGCTGGCCCCAGCGTTGGCAGTTAACTCTTTCCCAAGCCAGCTGGTTTGTGGAATGTCTTCTGGATCTAAAGCTGCAACTACTATTTAAACCTTAGGCTGAGCAAGTGAAGGACATGATGCCACATTCTTAACCCGACTCATGGAAGAGAGAAAAGAAATGGAAAGGTTTGTTTCACACTGCTTGTCTGCCTAAAACATTCCTTTTACGTACATATGTGTAAAATTCACTTAGTAGGCCAAATGGTAACAGCTGTTGCTAATATAATTCCCTTTACCACCTTTTCTATGCAGCTGCAATCATGAAATGAAGAGTTAATCTGGAATTATAAAATAAGTCACGTGAACTTCGAAGTCAGCCAAGGGGCCATCAGGGTTTATAGTGTGTCACTGGACGCGTCACCATGCCCACCAAAAAGAACAGTCTCTGCTTCCCATCTGATCACACATTTTTCAGTAAAAATACAGTAACCGAAGAGTAACCGAAACAGGGATGACTTGTATTGTATTAAGCAGCCAAACGAACGCTTAAACTCTTCCCAAGAACTGTTATTGTGTATTTTCAGGGTTTTGCATGAGATCTTATCAAATATTTAAAATTTTATATTTGTATCCTACTGCCACGTGGCGGCACCGTGACCGGGATTATAGGGGTCCAAGTCGGTTGTGGGGTGTCTCATCTCAGAGTCTGGCTCCTTTAAGGCAAGAGGTTTTAAGTCAGCATGGCTCCAACCAGCCTGGCTCTAGGTGGCCAGCCACCCCAGGTTTCTTTGGGGTTACAGGGCATCTAACAAGCATTCCTTCCTCACACTGCCCGAAGCACTGCGAGATGTCAGAAAGCTGGACCAGGTGGAAAAAGATACTATTTTTCTGGGGGGTGGAGGGGGGGATCCACGTCCAAAGACCAGGCTGAATTTTTCCCTCTCCTGTCCACTGATTAAAAAGTACAATCAGTACTCACTGCTTGGGCTTTTAACTAGTTCAGCTGGGTACAAGCAGGGAAGAGTCCAGGCAGGTGCAGGAAAGACAGATTCGACCTGTGTTATTTCTTTGTAGTAGCTAAGAGTACAAGCTACACAACAGTAAGCAGGCAGAAAGAACAGGAAGAATGGAGTGTGAAACCCAGCGGGAGAGTCTGGACATCTGACTAGCCCAGTCGCCGCCAGGGCAAAAGTTTCCTCTTCCCTCAGCTGCAAACTCCTTTGCCTGTAAGATACTAGGACTAGCCCAAAAGCCTTTGTTAAAGTCTCTTCCAGCTCTAAAGCTCCCGTTTAATCCACGACACATATTAAATTAACCAGCTTCAAAATGCCGTTTTAATGCACTTGTTTACAACACTGAAACCGTGAGTCGTACATGATGACGTTCCTCACAGTTTATCTTGTTGGTAATTGAGGACATAATTGGCACAAATTATGTCAAAAGACTGTTCGCAATGGCTCACGAGGGACGATTCTGGAAAGGCAAGTGGGATGTGTTTGTCCTTTGTCTGCTACTGTTTCCATATGAACTGTGGAGGGAAGCAGAGCCTGTGGGGCACCGAGAAGAACTGAAAATTTCCAAATTCATTTCTACCCGGCTTGGAAAATCTTAGAAAAATTACAAATCATGAAAAGGTTGTAGGGACAACAGAGTTCGCGCAATTGTTCCGCCTACACCACATTAAAATTTGTTTGCATTTCCACATTGCAAAGCAGCATTCGGAGATGAAAGTCATTTTGAAATTTGCTGGGGAAACCAGTTGGGGATTAAATTTTTGCTCTAGGTAATTTTCAAAGTGGATTACTCTCCCTAAGGATAGACTAAATTTCACAGGTCACAAAGCAAAATTAGGTTTCTCCTAGAACACAATTTTTTGGAGCCCCAAACGTAAGCCTTGGGTAGCTACCCTGTCAGAGCGTTTGGGGTATTTAACAGGAGGAAGGTCTCACTGGTTTTAAACAAGCTGCTTCCCTGTGGCATAAGCAAAGCATTAAAAACAAGAATGAGGTTTCTTTTTTTAAAGCTTTACATTTTCTATTTGTATTTGGAAGGTTGGAATACTCCCATCATTTCAGCCAAGTTTCTAAGTATTACACTGTACAGCTAGTAACATTCAGGCGCAAGCGATTGGCAAGGCATTATTATGATAATGTCCTCAATTTTCGAGAGTAGTATTTGAGCTGATTGCTTTCTCAGAATACAAAACCCTGAGCCGTTTTCTGTAATTATACCAGATGCACTTTAAGAAGGGCTCTTCGTCTTGAAAAAAAAAACAGTCCTGCAACTACTGAGGTCTGTTTGGTTTCCTCCTGGAGAACACGGGAGCTGCCTATTGTCGCAGCGATAACGTTGCTTCTTGGTGGGCTCACAGCAGCCACGGCTGGGCTAATTTGCTTAGCATATGTTATGCTGCAGCCTCATGATCTTGCTCTACACCGAGAGGAGGGCCAGGCATAGTTTGGGATTGTTAAAACGGTTTCAGTGGCACTACTCAGTTCAGAAAATCAAACTGCAGAAGTTTCAAATGTGCTCCTATTTGACCATAGATGGGCAAGCAGCGACCTCCATGTTTCTAAGGACAAATCATGCCCTGGGTCTCTCTGAACCCTGCCACCACCCCAGACCCCCAGGGCCAGCTTCATGGGCATGCAACCTGTGCAGTCCAACAGGGTCCCACACTCAGAAGGACCCTGCACTTGGTTTAATGCTCTGCTGTCGCCATCTTGAAATTCTTAATAATACTTGAACAAGGGGCCCCACTTGTCATTTTGCACTGGGTCCCACAAACTATGTAGCCAGTCCTGCTACATAAGCCATGCCAAAGCCTGGGTTACTGCGAAGACGCCCCTGCTCCCAGCCTGCCCGGGATGCTGGGCTGACCCACTCAAAATCGCTCTTGGCTCACTTGATTCTTCAGCCTGGCTTGGAATCTCTAGTGGCACCCAACTGCCCCCATAACGGAACCCCACTCCTCTATCTAACTTGGGGCCTCCTATAGTCTAGTCCAGTCCCAGTCTCCCAACCCCTCCCCCCTCCTCCCTCCCACGTTCTCTTTTCTGTCCCTCATCTTTGTCTTTGTTCATGTTTCTGGACCCAGCTCACAGGCAGGACTCTTGCACTTCCTTCTCTTCTGTTTTTTGCATTTCTATATCTGGGGCTGCACTGTTTACACAGCAGTGTACCACCACCCACTCACAAGCACCAGCTCCCTCTCCTTGATCTGACATCTTCAGGGACTGCCTCCTTCCCTCAACTGCAAGCCTCCTGGAACGAAACCTTCCATCCTGTCCTGTGCTTTGAACCCCTACATACCAGGCAGAGCTAGGCCATCTTAGCTGTAGAAGGACAAATACTGGGTGGATGGTCACCAACACTGGGAAAGTGAATAATTATTTTTAAAAATCCAGAATATCCAGATTAATATAAAACTGGTTTGGGCAGTTTGAATGATGCAGACAATGGCCTCAGTTCTTCTGTCCTTTGTGCATCAGACACAGTTAAGTGACTGGCAGAAGGAGAGGAGCCATCACCCTGCACATGACCTCAGCATCAGGTAAGAGGTTCATCTACACACCAATATTACCCATCTTTTCAACGTTCCCCACCTGGCCATCTAATGGAGCCTTTAACACGCCAGCTCTCCAGGAAACCACCTGACTTTCTATAAGGGCGACCAGAAGGGGAAGAGAAGAGAAAGCTCCATGGCACATAAAATCTAATGACAGCCATGGCGTCTGTACAGTTCTTGTTCCCCAAGGTTATTTTGACAAAGGTACTTAGCAAACTCAGCATTTAGACAAAACCAGGTTCTCCCATTTGGGGAGGCCCTCTTTGTTCTGCCTTCTTTAATATTTTCTTACTTTTCAAGTAACAGAGGCAGGATTAAAATGTGGAATAAACTAGGAAATCATGATCAACTTAGGACAGAGACACCGGGAGGGGAGGCTGGTTTTCCCCCAACTCACCCACCACTGAGTCTCCAGATTCTGATAAATCAATGGGAAACAGAATCCCAGGGAGAAATGAGTTTGGAATGATATAAATACCAAGCTCTTGGACTACAGAAAGGTAACCTACCTGTTGGTCAGCAGTCCTATGAAAGGGTTGGTGAGGAGCTGGACCGTGGCTTTAGAGGCGAACAGCAGGCCGACCTGCACGTTTTCATTCAGGAGGTCTTGGTCTTCCTTGGGGCAGTCGGAAGGGGCAGTGGACGTGTTGGTCACCATGTGCTGAGTGGTGGTCTTATGTAGCTGCCCCAGCTCAGGGCCTCCGGTGGTGTTCCCGGTGACCATGGTGGAGTTGTCATAATAGGAGAAGATGCTTTGGAAGCTGCCCGTGGTAGAGGCCATGCGCCCTGGCTTGGCAGTCTGGGTTTCTGTAGCATTTTTCTCATGCTCAATGCTGTACAAGTAACTGGGGATGATGGGTACTAGGGACAAGGGCAGAACAGAAAGTGGTGATCACCCTGAAAGCCCCCCCAGGACAAAAGCCAGGAAGATACAGTCACATCAAATGTCCAACAAGGTCCAGAGAGGGGCATACGTACCCCAGAAATGGGACCTCTAGGTTGGCTACCGGTACTGACAGAGGGACAAGTTCACATTGCTTAGTTCACCAAACAGAACAAAACCCCCAGGGGCACTGAGAGTTCTGTCTAGTCTCAGAGGCAACTACTTTGCCAACTACTGCAGCCCCCCAGAGATTTTGTGTTTGTTTGTTTCATTTGTGCAGTTTCTCATTAGGGTTCCCTCAACAGGAATATTCCAGAAAGGCTAAGTGTGGTCTGAGGCCAAGTCAGTTCTGACCTGAGGTCAACCGGCACTTCTTGGAAAGAGAAGCTCAAAAGACACTTAAATGAATGAATCAAGGAAATACAAACAGAAATTTCATTATGTGTCTTAGAAAAATAATAACCTGCAGGAAGTAATAATTTGGAAATCCTGCAACAGTTCCCTTCATCTTTGTATTTCCTGAGTGGGAATCTGCATTTTTCATACAACCTGGAAGATTTAAGAATTCCTAAGACTTTCGAAAAGGAACAGTAAAATTTGTTTAATGTAATAGAAGCTCTGGGCACGTGTGTGACAACAGAATGTTCAGGACGAAGGAGAGGTGAGGCCATTGTCACTGAGCAAATAAGCCGTACAGCTCTGGACACGCCTTTCAGTGAAAACCTATTTGCTGCTCCGAAAACTGGTCCTAAGCACCCTACAGATGGAGAGAATGGATATAATTCTTAAAGTACAAACCCGTTTAAAGTCCAAATGAGAAATCATTTTTTTATTCATTAAAAATTGGGATATTTTTAAGCAAAAGAATATCAAACACATACTTATCTGTTCATGGAGCTCATTAAGACTTGGATTTCAACTATTTAGTTTTTCAAAAATCCATTATATGAAAAAGGTTGAAACCCACATTGTTCAAATTGCCCTTGAAATAGGTCCTAAAATGTTTTCATCTTAAGTCATTCACCCACAGAATATATTTAAATGTCACTTTTTTGCAGGGAGGGATGTTGGTTTGTTCCTTTGTTACACTGAATTAACCCACCTTTTGGGTTGCATGATAATCAGTATAACATTATTTGGAACTTTGGGAATTGCTCCTGCTTAACAGAAATCTTTTTCATAACAGTAAAGTGGGCAAGGGGAAGCAGAGAATTATCAAGAGGAAACATACATTCTGCGTCTTGTCGGATGTCACATTTTGACCTGACCACCAGGAAACGAAGCCACAAACGGGGCTCCTACAAGCCCAGCGCGGCAGCCTTCGGGTATGCATTTTTGCAGCTCGTGTTCAACTTTTACGAGCAGGCGCGGAGCTCCCGGAGCGCGCTCTGGGAAGGGGAGCGCCCGGGGAAGGGTGCCCGGCGACGCGGGGCAGCCAGCCAGTACCTACCCACAACGGTGAGCAGCATGTTGTCCAGCAGCAGCGCGATGAATACGATGAACAGGATGAGCTTCCGTGAGTGGCGGCTCTCCTGCACCCAGCGGAGCAGCGCCAGCTCGCTCAGGGCCATGGCTCCGGGGCTGGCTGCGGGCGCGGCACGCGGTGAGGGGCTGCAGTGGACCTGGCGACACCCTTCTGCCCGACTCCCAATACCCAGCCTTCGCCAGCTGCAGAAGGGACGGTCCGGGAGCACGCGCACGGGCGCCCGGAACGGCCCCGGCGCCCCACCCTCGGCTCACCTGTGCCGCGCGCGTCCTCACGAGCGCCGTCGGGGACCGAACCTGGGGCCCGTGAGGCGCTGCCTGGCTCTCGCCACCCACTAAGTGTCCCGCTTCTCCGCCTGATTCTTCAGCGCTCTCCAAAGCGCTGCGGCACCCCGCAGACTGCGCTCCCTGCGCCCGGCTTTTTGGAGCTACCCCGAAGACCCGCGCGAGGAGCTTTGGAGGCCCTCCCCGCCCTCCCCCAGCCCCACTCAGCCCCGCGCTCCCAGGCGAAGCCCTTCCTCCAGCGCTGTGCCTGGCCTGCAGGGCGCAGTGTCGGCGTTACCTGAGGTCGCCGGCCGCCGCGGCTGCTGGAGTCCTCTACGCCGGCACCACCTCCCGTCCGGGTGGCTCCGGGTCTCAGTCTCCGCCCCGAGCGCCCGGCCGCAAACGCTCTGTTTACGGGGTCCGGCCCTGACGTCACGGCCGGCGCGGAGCCGGGCGGGGGGCTGGGGCGCCCTGGCCTCTGCCCGCCCCCTGCCGTCGCTGCACCGGAGGCCACCGCCTCCTGTCCCTGCCCGCGTAGCAGCGGTGCCTCCACACTCACCCAGATCCAGCGCCTCCCTGCCCACTATGCGGCTGGGTCCCGGAGGCTGCTCCGTCCCGCGCCGTCCGGACTGCAGACCCTCTCCCGTCCCCGCGAGTGACTGTGCATCCTGGGAACCTGGGCCTGGGGTGAGGCGGCAGGGACGCAGAGAGAGTGGTCACAGGCCCCAAGACGAGGAAGCAGGGGTCCCTGGTGCAAGGTTCGGTGGCCGAGGTGAGAAGTCAGGGACCTGTGCGCTCTTCTGGCTCCAAGTCCCAGCTGGAGCAGTTTTGGGCCAGTCTTCTGGCCTTGAGGACATGAAGGTCACGGGGTGAGTGCGACAGGGCAAGGGGAGAGGATGCTGGGAGCCAAAGACAGCGCTTTGTTTCCTGGAGAGGCAGCCCTTCACACCGCAGCCCCCCTCCCCTACAGGCCTCACCCACCTCTGGTGCCTGATGCAGGGTGGCACTCCAGGACTTTCGGCCTAGGGGCCTCAGACACCCTCAAGCTGATGATGTGGAAATGGGGAAAGGAGAAGCCTCTCAGCATCACCCCACAGTGGGAGTAGGGGCAGGTGAGGGCCCCAAGCCCTTGAGTCCAGGTCTCAGAAAGCGAAAGCAATGGGCCTGGGGCTCTAGGGCCACCAGGAGCACCTCGCACCAATAGGGGGACACTGGAGGTTAAGTGAGCTCCTTGCACCTTAGGGACAGGCTCAGGGGACAATTGTTCCAGGCCCTGTGTGCTGCACACACCCCCAACCCCCCACCACCATGCTAGACCTAGTGGTGGAGGGGAGTCTGGTTTAAGAGATGTGGTTACGAGAGGCAGTAAACCATCTGTTTGTGGCTGATCCAGAGCTGTTATCCTTGGAAGAAAGGCCTGGCGATCTACTTCTGAAAAATCAGCCACTGAAAACCTTAAGGAGCACAGTTGTTCTCTGACACACATGGGATCTCCATGAGTGGGAATCGACTCCATGGAAACTGTTTTCAGTTTATAAACAGAAGAGAAACAAATAGATACCCTCTGTCAGCTGGAGCTTTGGAGGCCCTTCTAAGAGGCCTGAGGAACAGGAGCTATTTTCTTGGAAAGCTGCTTAGAATAAATGCTATCCTGTCGCAGCCCCTCCGCAGACCAGAGTCCGATCTTGTTTTATTAATGTGGGCTTGTTTTCAGCTGGAGATGACCGCTCAGAGTAGCGGCGCAATGTGTGGTGGCCTCCACCCTCACGCCTTCTCACTTCCTCCAGCAGCACATCACGCTTCCCATTGCTGCCCCTCATGTGTGAGAAAGATGGTTGCGTAAGTCAGTAGGTCAGTAACCCGGGGACTCCGGGATGTTCCGGGATGTGTGCAACTTAAATATTAAACAGGAAAGAGAGAAGGAAAACCACTTAGGAGGGGACAGCAGATGGCAGGGGGCTGTTGAAGATGACTGTGAGGGGTTTCACATTCGTAGAGTGACCCCTCAGGACCCAGTCCAACAGGGCCTCCCGCTGGAGTCTCAGAACCCAGAGACGCAAGCCCTGCCCAAGAGAGGCGTAATGGTGAAGGGCTCCTGTCAGGATGCTGCCACTTCCTTGCTCGGTGACCCTGGGCAGGTTGCTTATCCTTTCTGTGCCTCAGTTTCCACGTCTCTGAAGTGGGGATACAAATTGGACCAACTGCAGGATTGTTGTGAGGATGAAAGGGGAGTGCACAGGCACCATTTCGCACAGTGCCTGGCACAGAGGCGGAGCTCGGGAAGTGTTGGCCGTTCATTCTTCAGCGAATATTTGTGGAGAGCCTGCCGTGTCATAGATGTTGCGGAGACAGTAATGACCCAAACAGATGAAATCTCTGCCCTCAGGATGCTTACGTTCTGGTGTAACAACATCATAACAGTGGACATAGGAAGCCACACCAGAGCCCAGCCCAGCCAGCTGGCGGAAGATGGTGCCAGGGAAAATCCCACCTCCCGATCTCTGCCACCACCTCTGGAGCACCAGGGCCTACAGCAGGGTCTTCCAGCTTTTTGTTCACACATGCCCTAACAGAATTTTTTTAAATATGTATGTACTCCTCACATATTTTTAAGTTAGCATCTAAATTTTTTTTTACCATAAATTTAAATAGTTTGGGGGTATATTGTATATATAAAATTATTGTATATATGAATATATAATTATTATATTGCTCTTTTAAGCAGAATAATATAAATGTGATAAAACATAAACGTGAAGAAAATGCAACACCATTACACTCTTTAAAAATATGAACAAGTTATTCTTTTCAACAGTCTAAAATTTTGTATTGTTTCCTTTACGCCTTCAAAGTATATTTTCATTCCACTGCCAACAGAATTTTATCCTACTCCAGTATGCTTTTGGAGCTCTGGTGGCGAAATGGTTAAGAGCTCGGCTGCTCACCAAAAGGTCAGCAGTTAAAATCCACCAGTTGCTCCTTGGAAACCCTACGGGGCAGTTCTGACTCTGCCCTCTAGGGTCATTATGAGTCGGAATCGGCTCATAAGCATGGGTTTGGTTTATTTGTTTTTTTTCATAAGCTTTTAAAAGGAGCCAGATGGCCCAATTATTAAGCACTTGGCTGCTAATCAAAAGGTTGGTGGTTCGAACCCACCCAGCAGCTCTGCAGGACAAAAACCTGGTGATCTGCTCCCATAAAGATTACAGCCTAGGAAACCCTATGGAGGCAGTTCTCCTCTGCCCTATAGGGTCTCTGTGACTTGGAATCAAATTGACAGTACACAACAGCCAACACCGCACCACAATATGTTTTTGATCATTTAAATTCTTTATTCATCACCTTACCTATTATATGAACTGCAGCAAATATCTGAACACACTCAAACCAGAAAACCAAACTTACTGCCATCGAGTCAATTCCCACTCATAGCGGTCCTGTAGGACAGAGGAGAACCGTCCCACAGGGTTTCCAAGGTTGTAAATCTTTAAGGAAGCAGACTGCCACATCTTTCTCCCTCGGAGCCGCTAATGGTTTCAAACCACTGACCTTTCAATTAGCAGCCAAGCGCTTTAACCACTACGCCACCAGGGCTCCCTCTGAATACACTAATACATATTAAATTTTTAAGATTTCTCCTCACCATAAGGCTCTAAGTTTAAAATTTTTTTTTAGGATTGTGTTATTATAACAATTATCAATGATATACAATTGTTCAAGCACCATACATATAATAGGAATTGTTATAAATAATTTTTAGACATGAAAAAGGAAATCGTACTGGAAATGCATTTCCTAAGGAGATAGATGGGGAGCTTTTTGGAGCCTTGATTGAAGGCACTTTCTCAGACACAAATACTGTCTCGTTGTTTCGCACTCTGGATGCTTTTACACCTAGGACAATAAAACACAGCAATCTAATCCTTGCAGAGCGTCCAGCAGACGGTAGGTGCTCAGCTCTTTAAGGGCTCTTTGTGTTTGGAAAATTGAATGCACTGAATGCATGGAAAGTGTAGGTGGAAAAATCATCTGGTGTCCCCTTCCCCTCAGCTCCCAAGAACTTGGAACAGACTTATCCCCTGGGTGTTAAACTGAAATACAAATAATGGCTCAAAGCAGAGATGAACAAAGTGACCCTGAAGTAACACAATGGCACCTAGGTGAAAACATGGTGGAGTCTGACCTCCTCTAACTTCACAAGGGGGAAGGAGACTCCAGATCAACAGCCCAAGGTCGATTCCTTTGAGGTGGAGGTCATAGATGCCTCCTCTCTCCGCCGTCTTTACCAACTCTGACACCAACCATCCCTTCCACGGCACTCTACTTCTCTGCTGGCTTCGATAATTCATTGCAATGGCCACACAGAACTCACAGACCATACTCATGATTGTGGTGTTTATCAGGGAAGTAACAGGTTACAATTCAGGTTCAGGAACACTCAGGATACAGTTCTTCCATCAGGACAGCCTCTTTTCAGCTGTGTTCGCAGGCACACCTGTCTCTGGCCCTAGACCTCTGCCCTTCTTGGCAAGTGTTACGAAGCTCAATAAGTGACAAGTGTTACAAAGTGCCAATAAATCCTCAGAGGCGCTCCAGGCGCTCAGCTTTCTCGATCCGTGGGCCAGGAAGCTCACTGCTAGGTCTCCTGCCAATCTCTCCTGCCACTTCTTCTCTTCAGGGTTACAGCTTGCTCTCTTTCTCAGTCTTCTGGTTCCAGGAGCTTCTCAGCGCAGGGATGCCAGGTCCAAATGACATGCTGGCTCCTGGCTGCTCTTCCTTGGTAGTGATGGGATTCGCTCTTTCCCACCTCTGGGATGGCTCACCTCAAGCACAGCAGGATGGCAAAACCGACCAATCCCTTTGGTGGGCCACCATTACCATATCTGCACAGTCCCACTCAATCACTTGGGTGGGAGTTACAAGACCATGGCTAGGCCACACAGAAGTGATCCATCACACCACACTAGGCTAGCAAAACTTGCTCTACTAGTTAACCCATGTGTAGAGAAGGAAGGTGAAGTACCCAGTAGAGAGCCAGGCACAGGAGAAGACACAGGCTGTTTGCAGAAGGGGAAGCCCAAACGGCTGCCGAGCTCATGAAGAGGCACTCAGCTCACCAGTCATCAGATAAATGCCAATTCAAATGACAGTGAGACACAGCTCTGCTCCCATTGGACTAGAAAAAATTAGGAAGTAGGGTAATGACATTTTGGGGGAAGATTCAAGGAAATGGGGACCTTTCCTCTGGGGTGGGGTGGGGACTGGTGTGGCTTTTCTGGAGAGCAATCAGAAGTGTTTGGTGGGATTAAGTAACCCCACACCCTCTGGTCTAGCAAACTCTCTACTCATCTGTGTCTCAGGAAATCCCTGCTCAGGTCCTACGGGGACATGGACGGGGATAGTCATTGCAGTGTTGTCCATTGCAGTGGGGGGTGGAGGCAACTTAGGATTCCATCACTAGGAAATAAATGAGTAAAACATGCAGGATGCCCACTGGGGAACCATGTAACCCTTGAAAGGAACACTCTGGGTTACACATGTCTGTTGGCAAATTTTACAAAATGTTGAGAAGAGAAGGAGAAGAAGAGCAAGTTCTATAGCACAATCCAATATTTGTGCATTAAAAGCACACGGAACTCCACTACATATCATGAAGGCTTCATTCTTATTCAAAGATATGTATCAAGTGCATGGGAGTGGATGCCTTCACGGGAGGGGCTCAGAGTGGGGATCTGGGGTGAGGCAGCAAGTCAGTGTAAACCAGGAGAGGGGCTTTTCGAGGACCAATAACTATGGTACGCTCGGAACCAAGATGGAGTTAACTCAAGTCTCTGTACACAAGGTCCCAAAAAAGGGCACATCCATTAAAAGGGGCTGTGGACATGGATGCCCAGGAAATGGAAAAGCTTTCAGTACAGAGTTGACTGTACTGACCCACAGACCATCTGTGCAACTATCTCCCCGGGAAACTGGCTCTGTCTGAAGGTTGTTGTTGTTAGGTGCTGTCAAGTTGGTCCCAACCTGTAGCAACCTTATGTACAACAGAATGAAACACTGCCCGGTCCTGCACCATCCTCACAATCATTGCTATGTTTGAGCCCATTGTTGCAGCCACTGTGTCAATTCATCTCATTGACAGTCTTCCTCTTTTTCACTGACCCTCTACTTTACCAAGCATGATGTCCTTCTCCAGGGACTGGTCCCTCCTGATAATATGTCCAAAGTAAGTTAGACAAAGTCTCTCCATCCTCCCTTCTAAGGAGCATCCCAACTGTACTTCTTCCAAGACAGATTTATTCGTTCTTCTGGAAGTCCGTGGTATATTCAATATTCTTCACCCACACCATAATTCAAAGGCATCAATTCTTCTTTGGTCTTCCTTATTCATTGTCCAGTTTTTGCAGCATATGAGGCAACTGAAAATACCATTGCTTGGGTCAGGCGCACCTTAGTCTTCGCGGTGACATCTTCGCTTTTTAACACTTTCAAGAGTTCTTTTGCAGCAGATTTGCCCAATTCAATATGTCATTTGATTTCCTGACTGCTGCTTCCATGGGCATTCATTGTGGATGCAAGTAAAACGAAATCCTTGACAACTTCAATATTTTCTCCTTTAATCATCATGTTGCTTATTGGTTCAGTTGTGAGGATTTCTGTTTTCTTTATGTTGAGGTGTAATCTATACTGAAGGCTGTAGTCTTTGATCTTCGTCAGTAAGCGCTTCAAGTCCTCTTCATTTTCAGCAAGCAAGGTTGTGTCATCTGCACATTGCAGGTTGTTAATGAATCTTCCTCCAATCCTGTTGCTGCATTCTTCTTCATATAGTCCAGCTTCTCTGATTATTTGCTCAGCATACAGGTCGAATACATATGGTGAAAGGACACAACTCTGATGCAGAACTTTCCCGACTTTAAACACAGTATTGCCTTGTTCTGTTCGAACAACTGCCTCTTGATCTATGTATAGGTTCTGCATGAGCAAAATTAAGTGTTCTGGAATTCCCATTCTATGCTGTGTTATCCATAATTTGTTATGATTCACACAGTCGATTGCCTTTGCATAGTCAATAAAACACAGGTAAACATCTTTGTGGTATTCTCTGCTTTCAGCCAGGATCCATCTGACATCAGCAATGATATCCCTCATTCCAGGTCCTCTTCTGAATCTGGCTTGAATTTCTGGCAGTTCCCCGTCCATGTACTGCTGCAACCACTTTTGAATGACCTTCAGCAAAATTTTACTTGCGTGTGGTATTAATGATATTGTTCAATAATTTCTGCATTCTGTTGGATCATCTTTCTTTGGAATGGGCACAAATATGGATCTCTTCCTGCCAGTTAGCCAGGTAGCTGTCTTCCAGATTTCTTCCCGTTTCAGAGATGAGTGAGCACTGCCAGCTCTGCATCCATTTGTTGAAACATCTCAACTGGAGTCACCAATGCCTTCAGTACAGCTTGGACTTCATCCTTCAATACCATCAGTTCTTGATCATATCCTACCTCCTGAAATGGTTGAACCTCAACCAGTTCTTTCTGGTACAATGACTCTGTGTGTTCCTTCCATCTTCCTTTGATGCTTCTGGTGTCGTTGAATATTTTGCCCATAGAATCATTCAATATTGCAACTTGAGGTTCGAACTTTTTCTTCAGTTCTTTCAGCTTGGGAAATGCCAAGCATGTTCTTGCCATTTTGGTTTTCTAACTCCAGGTCTTGGCACATTTCATTATAATAGTTTATTTTGTCTTCTCAAGCCACCCTTTGAAATCTTCTCTTCAGCTCTTTTACTTCATCATTTCTTCCTTTTGCTTTAGCTACCTGACATTCAAGAGCAAGTGTCAGAATCTCTTCCCACATCCATTTTGGTCTTTTATTTCTTTCCTGTCTTTTTAATGACCTTTTGCTTTCTTCATGTATGATGTCCTTGATGTCATCCCACAACTTATCTGGTGTTCGGTCATTAGTGTTCAATGTGTCACACCTATTCCTGACATGGTCTCTAAATTCAGGTGGGATATACTCAAGATCATATTTTGGCTCTCGAGGACTAGTTTTAATTTTCTTCAGCTTCAACTTGAACTTGCATATGAGCAACTGGTGGTGTGTTTCACAGTCAGCCCCTGGCCTTGTTCTGACTGATGATATTGAGCTTCTCCATCACCTCTTTCCACAGATGTAGTCAATTTGATTCCTGTGTATTCCATCTGGTGCAGTCCACATATATCGTCACCGTTTATGTTGTTGAAAAAAGGTATCTGCAATGAATAAGTCATTGATGTTGCAAAATTCTATCATTCAATCTCCGGCATCATTTCTATCACCAAGGTCATATTTTCCAACTACTGATCCTTCTTTGTTTCCAACTTTCAAATTCTGATCATTGGTAATTATCAATGCATCTTGACTGCATGTTTTATTAATTTCAGACTTCAGAAGCTGGTAAAAATCTTCCATTTCTTCATCTTTGGCATTAGTGATTGGTGCATAAATTTGAATAATAGCTGTATTAACTGTTCTTCCTTGTGGGCATATGGATATTATCCTATCACCTACAGTGTTGTACTTCAGGGTAGATCTTGAAATGTTCTTTCTGGCAACGAATGTGACACCATTCCTCTTCAATTTGTCATTCCCAGCATAGTAGACCATACAATTGTCTGATTTAAAATGGCCAGTGCCAGTCCATTTCAGCTCACTAATGCCTGGGATATCAATCTTTACATGTTCCATTTCATTTCTTAGGACTTCCAATTTTCCTAGCTGATTATTAATGGGTGTTTGCAGCTGTTTCTGCAATTTTGAGTCACGCCACTTCATCAAATGAAGTTCCTAAAAGCTTGACTCCATTAAGGTTGACTCTGCTTTGAGGAGGCAATTCTTCCCCAGTCATATTTTGAGTGCCTTCCAACCTGAGGGGCTCATCTTCCAGCACTATACCAGACAATGTTCCGTTGCCATTCATAAGGTTTTTACTGTGTGATCTTTTTTGGAAATAGACCACCAGGTCCTTCTTCCTGGTCTATTTTAGTCTGGAAGCTCCACTGAAACCTGTCCATCATGGGTGACCCTGCTGGTATTTGAAATACCAATGGCAAAGCTTCCAGCATCACAGCAACACACAAGCCACCAGAGTACAACAAACTGACAGATGAGTGGTGGTAGAAAATGGTACCAGGTGAAAACTGGGATCCTCAGAAAAGAATGAAGAGCATCGAAAAGCCAGCTAAGTGCAAAATACTTTTTTTTAAACTTTTCCCTCTTAATTTCTTTATAAATCTTTCTATAAAATTAAAATTATAGGAGGACCTCATACCATCAAGAAAGCAGTGCTGGGAGCAGAGCACGTCCTTTAGACCGGGGTCCCTGCGCCAAGAAGCTCCTAGTCTCGGGGAACACTGATGAGAAAGCCGAGAGAGAGAAAGCCTTCCCCTGGAGCTGACACCTTGAATTTGGACTTTTAGCCTACTTTGGCTGTGAGGAGATAAACTGCTCTTCGTTAAAACCAAAAAAAAATAAAAATTAAAATTAAAATTATAACATTGTCTTGAGTTTATGACATGTAGTTTATTATTTATAACATCTGTAACTTAAAGGATAGGGAGGATATGGGCCTATACACAGTGGCCAGATTTCTATATTTTACATGAAGTAGTATATTATTAACTGTAAGCAAACTGTAGAAGGTTAAGGATGTCTACTGTAATACCTAGGGCAACCATTGTAAGAATAAAGCAAAAAAGAACAACTAAACAGCTAAAAGGAAAATTAAAATTAAATGGAATTTTAAAAAATGCTCAAATAATTAAAAAAGGAGAAACAGATGAACAAAAAACAGAGGAGACAAGTAGCTCAGCGACTCAGTGGTTAAAAGCTTGGCTGCTAACAAAAGGTCAGCTGTTCGAATCCACCAGCTGCTCCTTGGAAACCATATGGGGCAGTTCTACTCTGTCCTACTGTAGGGTCGCTATGAGTCAGCATCAACTCAACATCAACGGCTTTGGTTTTAGGTTTTGGATGTATCAATAATAACATTAAATGTTAATGGACACTTCAATTAAAAGACAGAAATTGTCAGAATGGGTAACAAAATACAATTCCCAACTCTATGTCGTCTATAAGAGACACTCTTTAAATATAATGATACAGGTATGGTGGAAGTAAATGGATGGAAAAGATATCATTTAAACTGTCAGCATAAGAAAGCTGAAGTGGCTGTATTGATATCAGATAAAACAGATTTCAAAACAAAATTTTAAACAGAGGTAAAGAAGGAGCTTTCATAATGATAAAGGGGGTCGATTCAGCAGGAAGACGTAACAATCACGTGTCTGCATCTGACAATACCAACCAATAAACCAAACCAGCTGTCATGAGTTGATTCCGGCTCCTGGCGACCCCACGTGTTTCTGAGCAGAACTTCGCATGGGGTTTTCCACAGCTGTGACCTTTCAGAAGTAGATTAGCAGTCCTTTCTTCTAAGGCGTCTCTGGGTGGATTTGAACTGCCAGGCTTTTGGCTTAGTAGCCGAGTGCTTAACCATTGGTGCCACTCAGGGACTCCACTTGATAACAGAGCTTCAAACTGTATGAAACAAAAGCAGTCAGAGTTAAAAGAAGTAGACAATTCTACAATCATCGTTGGAGAATTGAGGGCCCTTTCTCAACAATTGATAGACTGTCTAGACCAAAACATCACTGGACATCGAAGATCAGAAGAGTGCTCTCACGGTCAGTTGACATTACGGAGCGCCACACTGGGCAAAAGCAGAACTCACGCTCCTTTCACACGCTCACGGGAAGTCTTAGCCAGACCTGCCTCATTCAGTTAAAGGGTTTTTTCCTACCCGCTTCTTTCTTCCAATTGTTTAACACGCATATAAATAATGAGGCAACAATTTTTTTAAAAAAAGAAAGAAAAAGTATTCTACTCTCATGCTTTTCTGAGTTCTTGTGCGTCTGCACAGGAAAAGGGTCTTTTCTCTGTAAAATTTAACCAAATGGACTGTTCTGGTTTTAAGAGATAACCGCAGAGCCAATGTCAATTTACTTGAAGGATGCCTTGCTGACTGCCAATGAAATTAAGATATAGACGCTCTAACTGAATAATTCAATCATTGGATTAACTGGCCTCATACCATTATCTGAACCATGCGGGTCTCCAGGTTTGGCCACTTTAATAGAATCACTACCCTTTCTGAGGACATTTGCTGTAATTGGAGGCCGCAGAGGAGCCGGCCAGCTATGATTAGCTTTATGTGGCCTCAATCCTCCTCTCTCACCTGGACTACCACAGTCACCCCTATGGCTGCCCTGACGTCCACTCAGCCTCCTACAGTCCACCCTCCTCACCAGCCCGAGAGCCCCAGAACACAGATGTGGTCACACCACTCCCTGCCTGAAACCCCTCAGTGGCCCTGCTCTTGGACAATGTCAAATGGCTTCCACATGGCCCAGCCACTCTCTCCAGCTTTATGGGCCACGTTGCCTCTTCCCCTCTGATCTCAAATCGGATTCCCTTGTAATTATTTGGGCTGTTGCATGGTTCAGATGTTGTTGTGTACCCCCTGGGTCCTAGCATTCTAGCCTGAGGAGCCCTGGCCTGGGAGGCCCTGTCTGGGTTGGGCCCTGCAGCCTCCACTCGCCCCTGCCTTCCTCTTCCAGCCACAATGGGCTCCTTACAGAAAGGGTTCTTTGCCCCACTGCTTTGCACACTCTGTTCCTTCTGCCTGGGAATCTCTTCCTCTCACTCTTTGGTTATCTCTTGCTCATTCCTAGTCTTCCACCTGTTCTCCATACACACTGTTCTCCTTCCAACCCCAGGGCCTTCGCTCGGCAGGTCTTCCTGCCTAGAATGTCCTTTCCCCTCCCCCTTTTTATCTAGTTAATTCCCCTTAGCCTTTATATCTCAGCTCAAGATTTTTTCTCATGGAGGTCTTCCCCAGTCCCTATGCTCTTCTCCCCAGTCTATACTGACAGGCCCCTAACCCTCTCCTTCCTGGCACTTCTCATTATAATCACGTTGTACCAATGTGACTGTGATTCATACCTGGCTTCTCCATCCCTCCCCGCTGTGAGCTCAGGGCAGGCAGGGCCTTCGGGGTGCTTTGCTCACCCCTGTATCTCCAGAGCTCCACACTGTGCTGGCACAGAGTAATAAAAACAAAACCCGTTGCCATCGAGTCAATTCCAACTCATAGCAACCCTATAGGACAGAGTAGAACTACCCCCATAGAGTTTCCTAAGGAGTGGCTGGTGGATTCGAACTGCTGACCTTTTTGGTTAGCAGCCTGTAGCTCTTAACCACTGTGCCACCAGGGCTCCCCAAACCCATTGTCATCAAGTCGACTCTGACTCATAGCAACCCTATAGGACAGAGTAGGACTGCCTCATGGGGTTTCCAAGGAGCAGCTGGAGGATTCAAACTGCTGACCCTTTGGTTAGCAGCCTGAGCTCTTAAGTGTGCAATAAACGCCTGTAGTTTATTCAAGTTCCCTGGTCACTTGAGCAGTGAGGCCATCAGAAGGGAACTCAGTTGTCAGTTCTCCCATGAGACCTTGCCCTAACTGCCTGTCTCCTCAAGGGCCCAGGGGTGCTCTCAGTCTGGCCTCCAGCGTTTGCATAAGTGATTTCATCTGCCTGGCGTGCCCACCCTCTTCCTCTATCCAAGTTCTTGCCTCCTCCTACCTGGTTTGGCTTAGAAAACCTGTTTTCCATCATCCCGCCAACTGACCAAAATCTCATCCAATTTATGATGCAACAAGAGATTGCTGTCTCTGCCCCAAATAAACGGATCATTTATGCCCCCTCCTTTCCTAGAAGCTGTCTGCAGTAGCACTCCGCCCCCACCCCCCATCCGTGTTCCTATGTTCCTTCCTGACTCAAGTCTGCTTAGGCAGATCCCCCACCTCAAATGTCCTGCCTGCCCTTGGCCAGACGAGCCTAGCCAGAGCAAAATGTCCAGATGTCATCACATGGACACTTCTACACCATCAAAGCTGGAGACCCACAACCACAGCATCGGCCTTTTCCGACTCTATCAAAGGGCTTCTCTTCTCTCTTTAACCCCTCATTCTCCGCCTCCCTCCCTCCTGGCCCTGTCTCCACCTCCTACTGCTCCAGCAGCCTCCAAGCTCGCCTCTCTGGGACCAGGTCCCACCTCCAACCCAACAGTGACTCAGCGGCCCCTCCCCAGCTCAAGAGCCTAAGGTGGCTCCTTGATACCTCCTGTCTAAACCCTTCTGCCTGGCCGTCAAAGTTGTCTGTAATCGTTCCCCAAATCCCACCCTCTGCTCTGATTTGACAGACCCCTCACTGCCCCAGAAACAGTCATCATTCATGCTGTTTTCCTCAGCCTTCTGCTTGCCCCAGAGCCCAGCTCAAGCCTTGGATGACTACTGCAGCCTCCCTTGGGGTTCTGCCTCTCAGAACATATCATGCCCTCATAGTCTGCTCCCCACTGTCATGGATTGAATTGTCTCCCCAAAAAATATCTGTCAACTTTGCTGGGTCATGATTCCCAGTACTGTATGATTGATTTCCCTATATGTTGTAGATCCTATCACTATGATGTAATAAGATGGATTAGTGGCAGTTATATTGATAAGATCGACAAGATTAGATAGTGTCTTCAGCTAATCTCTTTTGAGATGTAAAAGAGAGAAGCAAGCAGAGAGACATGGGGACCTCATTCCACCAAGGAAGCAGTGCCAGGAGCAGAGAGCGTCTTTTGGACCTAAGGTTCCTGCGCTGAGATTCTCCCAGACCAAGGGAAGACGGATGAATCACAAAGACCTTCCTCCAGAGCTAACAGAGAAAGCCTTCCCCTGGAGCTGACGCCCTGAATCTGGACCTCTAGCCTACTGGACTGTGAGAGAATACACTTCTCTTTGTTAAAGCCATCCACTTGTGGTATTCCCGTTATGGCATTTTTCCCTAATCAGTTCACCTGGGCCCATTCTTCTCCCTTCCCGCCACCAGCATCCCCAGCTGGACTATCAACTCCTTGAAAGCAAATAGGCTGTTTCCTTCTCCTGTCTCCCAAGGGCAGCTTGCACAGTGCCACTCTCAGAGCAAGTCCATGGACCTAGCATCAGATGGGAGTGAGGAGCCCTGGGGTCAGAGGTGACTCTGCCCCAGCCAGCTGGGCCTCAGTTTCCTCGTCTGTGCAGACAGTGGTACTGTGTAGACATGCGCTATCCAATATGGTAGCCACTCCCCCAGTGTGGTCACAGAGCACTTGAAATGCAGCTGAGCCAAATCAAGTTGTGCTGTTAAGTGTAAAATACACACTGAATTTCAAAGACTTAGTATGAGAAAAATGTAAAATATTTCATTAATAATTTTATATTGTTTGCATAGCATATTAAAATGATAATATTTTAGATAAATTGGGTTAAGTAAAATATAACCCATTGCCATCAAGCCAATTCTGACTCACAGAACCCCTACAGGACAAATCAGAACTGCCCCATATGGTTTCCAAGTCTATAATCTTTACGGAAGCAGACTGCCACATCTTTCTCCCATAGAGCCACTGGTAAGTTCCAACCACTGACCTTTTGGTTAGCTTAACCACTGTGCTACCAGGGCTCCTTAGATATAGTATTAAAAATAATTTCATCTGTGTCTTTTTACTTTTTGAACGTGGCTGTTGGAAAGTTTTAAATTACCTACGTGGCTTGCGTTTGTGGGTTGCATTATATTTCTATTGGACAGCACTAGCATAAAACGTCAGTGCTGGAAGAGGCCTTGAGGTTACTCGGTCTAAGGTCTGCCTTTTACACAGAAGAACCAGGCCTAGAGAGGGATAGTGCCTAGTCCCAGGCCACACATGTGAGAGATGAGGGCAGTGAGATCTGGACTCCTGCCTCCTAGAACTTCGTGGTTCAAGGGCAGATCAGTGCCAGCAGGTGGTCCTCAGCAGCAGAGGACTCTGGGAGGGGCCATCAACTCAGGACGCAGCTCTGCGGAGCCTCCCACACCTCCTGCCCAGAGCTGTCTTCACCCACTTGCTATGCCGACTGTTCACCCAGACATCCGCCAGGCAGCCTTCAGTGCATAATCAATAGCCCAATAGGGCAGGCTGCAAAGACCCAAACCTAATTATTTTGTTCAGAAACTTGTCTGTAACTAAAAGGCATCTGAGAAATCACCACCACCATCTCGGCGGAGGGAGAGAATCCAGTCATTATGTTCAAATTGGATTTATATTGACTGTTGTCTTGTAGAAGATGTTGTCTCTCTACAAAACCATTGTTTGCACACCAGAGGAAAAGAGCAAACACACAGAGCTTTCCCTTGTCTAGAAGTCTTTTCAGAAGGTTCTGGCCCCCTCTTTTCACACAGTGGCCCAAGCTGCTGTTGACAGGGGTGACTTCCGGGGCCTCACTGGTCAAGTTCCAGATTTTACAACCTTAATTCCTCTGAGGAGAGCAAAAGACAGATTCCTTCTTTAAGATGGCACCATGGAGGGACTTAGTGCCTTCCAAAACCCTAGGCGTTTGCCAAACCCCCACATGGGGGGAAATACTAAAGGGCGAGAAATTCTTTGAAAATTAGTTAAGACATTTGTATGTCAAGTTATTTGTATGGACTGCAGTAGGAAAAACCTGGAAACTTCCAGAATGTCTGAACAAATGGGCTGTCAAAAGTAAGTAATGGTCGCCCTTCCAGTGGATACCAAGCAGCCATTTAAGATGGATCGGTGTCTACCATGGAGAAATCTTTAAGACATTATTCTTCAGTGAAACCGACACTCACAGGACAGTATGTCTGGTATGATCCAATATAGTCAAACAAACACATTAATTAAAAAGGCTGTACATACACGTGCTACTGGGAAATGCAAGCCTCCTCTGGGTGGGTACCCACCCAGGTGTCGACAGTAATTATTTCCAGGCAGTGAAAGTAGCGGTGGTAGGGGAAGGCCAGGGTGAAGATTTTTACTTTCCACTTAGAATTTTATGCCCTTCCATACTTTTTGTGAAGCTTTATACACCCCAAAGTGTGAACGCCTTTTTTCTTACATTTTTTTCATGACACACGCATTCAGAAGGGCACAAAACTTATGCATAGAGTGTAAAGAATAATTGCCGATAAAATGGTGCAGCCACTGTGGAAGATAGTTTGGTGGTTCCTCAAAAAGTTAAAACACAGAGTTACCATATGACCCAGCAATTCTACTCCTAGGTATCTACCCAAAAGACTTGGAACCAGGGACTCAGCAAGATACTTGCTATAGTGAACAATCCTTACGATCACACCTTTTGATGCTTATCAATTATCATCTTCAGGAAAATCCCGAGGATTGGCATGGCTAGGTCAAAGAGCAGGAAATTTTCCATTTTCCAAAAACCCATTTCTCCCAATTCTTCTGGTAGGGGTGGGTGGTTGGGAGTTGAAGAGGGACAAATAGGGCTCAACCCAAAGTCCAGGCTCCAAGAGGATTGGGGTGGACTCAGCACAGAGATGGAAAGGGGGACTCTTGGACCTCAGGGCCTGAGCAAAATGGGATTGCCACCTTAGGTGGGGGCCACCTCGAAGGCCAGGGGCATCAATACCAACCCACCCCAGAAGGGCAGGAACCCTCTGCCTTGCAGAGAGCCCAAATGGGGTGTCTAGCCCCTCAGAAGCCAATCTGTGTATGGCTGTCACGGGCTTCCTCAGAATAACTATTCTAGAGAGTCATCTACCCCTTAAATTGGGGGTTACAGAATCTCTAAAGATGATACCTGAAAAGGCAGTGTGGGGTGTCGCCCTCAGAAACGAACGTTTCTCTTGCTGTTTGAGGACTTCCCCTTTGCTGTCAGCTTCACAGAACACTTGATCCAGAGTGGCACTGGATGACAGCCACTGATGTGGCAATCTACCAGCAAAGATGCCATCTCTTCCAAACGTGTCAGCAGCTCCCACGTTGGGGCCTGTCTTCAGGCTGCGGCGGCTGGATTAGAAGGTAAAGTGGGCTGTGAAGTGTGTGCCCGCCAACAAGCCCTTGCCCTCCGTCCCTCCCTCCCCAGAGGACGAGGGAGGCGCTGGTGACTCTAAACTCTATAAATCTCAGGAAGGAGGAGGTTCCCCAAGTCTGAGAGGGCAAGACGCCACCAAGCCTTCTTGGCCCATCTTCACCGCAGGCCTCCGGGGTGCCCGGAACATGCTGAGCAAATCTAATCTAACCTCTAATCTCCAGATGGACCCAGTGATGACGACCTAAGAGAGCGAAGTTTCACCAGCCCTGGGTACATGGTGGGGTGACTTCTCCAAGTTCAGGGTGTTTTGATATAAGCCAGGGCTTTGAACCAGTTCATTTCAGTTCAACCGATGCGGATTCTGATTCAGTATATCTGGGGTGGAAAAAACAATTCTCATCAGGGGGTCAAACCTGAAAAAAAAAAAATCAATCTGAAGCCCTAACAGCAGCTGCTCTCCAGTCCAGAATCCCTCTCTGCACTCACGTGGCCTTCAGGGAGAGGGAGAATGTGCATCCTAAAGAAATAACTATGAGAAGACTTGACCTGAGGGTAAAAACAAGGGGCTTAAACCTGGAGGGGACCTAGGCCCCGAGATTTGGCCCTAAATGAGATTGTCTGAATTTGCTGTGTTAATAAGGCTTTCCTGCAGCTCCTCAAGACAAGAGACAGTCAATAAAATGCCCCTTCCCGACCGGCTTCCCGCTTCTCTGCCCAGACAACAGAGATGGCTTTTGGGAAAGACTAAAGCCATCTTTGTAATCGGGACCTGATATCCACAATCACCTGTTGACAAGGAAGGAGACAGAGGTCAGTAGGGAGAGAGGAAGGAGGGGGCTGATTGGCCACTTTGTGCACTGCCCACTGTGCTCTCTTGCCTGCATTTCAAGAGAAGACTCAGAATGAGTAGCGCCAACAGGGCCCCCAGCACCTCATCTAATAATACTCCCTCAGCAGACGTCTGTGCTCTGAGAACCCGCAGTGCAGCTGGGGAGAGGACAGACCCCAAGTCATCACCAGGGAGTGTGTAGACAGGGCAGCAGGAGGTGGTGTGAGTGAGCTCAGAGGAGGGGTTCTCCCTAAAGGCTGCTGGCTCCAGGTGAAGCTCCAGAAGGAAGGGGTCAGGAGCGGGGCCTTAAGTCCAGGCGGGACTGAGGACGCTGAGATGGGCCAGCACTAGGAGTGAAGCCATTGGTCTATCGTCATTAGCTGCTTTGAGTCAGCACCGGACTCATGGTGACCCCGTGTACAGTGGGATGGAACACTGCCTGGCTCTGTGCCATCCCCGTGATCGGCTGCAGATTGGACCACATGGGGTTGCCATGAGTCTGAATCAACTAAACCAATTTTCCGGGGCAGTGGTGGTTTACCGGTAGAATTCTCACTTTCCATGCGGGAGACGTGGGTTCAATTCCCGGCCGATGCATCTCATGCACAGCCACCCTCATCTGTCAGTGGAGGCTTCCGTGTTGCTGTGATGCTGAACAGCCTAAGATGGACTAAGAAGAAAGGCCTGGCAATCCACTTATGTAAATCAGTCCATGAAAACTGTATGGATCACAACGGTCCAATCCACCCTTGGTCCACCTGGCAAGAAGGGTAACAAGCAGATTCGCTGTCTTCCCAGCACTCTCAGAGGCCCCTGACTTCATTTAAAATGAAGGCAGGATGTCAGGCATGAGTCCCAGGCTTAAGATTTCCATCCTAAATGTTCCTGTATCATGTTCCCTGTATCAGCCCCTACGTGGCCTAACAGCCAGGAGAGCCCGCAGGCCCCTTAGCTGTCAACACCACAGAACATTCCATCTGGAAAAAGCCTTACCAAACCCTTGGCTAATGGTTTTCACCGCCACCTCGCCCCTTTTTTTTAACTTATGGGCTGCTTTTATCAAACAATATGTTAAAGGGAAGTGGAAAATATACAACAGAGAAAAGCAAAGCTACTCAGGCCAAAACAGGGGTGGGAGACACAGAGCTTCACCTGGATTTCAGACAACACTAGATGAAAACCCCTTTTACAACAATAACGCACTGCTGTGAAGTCGATTCTGACTCATACTGACCCTACAGGACAGAGTAGCACTGCCCCATAAGGTTTCAAAGGCTGTAATTTTTACGGAAGCAGACTGCCACATCTTTCTCCCGTGGATCGACTGGTGAGTTCAAACCATCGATCTTTCGGTAGCAGCCAAGTCTTAACCACTGTGCACCTGGCGCCTGTTAACTATATATATAGAGATGCAAAAAAGTGACTCCAGACAAAGACCTTACACCTTTCACCAAAGAAAGAGAGAGGGAGGGAGGGAAGGAGGAAAGAAGGAAGGAAGGAAAGCAGGAAAAAAGAAAAGAAAACCCCTGGGCTATTGCAACCCCCTTGTTGTTCCCTGGGGAAACTGAGGCAGTGGTCTAGAGAGAACGGAGACCTCATTGGTCTTGTACCACACTGAATCCCCAGCACCTACTTCAGCGCTCAAGCAATATTTCTTGCATAAATGGCATACAGGGAACTTCAAACCAAGACGCTGCCGGCCTTTCCACAGCCATCTCTGTCTTCCTACAAATGCAACTGCCTTTTGAAGAGACTAGTGAGGGGTTTGAACCTTGAAGAGGTCCCTTAATTGCCTATGTTTTGAATTTATAGCATTTAAAAGGGTTTTCTTCTTTGATCTAAATGGCAAGAACAAAAGCAGAGCAGTAAAGGGCCCAGAAGAATTAAAAGGAGCCACAATTTGCGTCCAAGGCTGAGGCATCCTTTGTTGTCCTGTATCTGAGTCAACTTCAAAGTTCATTGCAGAACATAGAGGCACATCCATCCGCAATCCCCATGGCAACAGTGAGCTGCCCAGGCTGCTCCCAACCTGGACAGTCTGCTGCCAGTTGCGTGAGCCTCCCGGAGAGCTGGGTGGGGTGGAGGGCATAGGGGCCACAGTGGGTGGGGAGTTGGAGAACCTGGCTCAGCCTGAGCACCTGTCATCCATGAGGTGGGGGTTGAGGGGGTCTGGGTCAGTACCTTCATCTGATGTACCTTCACCCAGCCAACATGCACGAATACCCACTATGTGCTTTACATCACAGGGCACCCCTTAAGGGCTACTCCTCTAGTGCCTGGCACACAGAAGTCATTCAGCAAACGCTGTGAATGAGTAAATGAATGAACCAGTAACCAGTCACCTGAGAGCTTCTAAAACATACAAATCCTGGCCCCATCGGAATCTCCAGGAGGTACGCTCGGGACTGGGGTTTCTTAAACGCAGCCCACACACCTCTCAAATAAGAATGGGAGAGAGAAGAATGGGAATCATTTGGCTTGAACCACAGGAAGGCTGGAGCCGCCACCACTGAGATGAGGAGGACAAGGCACAAAGCAGAGCCCACATGCCACCTTCAGCATCCTGGGGACTAGCTCACCTGCCACCTCCCACCCATCAAAGCAAGCAGCTACTCTTTTGGTCACAAGGTGCCACCCCCAAACTGTGAGGGTCAGCAGGACTACATGCTAACCCTATCCCCTCTGGACAGAGACCCAGAAGCAGGCCTCCACTTGTCTGAGGTCATGCGGCAGGGCCCCTTTCCCACCCCCTTCCTGTTGAGCTTGCCTGTCGCCAGCCCTCTCCTAAGGGAGAGGTTCTCAACCCACCTCGGGGAGAATCACCCGGCAGCTTGAGAAACAAAAAGCAAACCCACAGCACCCACAACCCAGTCGTTCTTGTGCATCACTCCAAGAGCTTCGATGCGGGGGTTTAAGGTGGGCTGGGCATTTGTACATCCTGGAAGCTGGCAGGCAACTCTGTTGTCCAGGCAGGCTTCAGTCCATCTGCCCAAGGCCTTGCTCTCCGCAGGGTGGCTGGCGGGCCCGTGTGAAGGGAACTTATTGACAGGATGCCACCTGTCAAGTGGCAGTGCCACAGGTGGTGCAATTTCAGGCACTGACAGGAGCTGAGCGGGACTTGTGACTAGAGGGGCCCACTCCCCTCTGGGGCTACGAAGGCCTCCCAGCAGCACCACTGCAACACCTAGCACCGGGCAGGGCATCGAGAACTGGTTCTTCGGGCACCTGTTTCTTCACTCTTTCCTTCACTCATTCACTCGCTCTGTGTTAGGCTCTGGAGGTAGAGGGATGACAAGTGTGCTCTAGCCCCCACTGCCCTTCTCCACAGGCCCGTGTACAGGCCCAGCCCATGGGGCAGCCCAAGGGAACCAGTCTGGTGTCCTGGGAGGTGAGGGCTGTGTCTCAGCTTTGTGCTCACCCATTGGCCCTGGGACAGTGTGGACCCAGGCTTTGGCTTGTTTGCACACCCCACAGCAGCTGGTCCGCAGGCATGCGGGCCTCAATTTACTCCCTGAGGCTGGAGCTTGCGACAGCTCTGCTGGTTACAGCCTGAGGCACAGAGAAGTTAAGGAACCTGCCCAAGGCCACAGCCAGTACATAAAAGCCAGCAGTCTGACACCTGGGCTCTCCCCTCCAGGGGTGCTGCACATCCTCAGGGCACGCCTGCTAAGCTTTGGGCCAGGGGTCCTGGGGGCGGGGCGTGCTGTGGGCAGGTTCCAGAGCAAGTGTGTCCTCCTTCCCAGGGCCCCACCCCGTTCTCCTTCCCAGAAGTGCCCCTGCCTCAATCCAGGATCTCTTCCCTTTCTTGCCCGGTCACGTCTTCCCAGCCCAACCCCAGAGACCCGGGGGGTAGAGACAGACACTGGTAAATGTCACCTGTCCCGGGGGCGGGGTTGGAGGGGCAGTAAGGAGGCCCTACAGATGACTTAGCACATCTCTCATTTACTGAAGCGAGAGCTCGGGAGGGTCTAGCCACTTGTCCAGAGTCACGCGGCAAAGCCAGGTCTCAGGCTCGATTTCTCTGGCTTCACAGACTTCTCTACCCTTTGGGGTCTCTGTGGGCAGCAGTGTGTGTGTCGGGGGGGCGGGGTTGTCAGCAAATCTGGTGGGCATCTGTTGGCATGACTCCCTTACCAAACCCCGGCTTCCTTCCTTCCAGACTGTGGGAAGCTGGACGCTTGCTCCAGCGGTCCGGGTGCCACGGGCAGCGGACCGAGGGGTAGGAGTGAGAATGGAGGGGATAGGGAGAAGGGACAGCTCTCTGAGGCATTCCCCCATCCAGGAACCGCAGCGAGGTCATGAGTCAGAGGCGTTCTCTCCCCCGCGGCGGAGCGGCCAAGCTGGCAGATCCGGACGCGCCACCTGCCGGCTCCGGAGCGCGGGACTCGCGCGGTCTGGCAGCGCCACCTGGTGGCCACAAAGGAAAGCACAGCCCGGCGGGCCGGCAGCGTCGCCGCCCAACTCCCTCCGCGTGGCCAGGGCGGGGCCTAGTGGCTGGGGTCGCGCCGGTGGGGGTCCCTTACTTGGGCCCAACAGCCACCTAACAGCGCCCGGCTGGACCCTCGCTCCCGCAGCTCCCAGAACCCCGGGGATTGGACTTCCGGGAACGGCCCGCCTTCGTCCTTGCCCTCCCTCTAGCTCTTTGGCTGTGCCTTCTTGGATGAATTGCTTAATGCCTCTGAACCTCAGTTTCTTCTTCTGCGAAAAAAGGGGCGGGGAGGTGCTGACAATGGCACATGTCTGGCTGGTGGTGAGTGCACCGAGTAACCCCCAGAGCCGCTGGGTCACCGCGTTCCACCAAAGTCTTTGGTCCAGGTACAACTGGGAGGTGGGAGATGAGTTAGTTGTGCGTGGGGGCCAGGACAGGTGATCACCAAAATACGCCCTTGCCCCTGGAGCCCAGGAGCTTCTGGGGGCAACTACCAGGCTCACTAACCCCCCAGGCCGACATTAGCCAAGCCAGACTCCTTCTCAGGCTGCACCACGCGGTCCCTCCCATAGAACCCGGTCCTGCTGCGGGGCTGGAGAATTAGCCCCAGAGTGAGGCCGGGGCAGGCAGGGACGCAAAGCCTCTGATCGCCAAGTGAACCCCTGAGTTCCAAGAAGACTCAGTCTTAGCTGTTATTGGGACAGGGTCAGTTGAAGTCTGCAGGAGGCCTCGCTGGCCGTCAGTCCCCCAGTCCCAGAGCCCAACCTGCCTTCTGCTGCCCTCCCCATTGGCTGCCTCCACAGGTGGCTAGCAGGGAAGCCGTGAGAATCAAACATTCTGATCCCAACATCAGAACCACCTGCAGGGCCTGTTAAAACACAGATTGCTGGGTACAGTCTCCACAGTTCTGATTCAGCAGATCTTGGGTGGAGCCTGAACAAGCTCTCAGCGGATGCCAATACTGCTGGCCCACTGAGACCCACTGAGGTCGAGTCAGACTAGACCTGGGTGTGAACCCTTGCTCCATCACTTATTAGCAAGGAAACTGTGAGCTAGTCACAGCTTTTGCTCTGCTCTGGATCCTGCATTTGCTCGTCATCATCTAACGCCTGTTCTTGGGACTTGAGCCAGCAGCCTGCCGTCTGACCTGCCAATCTTGGATTTGTCGGCTCCTGCAGCTACGTGAGTCAGGAGAAGCCTCCAGCCTGATGCCTGACCCACAGATTTCCCAGCCTCTCCAACCGCATGAGCCATTTCTTTGATATAAATGTCTCTATGTATATATATACACTTCACTAGTTTTGCTTCTCTAGAGAAGCCAGCCTAAGACATTTGGCTCATCTGTAAAACAGGGACAATCGGCCCTCTCAGCGCAGCCATGAGCATTTAGATGAGAGGGTGCACATAAAGGGTCCAGCTCAAGGGCTGGCTGGCACACAGTAGGTGTGCAGTAAGTGCTGGCTGCTCTCCTTGGCATTTCTGTGCACCTGAGTTCTGCCCAGAGCCCTCGAATACGTGGCAGATGCTGTGAGGTGGGGGTGGTGGGATGAAAAGGAGAGCGCACAGCGATAAGAAAGACACTCTTTATTCAGGCAGCTCAGAGCCTGGGCGAGGAGACAAAAGGTGAGCACACAGCCACAGTCCCGTATCAGAGGGAGGGTATACAGTTGGTGTGGTGGAGCATGGGGAAGGCAAGGGAACCACTTCCAAGGGTCAGCGGATGCTACCTAAAGGAGATGACACCTGGGCTGAACCTCGAAGGTTAAGTCTTCATCCGTCCTAGAAGGCAGAAGGCCATTTTGGGCCGGGAGAACAGCTAGTGCCATGGTTCTCAACTCTGGGGGCATAGTGGAATCACCTGGGACCTTTGAAAAACCCTAGTGCTCAGGTGGCACTCTGGACCAACTGCATCCACATCTAGGGGGAAGGGAAGGGCAGGAGGGAGACACATGAAATCGTCAATGCTCCCAAGGTGTCAGTGTGCAGCCGAGGTTAAGAAGCAAAGCCGTGGAGGCATGAATGCCCAGTCCTGCACAGGGACGAGGGAGTAAGGAGCCCAAGGTGGCTGGAACAGGCAGGAAGTGAGGCAGGCAGGCAGGCTGGGCCATGTCCTCAGAACCATGGAAGAAAGTTGACTGCCAAATGATCATGACCTTTAATTTCTTTAACGTGTTATTAGTTGCATCAAGTCAATTCAGACTTACGGTGACCCCACGTGTCTCCCTGACAAACTCCATATTTGCATTTGAATAGGACTCACAGTTGCCTCCAGAAAGGCGGGGCTGAGTTCAAGACCACCTGAAATGAAATTATCAGTATATTCTTGATTCATCTTTGGACACCCTGCACGTGTCATATCAAACACCAAACCAAACCCATTGCCGTCAAATCACAGCGACCCTGTATGTTACAGAGTAGAACTGCTCCATAGAGTTTTCTTGGCTGTAGTCTTTTTGGAAGCAGATCAACAGGCCTTTCTTCTGTGGTGCTGCTGGATGGGTTCAAACCTCCAACCTTTAGGTTAGTAGCTGAGAGCAAACTGTTTGTGCCACCCAGGGAACTCAGCATCTGTCCTAGAGCCTGGCGAACAGCAAGCACTCAATGAATGTTTGTTGAGCTGAACTTTGAATAGCCCTTCAATCCGATCATGTGCTCTCACTTACCTGGCCAATCTTGACTGCATATGGGTTCAAGGGGCCTCGAAGCACCTAAGCTGGGCTACTGTGGCTTCAGGGATGCCATGAAACTCCCTAAGAACACTAGTCCCTATGGCTTCGTGTATTTCATTGGTTCTTGCACACACCTTGTCAATCGTTTCCTGAGGTAAGTTTGAGGGGCTGAAGGGGCAGAAAGCCTACTGGGGAAGAGGGTTAAAGATCCAGAAAGGGAGAATTGAAACCTCTCTGAAAAAGAAAGCCGGCCCTTCACACTTAGGAGAATTAAAGGTGGAACAGAGACGCCTCAAAAGACAGAGGTTTCATTTCTTTTCAGACTGAAACCTCTTGGCATTTTTTCTGGGTTTTTGCAGTTTTCGAGAGCAAAGTTTGCCATTTACCCAGGGACTGACTAATTTTGTTAATCACAGGACACAGGTTAATTTTTGCAAGAGTCTCTGAGAGAAGTAAGATCTAGTCATAAGACATTTCTAACAACTGACAAGGGGAATAGTAAGAGACTCTTGTGCTACCCCAGGCGCCTGCCAACCGTTTCATATACCAACTTATTTGCATCCTTTCCCAGGCTGGGGTAGGATTTGAGTGCAAGCGGGTTATCTGGGGGATGGTATGAAAAAGTCCCAAAAGAGGAGTAGAGAAGTGATACAGGGAGGTGAAGGGAGCTATACAGGGAGGGCTAAAGGGCAACCGAGGCTCAATTATACTGGGGAACTCACAGAGACAGTGGTGAACATGCCCCTAGAGTAATTCCACAGCTGGGGCAAGGAACCTGGGCCATTTAATCACCAACTCCCATCAATCATTGTTTGGGGGCTGCTCCCAGGGGTGTTAACTCCTTGGCACATCTGGCCTGCCCTGCACATGCCCACGTTTTAGTGGCCAGAGAAAGTTCTCAAGTAAAGGGAGCTAAAGTGTCAGGGGATGTGGGTGGAGCACCTACAGCATCTGCTTCGTGGCCAGCCCATGCACATGCCAACTGATTCATGAACAGCTCAGGAGTGTATCCACCCAGTGAGTGCCAACCCTTTTGTGTACCAATCCATTCAGTTAGGGGTCAACACTTTTCATGTGCCAATTCATTCAGGGGTGCCAATCAGATGCCAATTAGTGAGAAATGCGGTCTACACAAACTGTGGCAATCAGGAGAGACCACAGGCCCCTGTGAGCACAGATTACAATTCCACTCAGTAGCATGGATGTAATGTGGGGGGCTGGGATGGGGCTGATTCTGTGTGCATTTGTGCAGGTCACTCAAGGGAAGAAGGAGCCCTCAGACCAGCTCTTTGGTCCCCTGCCAAGGACACTGTGGATCAAGGGCCTGGAAATGAGTTGTTCCTTATTCCAAAGTAAAGCAGGGTTTCACCCCATCCCATTTCTGAGCATTTGCACAAGGATGGGCTGGGCACAGCTGGAAGGACAGGATGGGCACAGGTGAGAGGGTGGTGAGGGTGGCATCACAGTCATGCCCACAGCCTTGCTCATCCTCCACAGAAGGTACTTGCTTTTAAGAAGCCACCCTTGTCCTCTCTGGGATGTCTGCGCCTCTCCTTTCATTTGTTTCTATATAATAAGCATTTAGTATGTGCCAACGGTGTGCACACAGAGTTTCATCAAGGGTCAACAGGGAGCAGCTTAGGAAGAGTTTAATTCAGCTGCAAGTACAAATTCCAAGAACAAGTGTAACTTTTTGTGGCGTCACAAGAACATCAGTGACATCCATAAGGTTTCACCTAGATAAGGTGGTGCTGTTTTAAAATGAAGACAGGGAATTAATTGGACTTTGGGGGACGGTGCTCGTTTTCTTTCTTTCAGTGTCTTAATGTCCTGATAGGAAGGGCATTGACCAGATGGCTGCAGGGTTTCACAACTGAAATATTTGCATAACGTGTTGTTGTTGTTCGTTGCTGTCAATTCAGACTCATGGTGACCCCATGAGTCCTCACGCAGGCTTTGTCTCCCAGCCCCAAGGTATGACAGGCCACAGTGCCACCAGTTCTACCCACTCTGTCCCAAAAGACAAGCCGAGGAAACTCGCTTGGCCAGTGTCTGTCCCACGAGACAGCGGCCCGTCACTTTTTAACGGTGGTAGAACTTCCCTCCTGCAAAGAACAGCATGAGCTTTTTGCAGATGTGAATCAACCTGTTTTGCACCAACTTGGAAGCAATACACACAATCCCCATCCCAGCAATAATATAAATGGGGAAGAACATGAAGATGTTTGGGTGCTCCAGAACGATATCCCCAAACCCGATGGTGGTCAGGGTGACAAAGCAGAAGTAAAAGGCGTCCTCGAAGGCCAGCTGCTCCTCCCAGATGGGGAGAACGGTGGCCGCACAGGCAATGCAGGCAAACACAATGAGGGCAATAAGGGCAAGGGGCACATCCTACCTCTCCACCTGTCACCCGACTTCATCCAGGTCGCTGATGATGCAGGCGGAGAGTCTCCCCGACACCAGCTCAGGGCACAAGCTGCTCCCTTCCATGCCTGGGGGGGGGTAGCTGCAGCGTGTTCTGCTTCTCTCATGCAAGAAGTCGCTCCAACAGTTCCGCTCTGTGGCTCTGGGCTGGAGGGCCCTGGCCAGGTGTGAGGCCCGGCAGCTCCTCAGCACTGATGATGACCTTCATCTCCAGGCTTGGCATTAGGCCTTCTCTTGCAAAGCATTCAGGGTCGCCACTTGGGGATGTGAGGGGTCTGGAAAGGGAGTTTCCGGAAGCTGTTGTAAGACGTCGATAAGATGGCTGCCAGGATGTTGCCTGTGTCCATGAGGACCAGGAACACGAGGGGGATGCCCAAGAGTGCACAGAGTAGGCACAAGTACTTGCCCAGCCTGGTGACGGGGCAGACGTGGCCGTAACCTGCAAAAGAAGACAGAGCTGGGGCTGTCATCTCCCCTACACCCTCTCCTCCCCACCCCCCACTCAGAAAAGGACCTCTGCCATTTCCCCTCCTTGGCATGACATTTTGCACAATGTGTTTGTCAAGTATTCATCTTAAAGTATTCATCCACCTAGCTGGCATTAGGGCTGCTTAGGGGGATGGGGTGAAACCCCGCTTCTCTTTAGAATAAAGAGCAACTCGTTTCCAGACCCTTGATCCACAATGTCCTTGGCAGGGGACCAGCACATGTTTGGGAGTAAGCTGACTGTCCTGCATTTGGCCATCGGCATTTCTGAGCATTTGCATGAGGATGGGCTGGGCTCACCTGGAAGGACAGAATGGGCACAGGTGAGAGGGTGGTGATGGTGGTGTCACAGTCATGCCCACAGCCCCCTTCATCCTCCACAGGAGGTACTGGCTTTTAAGAAGCCACCCTTGGCCTCTCTGATATGCCTGGGCCTCTCTGTTTGTTTCCATATAATAGGCATTTATTATGTGCCAACCGTATACACAGCAATGTGCATGGTATTTGGAATGATAGAAAGATGGGAGATGAATAAGATACAGTGGCTACCCTCAGCCACTTGTGGTCTAGCAGATGAGACAAACATGTCCATAAATGACAGTAAAGTGGTTACGATCCCTGCATCTAGGATCTGATGGCCCTTGGTTCGAATCCCAGCTCTGCCATGTACTAGTAAGTTACTTGACCGCTCCCGTGTTCAGGTTGCGTATCTGTAAAATGGGGATGACAGTGTCTACCTGATATATTGACTGGTCACAGAGATTACATGAGCCCGGTGCCAGACACTTAGTGGGCGACTGGGAAATGCTGGGGTCCTGTCTCTGGAGAGGTGATAATAGCCTTTTGAGCACTTACTGTGGGCTGGACATCAACCAACCTTCATAGATAGGTATTGTTATCACCACACACAGATGGGGAAACACGCTCAGAGGAATGAAGTGAGTTGGCCACGAACGTACATTTGATCAGCGGTGGAGTTGGGATGCAAACCCACAGGGCTGTCCCAAACCAGCACTCTCAACCTCCCCTAGGTCAAGATGGTCCCTGAGGGCGGAACCCTTTCACTGGCGAGAACCAGTCAGTCAAGCAAAGGAAAGGGGGCGCTGAGGCACCCCCATGCTCTTCAGGAGCCCCGCCCACCCCCCACCCCCCCATCTACACAGGGGCGGGGGCAGAGAGAAAGCCAAAAGAAAATGGTTGCATCTTGCGGGATGGGCAAGCTTCGATGACTTCAACAAGCAGAGGAAAAGCTTTTGTATGTAATACCTGTGTTTAACTTTTGGTGTCATAAAGGATGATTAATTCAGAAAAAGAAAAAACAGCCTGATTAGGTAAATTAATTTGAAGACCAATCCTAGGATGGCTAAACTCCAACCTCCTCAAGGCTGCAGCTCCCTATGGCCAACTCTAGCCTCAGGCTCCACCATCCAGGAATATCCATGTGCTTGAGTTGTCCACCCTCACCAGGGTCCCGGGGTGGGGTGGGGGGGCCTGTGGCCCTTGTAAGGGCCTCATCTGTTTGCTTTGTCTAGAATATTCTTGCTCCAGATATCCATATGGCGTACTCCCTCCCTTCCTTCAACTCTCTGTTCAAAGGTGACCGTCTCAGGGGATCTTCCCCGACCACCCCATTTCAAAATGCAGCCTCCACCCTTCCCACCCCCTTCCTTTCCCTCCTTTATTGTTCTCCATAACACTTATACATTTGTTGCTTGTCAGTCTCTCCCAACATAAACTCCATCAGGACAGTGGTTTTGTCTGTTTCATTCATCGCTGGACCCCCAGTACCTAGAACAGTGCCTGGCACATCAATAAATGTGTTGAATGAATGAATACGTTCATTTCACATTTAGTGAGGACCGACTTTATGCCAGACACTTGTGCGTGAGGTCGGGGGATACTAGGAGGAACAAGCAGAGGCCTTGCCTTGTAGGAGCTCCCGGTTCACAGGGAAGCAAAGCCTCGAGCTTGGCTGTCCACTGTCCCACAGGATGCAGCAAAGCCCCAACAGACACAGGCACCAGGGCTCAGGAGTAGGGGTGCTGCAGTGGTTAAATCTCGCATCTGAAACCTAGCTTTGTCCCGTGGGGCAGGACAACCTGCCAAGAGAGTGGGTTTTGATTGCCTATATTTCCCCTTCCCTGTTCCCTGAAGGGCTCCAGCAGTTGTGTACCACCCCCTTGGGGAGCAGGGTTTACAGAAGAGGAGAGCCTCCCTCCCAGGCATCAGCAGAAGCCCAGAACCCCAGAGGAGATCCTGCGGGAGCCTAAGGAAAAGGAAGGGGGAAGGAGACAGAGGTGGGCTGTGGACAGGATGACCGACAGGCTGGGGTCACCTGGGACCAAGGGGTCTCCCGGGACATGGGACTTTCGGTGCTAAAACCCAGGGGGTCCAGGGTAAACAGGGACCATTGGTTGCCTGCCTTAGCTGTGGACAAGGGAGAGGAGAAGTCCTCTGAAGCTGGGAAGAAGAGGGAGAAGGGCGCTGGAGCCCGTACTGGAGGGGCAGGACCTCAGTGAGGTTGAGGCAGGCAACCTCAGAGCCAGTCCTTCAAAGAGACACCTGCTCTGGCTTATCCTCATACACAGAGCAGAATGAGCTGCACTTTCTTCTGAAATCGGCCTTGACAAGATAACCACAGAACGGGCCATAGTGGCCTCAACCCGCCCCTGGGTGGAGACTTAACAACCTAATGAAAGCAAATCCACCCCTTCCTCCATCCTGGGGGATCGAACCCTTGTCTAAAGAAAATGCGTAGTCATCCTCAAGCTCTGAGCACCTGCGTGAATGTCAATCCTGGATATTCACACTGAATTTACACTTCCTTGTCTGCTCTCTATAAAAGCCCACCTCCCCAAGCTGCCTGCGAGCAGTCTTGGAAGCAGCAGCCCCGAGTGCTCCTCTTCTTGTGCAATGAAATAACAGCGTCTCCCTCATCTCCCACCTCGGCCTCTTGTTTATTGGCTGTGACAAGTCACGCCGAGCAAAACCTGGGGTTTTCACCCGGCAACAAGGTTGGAGGCACCCGGGCCCTGGGCACCTGCAAAGACTCCCATGCCCAAGCTTGGCATGGGCCCCGAGAGCCATGAGGGCCTGGAGACAAGGGGCCGACCACTTTCCAGAGACTGCATAAGGCCCCCAGTTCCCAAGCACCCCTAGGGAAGTCAGGAGAGGCTCCCACTAGTACCCCCCCAGCCTCCAGGACAGGCGCACCAAGTCAGACTCATTTTGATTTAAAGGAGAGAATGTGGCGTTTCTTACACACAGGATTTGTGGAGGAAGACTCATGCCTTTGCACAGCAGAACTCCTAATGCTGGCATTCAGTGTTCTTACCCACATTTAGTGGACAGGGAATGAAGGCACAGAGAAGTCAAGTGACTTGCCCAGGGTCACACAGTCCACAGCAGTCAAGGTCTCCACCAATTGCCTGAAGGCCTTACCCTGAAGCACACACCCGACTCAGTCCTCTCCTTGGCAAAGGGGTAGGGGGAGTGGAGGGAGGGACTGTTAGGGGTTATAGGCAGAGGGTCTTTCTGGCTGCCTCTGGGTGAGGTATGTTTACCATCCAGAAGATAAAGCTGCATTCTGGAAAATGGATTAAGGAAGGAAGTCTCAGAGAGCACACAGCTGCTACAATGGGACCATATTAACTCTCCCAATTCCTGAATGCTGAAATACATAATGGAAAATCATATCATTTTGTATAATGCATTGATATAGTCCAGTACAATGAGTCCACTCCACTTAGCCTGTGAGTATTTAATAGCCTGTGCACTTACTCTCTAATGCAAAGGGGCTGACCCAATAGGAATGACTGGGGATTGGTCCACCTCACACCTGTCAGGTACCTCTTTCTCAACATCAGGTCCAGGTACATTTCAGGCAACCCAGAGATGGAAGGCAGGACGCAGTATTACCGGAGGGACCTTCAAACGCTGCTACTGATTACGAGCAGTGCAGAACAGTCCCCAACATCCTCCTCCAGCTGTAATTACCGGGCAGCATGGTGTCCTGATCAGCTCATACGATGGGCAGTAGAATAGCTTTCTTGAGATTTAAACCAAGCTTAAGCTAATGCATTTCCATTAGATCAGTGGTTCACAGCCTGGACTACCATTAGAATCACCTGCAGAGCTCTGAAAAATACTGATGCCTGGGCACTGTCCCCAGAGCTTCTAACTTGATTGCTCTGGGGTAGGGTCCAGGCACAGGAGCTTGTAAAAGACACCCAGGTGATTCGAATGTGCGGCCAGCGCTGACAACCTCGTGTGAGATCGGCATTTTTCACATTTCAGCATCATCAGAATCACCTGGAGAACTTGTGAAAGCACCAGTGCTGGGCTCCACATCCATAGTTTTTGATTCAGTAGGTCTAGGATGGGGCCTGGGAATTAATTTGCATTTCTAAAAGCTCTCCGGGGATGCCAATGGACGCTACTGGTCCAGGGACCATACTTTGACAACTATTGCATTAGCTCAGCCAGTCTCAACAAAGCGCGATTTCTCCCCAAGGGGCATCTGGCAATGTCTGGAGACATCTGTTAGAACTGGGGGGTAGGCAGAGGCCAGGAATGCTGCTACACGTCCTGTAATGCGCAGCCCACCCCCGCAGCCAGATTATCCAGTTTAAAATGCCAGTAGTGCCAAGGTAGAGAAGCCCTGCATTAAATCAATCCCCCTAATAGGTTCTTGAAGAAAAGACAAACTAAGCCCCCAACTCTCAGCCCCTTTGCTCATCTCCAGGATCCTCCTTGTAGTTTCTGCTCCCCTGCAACTGCTGTCCCCTCAAGGTGCTCCCCCAAGCTGTCGGCCCCCCTGGAAAGCTCAGCCTAGGGCTTGATCTCAGCTCTGCCCTGTCTGGCTGGCAAGGACTCCCTCGCAGAGCCTTAACTCCCTCGCCTGCCAAATGGGACAGCAACAGCACCTACCTCATAGGGTTGTTGTGAGCATGAAATCAGACAATGTGTATAAGGCGTTACTGTTTCATATGATGCATATATGTGCTAATACAGTCAGCAGTAAGCACTAGGAAGTGCTCAGTCATGCAACTATTGTTCTTATTTTTTCTGCCTGTGACATCTTCCTGCCATGAGTGAATGAGACCAGTTCTGAAAGAAACCCGGTGGGGTTTGTAAGAGCTCGGTCCGTTTGTAAAGGGAGTTGCAGCAGACACGGTGGTTGCTCACCCAGCAGCCGTCCTTCCACCCCTTCCTTTCCTGGAGCACCCTGATTTTCTCTGGGCAGCCTCTGCTCCCCTCCGACTTCGATGTAGATCCCGACTGGTGTGGCCACTCCTGGTAATCCAATCCCCTTGCAGGGACTGGCTTGTGGGTAGATAGGGGACCATGGAAGCTTCCAGGAAGCGTTTCCCTGCTGATTGTGACACCCCTGGGAAGAGCCGGCCAGCCCCTTCTCTGTTAGGTGTGGCTGGGTGCAGCTGGGGATGCGGACCGTGGTGGCCATCTGGTGACTCTGAACCTGAGCCTCAACGCCACAGCTGAGCTGCACACTGACCAGCCCCTGAGCTGTCCTCCCACTGGACTTCTTACTTGTGAGATGACACATTTTCCTTGCAATTTAAGCTAACTGGGTTGGATTTTCTGTTAGTTTAGCTAATGGCATCCTGGCTGCCGCTTAACTGATGGTCCTCAGCTGACCTTGAGAGGCAGTCCTGGGAGGGGACACAGACCAGGAACAAGGCTAAGAGGGGCTATGTCCCTACCTGGAGGGAGCCAGCCTGCAGAGTCCCCACTAGCCACTGGGCTCTAGCACTGCTCCAAGTGTGAGGGGACAGGGCCAAGTTCTGAGGATTGGTGCCTTCTCTCTTGAACAGAGGGGGCCCAGTCCTTTTCACTGGCCAAGGGGGAAGGCACTGAGTGATGGGCCCCAGCCTGGGGAGGACACTGACCCAAAGGTTTCTCTGCTGTGCCTGATGGTCTCCCTGCTGTCATCTTACCGTCTCTGGTCCATCCCCCATGCTGCAGCTGGAGTGATCTTTCTAGGACACTGAGCTACCATGTCCTTCCCTTGCTTCAAACCCTTTGGACGCTACCCACTGTTCTCAGGATAAACCCAACTCTTTCTGCCAGCTTGCAGGTCTCCCTACCTCTCTCTCTCACCTCTCTTTGCCTCTAACTCAACCTGCTTACAATGCCTGGCATTTGTCTTGCTATGAGCCTTTGTTCATGTTGTCCTTGTGGCCTGGAGTACCCTCTTCCCACCCCACCTTCCCCGACCCTGCTAACTCCTGCTCATCTTATAAGACTCAGCATGGCTGTCAGCCCCTCCGGGGTGCTTTCAAATGTTCTCACAGCTGCCCCTACTCTCTGCTCCCAGAATACCCTGAGCACATCACCGTCATGCACTGACCACGCTGTGGTTGCCCCTGATGGCTTCTGTCTTGCCCAGGGGTGCCATGAAGGCAGGGCCATGTCTGCTCTGTTCACTGCCGGGCAGCCACGTCCAGTTGGCAGTGCGTGCTTTGCACAAGCCCAATCAGCCACAGGGCAGAAAAAGGCTGGGATCTAGCCTGTGCCCTGCTCACTGGGACCTCTGCTCGGGCATGGGGCTGTACTCACCTGGAAGAAGGGTACCCTTCTGTAATTCACACAGAGCTGTCCTGTGACCGGTGGCAGCCCTGTTCACTGCTGCATCTGCTGGTCTGGGACAGTGCCTGCCCACACATGCCACACGCTGGCAGAGTAGGTACTCCACAAGCGTATCTTGCACTAAATGAGTGAACAATCCAGCACCCCCACCTAGGAGTCCCTAGCCTCCTGCTTCCCGCTGGTCTCCCTTCCAGGCAAACTGTGGTTTGGGGGCAGAAGGCGGCCACAGGACAGGCCTGCCCTTGCCCTTGCCCTTGCCCTTGAACTTACCCACAGTGGTGAACACTGTGCAGCAGAAAAAGAGCGCGCTCAGGAAGAACCAGTCTGAGAACCTGGCCAGCCACTGGGGCTTCACCTTCAGCAGCAGCCTCCAGAGACTCTGCTTCCTGCTTTCCTCAACTCAAGAAAGAGACAATCAGAGTGAGTAGGCATGGTCCCACCCTTCAAGACAGTCCCGCCCAGGCAAAGTGGACGGCATCTTCCCGAGCGAGTAACCAGCAGCTCCCTGTCCTGTGCCCCCACCCACACCAAAGCTCAGCTCTCACAGCCCACCTTCAGGATGTTTCTGCAGGTGAGGTCCTGCCTCTGGTCCCTGCAGGGATTAGGCCACCCTGCCCTGTGAGAAAAGCACTCAACTGAGTGCCCACAGGGTCCGGGGTGGCCATGGACTGGCTGTGCAGCCTTGTGGGGCTTTCTTAACTTGCCAAACCTCTGTTTCTTTCACCTTTTAAAAGGATAACTTCTGCTTTGTGTCTCTCACTGGGTTCTTGAGAACTGAAAGCCAAAAGGCTTTTATGAAGTGCAAGCTGTCAAATGGATGCCAACTGTCCCCGCTCCCTCAAGGCCATTAAGGCTGATGGAATTTGGTCATCAGACTTAGACCTGTGGGCACCAGCTGCCTGAGCATGCCTCTTCCAGGGCTCCAAAGTCTTGGCTTCCAAGATGTCCCTCCCAGGGCCAAGAGCAGGACTAGGGCCCTGATTTCTCAGGGAGATTCCCAGTGGTTCTGTTGGGCTGGGTGGTCGGTGGACTTTGGGATGAGAAAAGTCACCCGTCTCTGGTGTGGCCAAACTAGGATGACACCGAGCCTGGCACACAGCAGGAGGGCACTACTCATTTGAATGGCACCAGCCTGGGAGCCCAGACCCAGCTCTGACCCTGACCAGGTCCTGCAGCCATGGAGAAGAGGCTGCTTTCTGAGCCTCAGTTTCCCCATCAGGGAGGTAGCACGACAAGGTGGCTTAAAGCTCTGGCTCTGCAGTCCAAGTGCCTGGGGCTGCATCCCTGGCTCCACTGTCTAGTCTGTGACCTGGGGCAAGTTGCTTAACCTCCCCATGCCTCAGTTTCCTGATCTGTAAAAGGGAGACAACAATTCATACCCACCTCATAGGGTGGTTGTGAGGATTAAGTGAGATCAGGCATGAAAAGTGCTCGGCCCAAGGTCTGCACTTAGCTACGCTTACTGAGCATTATAATCTTCAACAAAATTCTGACAAAATGGGGATCAAACCAGCTCTGTGTTTGCCATACCATGCTGTGCATCAGAATCATTTTGAAAGCTTTTAAAACGAGAGTTCCAGCCCAGCCCCGGAGATCTGATTTAGTGGTTTTGGGGCAGAGCCTGGGAACATGTATTTTAAACAAGCTCCCTGGACGATTCTGATGTGTGGCCTGGCTTTGAGAGCCCCAAACTTGCTGAAAGTCTGGGACCCTGTGATGGCTGGGAGTGTCCAAACTGGTGGTGATGACATCTCCCAGGTCAGCCAAGTAGGTGTGTGTCCATTTGCCCCAGATGCAGAGACAGGGAGTAGGACCCTCCACGGAGAGGAGACTGTGTCCCTTGACCAGGTTCTAGTCATCCCCAGCTAAAAGGACCTGCTCACAAAGCAAGGTCCAGCCTGTGGGAACAGCTGTAAGCAGTCACACTGAGGGCCCACCACATGGAGGGACCACCTTCCTGAGGGCTCACCATACTGAGGGCCCGCTTTCCTGAGGGCATGCCACCCTGATTACCTGCCATACTGGGGCCCACTACACTGAGGGCCTGCCTTCCTGAGGGCCTGCCATGCTGAGGACCTGTCACGCTGAGGGCCTGCCACACTGAGGACTTGTCACGCTGAGGGCCTGCCATGCTGAGAGCCCACCACACTGAAAGCCCGCCATGCTGAGGGCCTGCCACACTGAGGGCCCGCCATGCTGAGGGCCTGCCACACAGAGGGCCTGCCACGCTGAGGGCCTGCTGCACTGAGGGCCCGCCATGCTGAGGGCCTGCCACACAGAGGGCCTGCCACGCTGAGGGCCTACTGCACTGAGGGCCCGCCATGCTGAGGGCCCGCCACATTGAACACCCACCTTCCTGAGGACCCACCATACTGAGGCCTGCCACACTGAGGGCCTGCCTTCCTAAGGGCCTGCCATACTGAAGGCCGGCCATACTGAGGGCCTGCCACACTGAGAGCCCGCCACGCTGAGGGCTTGCCACACTAAACACTCACCTTCCTGAGGACCCACCATACTGCTGAGGGCCCGCCACACTGAGGGCTTGCCACACTGAACACCCACCTTCCTGAGGACTCACCATACTGAGGGCCCGCCACACTGGGGACCCACACACTGAGGGCCTGCCACACTGAGGGCCTGCCTTCCTAAGGGCCTGCCATACTGAAGGCCGGCCATACTGAGGACCTGCCACACAGAGGACCCACCATACTGGTCTACACAGCTGGGGAAAGGGGGCTTCCTGGACACTGTTCTCCCCCTGACTGGGCTGAATACACCTCTGCAAGCTTCCTTTGGGGAACAGGGCAGAGGGGGAATCAATGACTAAATACAAATGAAGTATAATACATTACAAATGAAATGCAATCAGGAAACATATAAAGCGTTTTCTGCTTTCCAAAGAGGCTTCATGTTCATGATCTCATCTGCTTCCCACAGGGTCCTTGTGACTGGCAGGCCTGAGACTATGGGCCCCCTTCTCTCCCACAGACTGAGACCCAGAGAGGGCAAGGGTGCTGCCCCAAATCACACAGCAACCCGGACTAGAACCAGGTCCCCAAGTTCTTCTCATCCCTCTTCTCTCCTCACCCAGTCTGACAAGAGAAAAAACTTTAGAAATAACAAGTGGGAGAGTAAAGAGGGCAGGCTGATTGTCCTGGGGGTCCAAGCCCAGCTTGGACTTGCCTTCAACTCTGATCCCTGCAAACCAAATCATGGGGTGGATCAGCCATTTTGAGGAGCTGCCTAGGAACTCCAGCCCCAAAACTGCTCCCTATGCACCCCACCCCACCCAACTCTAGCAATCCATGTTCCCCAAGCCTGCTGATTGGGGTGGGGCTGGGAGCTGAGGCAAAGGGGAGGGAACTGGGCCTTCCAGAGCACATACTGTGTGCTCAGTGCTGCACGTACATTCTGTCAACCCATCTTCACAGCAACCCTGACAGGCCCTTATTCTCCCCATTTTACAGAGAAAACTGAGGCTCAGAAAGGTGAAGTCACTTGTCTAAGGCTACTCAGAAGTGGGAAGGACCCAGCCTCCTACAAGGCAGACCTCTGCTCTCTGGGGATGCCTCTGCCCACTGGGAAAATGCCCGCCCTGCCCAGGTGAGCCACTTACCTGTTCTGCTGCATTTCAAGATGTTGCAGAGCTTCTCTAAGAACTCCTCAAACTCCTAATCGTCTGCCCCGAGGTTCTGGCCGCCCTCAATGGCAGAGACGAGGACGGCCCCCACCAGCGAGTAGGTCACCAGGGAGCAGAGGAAGCAAAGGCAAGGGAAGCGTTTCCCCAAGGACACGGGGCAGCGCCTCTCAGGTTGGGTGGGCCTCGCAGCGTCCACCCTCGCAGGATCGCCTGCACAGGGCAGGAGGAACTGGCCGAAGAAGCTGGAGTGCCAGGCTCCACCAAGAGGAGGAGGAAGGGAATGTCCAGAGAATGGCCCGGCTCCAGTGCTAAGTGCTTTGTGTGTGGCTTCCCAAAGGACCGGGAAGCAACCAGCAGCTCAGCGCTCATCCAGCTGGGCATATGGCACCCCAGTCAGTGCCCCAAATTGCTATTGATCCTCCAGGCCGACATGCGCCCAGGGCCCAGAGCCGCCTGGCAGGGACTTTGGGAGGACGGCGAAGTGGTTACTTTGGGTTTCGTGTGGCCTTTCAGATCCCGAAGCCGCAGGTTCGACTCCTGCAGGTCGTGAGCACAACTACCGACCAACTTGTGCTTTTCAGTCACGTGACTATCCTCTGGGGGCTGTCTGGGGTGCTTTTTGGCCTGGTGTCCCTGCTCTCCTGGGCAGGTGGTAAGTATAACTAGTGCGGCCAGAGCTCCGCTGGTTACAAAAGGCTTTTAAGACTGTAGATTGTGTAGGGGCCGTAGCTATTGGTATCAATTTGCCACTCCCAGCCCCTCCATGGCGTCCAGGTGGGCGGAGTTGATCCCTCCTCTCCACGTGATTTTGGGCCAGACCACGTGACTTGCATCAGCCAATGGGACCTCAGCAGAGACTAAGCTCGCAGACGCTTGGAATATGTTTCCGCAGTAGAACTTGTGCTTCTGTAGCCGCCTCTGCCCTAAGGAAAAAGGGCGCCACATGGCGGACTTGGAGGTGCAGGCACCACACTATTCGGTCTCTTTTCAAGAAAGGACTCGCTGCACAGCTTCCAAGACCCTCCAGCTCTTAGTTCCTTCAGGGCTGGCCTCAGCTTTCGGGCCCTCATCTCGGTGAAGCCCCTGCACGGTGACTGAGCAAGGCCCTGAGGGCACACTTGGAAGAGGGCGGTAAGTGCGACGAAGTCCAGTCCCCGGTGCTCCAGTGGGTTTTAGGGCTACACCTGATCATCTCCCTCCTCCATTTTCAGTCCTAAACCCCTCTTGCGGCCTGCTATGTCTTCCGCTGGTCTCAGTAGCTCAACTGACGGCATGACCCAGATCTTCATGCCTGAGGGATCTGAGCCCTTTGGTCACCATATTTCTTTCAAGGTGGAGTTGCTAGCGCTTGTCCGTTCACAGACACAATTGGGCAAGAAGTGCCGAGAGGTACCAAGTGGGCCCCCTGAGTTCCACTTGTATTCCTGTCTACCCTACCTCCTTCTGCTGGCCAGGTTGATTACCCCAACAAGATGGTCACTCCTTGTCTTACTTGCTCGTTCCTGAACACAAGGATCCTAAAGTGCCCAGGCAGCAGCCGTAGCATGTAGTTCAATGGGCCCCTTGCTGGGCTTCCTGGTGACTCTGTCCCCTTTGGGGATCAGGACCTCTAAACTTGCAGAACTCAGAGTTGTGGTGATGGAAGACAGTGAAGGAATGTGGCCATGTAATTCTCAGTTTGAAGTGTAAAGCATCCACTAATTCATTACTTTTTTAGTGCCCTAAAGAAAGTGAAGGGAAGATCCTCAAGCCTTGAATAAGCCTGGGTCTCCCACCCTGCAGCTGTTTCTAGATTCCTAGGTGGGGCAGGGGGAAAGAGGACTGGTTGCACAATTGTTAAGCAGCTCCGCGACTAACCAAGGGGTTGTTGGTTTGAACCCCCCCAGCTGTTCTGCAGGAGGAAGTCCCGCTGATCTGCTCCCATAAAGATTACAGTCTGGGAAATCCTATGGGGCAGTTCTCCTCAGTCACACTGGATCACTATGAGTTGACAATCAGCTTAGCAACAACAGGTGGGGTAGGGAGGGTCAGGGAGAGAATAGAAATGGAATAAATGTTTATGACCGTTACATCTTTTTAAGTTAAAATTTGATTTTGAGGTAACTGCACATGCAGTTGTAAGAAATAATACACGGAGATCTTCTGTATCCTTTATCCAGTTTCCCCCAATGATAATATCTGGCAAAACCATAGTACAACATCACAATCAGGATATCAACATTGATATAGTCAAGATACAGAACAGTTCCATCACCACGAGGATTTCTGTTGCTCTGTTATAGCTGTATATACCTCCCATTGCCCCCTCTCCCTAAAAACCACTAATCTGGTTTTTATTTCTGTAATTTCTCTAGTATTCAAGAATGTTATGTAAGTTGATCATACTGCATGTAACCTTTTTAAATCGGCTTTTTTTTTTTCACTCTGAGCTTTATCCAAATTATTGTGTATATCAATAGTTTGTTCCTTTTCGTTGCTAAATAGTATTCCATGATATCACAGTTTGTTTAACCATTCATCCATTGAAGGATATCTGGGTCATTTCCAGTTTGGGGCTATTACAAATAAAGCTGCTGTGAATATTCATGTGCAGTTTTGGGAGGATGAGCATAAGTTTTCATTACTCTAGAATAAATGCTCACGAGTATGATTGTTAGGTCGTATAGTAGTTACTTGTTTAGTTTTATAAGAAACTTGTCAGCCCATTTTCTAGAGTGGCTGTACCATTTTAGATTCCCACCAGCTGTGTCTCAGTAATCCAGTTTCTCCACATCCTCATCAACATTTGATGTTATTAGTAGTTCTTATTTTAGCCATTCTGATAGGTCTGTAATGATGTCACATTGTGGTTTTCATTTGCATTTCCCTAGTGGTTAATGATGTTGAATATCTTTCCATGTACTTATTTTCCATCTATATATCCTCCTTCCCCCAAGCGTCTGTCAGTTTGTCCTGCTTTGGAGGCTTGCGTGTCACTGTGATGCTGGAAGCTTTGCCACCAGTATTCAAATACCAGTAGGGTCACCCATGGCTGACAGGTTTCAGCTGAGCTTCCAGACTAAGACTAACAAGAAGAACCTGGCGGTCTACTTCTGTAAAGAATTAGCCTGTGAAAACCCTATGAATAGCAGTGGAACATTGTCTGATGCGGTGCCAGAAATGAGCCCCTCGGGTGGAAGGGCACTCAAAAGATGACTAGGGAAGAGCTGCCTCCTCAAAAGAGTTGACCTTAATGACTGGATAGAGCTTTTAGGACCTTCATTTGCTGATGTGGCACGACTCAAAATGAGAAGAAACAGCTGCAAACATCCATTACTAATCAGAACGTGGAATGTATGAAGTATGAATCTAGGAAAATTGGAAATTGTCAAAAATGAAATGGAATGCATAAACATTGATATCCTAGGCGTTAGTAAGCTGACATGGACTGATATTGGCCATCTTGAATCTGACAATCATATGGTCAACTATGCTGGGAATGATAACCTGAAGAGGAATGGCATTGTGTTCATTGTCAAAAAGAATATTTCAAAATCTGTTCTAAGGTACAGTGCTGTCAGTGATAGGATAATATCCGTACGCCTACAAGGAAAGTCAGTTCATATGACTATTTTCAAATTTATGCACCAGCCACTAAGGCTAGAGATGAAGAAGCTGAAGATTTTTACCAACTTCTTCAGTCTGAAATTGATCAAACGTGCAATCAGGATGCATTGATAATTACTGGTGAGTGGAATGCATAAGACTGGAAACAAAGAAGGATCGGTAGTTGGAAAATATGGCCTTGGTAATAGAAACCATGCCAGAGATTGCATGATAGAATTTTGCAACACCAGTGACTTCTTCATTGCAAATACCTTAAACGACCACTATACACATGAACCTCACCAGGCAGAATACATAGGAGTCAAATCGACTACATCTGTGAAAGAGACGATGGAAAAAATATCATCAGAAAGAACAAGGCCAGGGGCTGACTGCGGAACAGACTATCAATTGCTCATATGCAAGTTCAAGCTGAAGTTGAAGAAAATTAGAACAAGTCCATGAAAGCCAAAGTACAACCTTGAGCATATCCCAGCTGATTTTAAAGACCATCTCAAGAATAGATTTGACGCCTTGAACACTAATGACTGAAGACCAGATGAGTTGTGGAATGACATTAAGGACATCATACGTGAAGAAAACAAGAAGTCGTTAAAAAGACAGGAAAGAATTAAAAGATCAAAATGGATGTCAGAAGAGACTCTGAGAGGAGGTAGGGCCAAGATGGAGTAGTCAAATGCTTCCGGTGGACTCTCTTATACCAAAGACCCGGAAAAAAAAGTGAATCAATTATACACGACAGTTTAGGAGCCCTGAACATCTAAGCCAAAGTTGAGGAAGTGGACTGAGTGGCAGGGGGAGGGAGAGACAGTGCGGAAGCAGTGAGGAGTTGCCAGACCTGGCCCAGTGAGAGCCTGAGCCCTTCAGGCCTGATCAGCTCATGTGTGAGCGGTGAGGCAGGCAAGCAGTGGTGCTCAGAAGGCACGTTTTCCGCACCGGGAGAGACCCAGTGCCAGAAACTTTACTTGGCCACCCAGAACCAGTGAGAAGCAGCCCTCGATCGGCGAAAGATAAGTACTTACGTACGGCCTACTGCGTGGATCAAAAACAACCCCCTTAGGGAAAAACCTCTCTCCCATCTACCTCCCTGCTCCCTGCTCTGCACTGGGTCCCAGACCGGCTTCAGCAGTTGCCGAGTCCCCTGGGCCAGAAGTAGGATCCGTCACACACCCTGAGCCATTCTCCCGGCCTTGGAGAGTGAACAAATTAACAAATGGGAAAAAATAAACTCCTGGCTCCCCTAAGGCAGGAACCCAGGGTAGGCACAGCTCCTTTGCCTAGGCACAGGCATAAGGGATCCACAGACTTTGAGGGCCTTTCCCCCTGCAGAGACTTGTGTGGGCCCATTTCAACAGCATAGGCCCTCATTACCACAGTTTAACGGTATATACCTAAAGTCTAACTTAAACTGTTTCAGCTGTGCAGTGGTAGGCTCGTGACATTTGACACTGCTCTGCCCATTAAGCAAGGTCTTCACTTACCGACATCAGGGGCCTGAGGACTGGTGGCTCCACCCATGCCACCCAGTCACTTGTGATAGGGGCCCAAGAATAAGAGGTGCCCCCAGTGCTTACAGCAAACAGCATTGGGTGCTCACAGTCCAGCTGCAAAACCCACCCACCTGTGCGCTCTAGGGAACAGGGACACACCTTCCTCCTGGACACTTGGGGGTGGCCTTCAGCCTCCTGCCTTGCTCAGGTGTGATCCCCTGTTGCAGCCAGATGTCTGTGCCTACACCAGACACCCATGCCTGTCTAGGACTGTAGGTGAGAGCCTACACCACACACTTGGTGGCTATCTACGTGGGCACCTGAGCTGAATCCATACAGGAGGAGTGGGCGAACTCCTAGGCTCACATACTTAGTAACAGATCTAACCACCTGGTTACAGGACGTTAGAGCTTCGAGGGTGCTAATAATCAAACTAGCTCATACAAGCAGCCTATTTGGGCATATCAAAACAAAACAAGAAGCTAGGACACAGTAAGCAAACATAAAATAAATAAATATAATAACTTCTTGATGTCCCAGAGTCAACAGTCAATATCAAATCACATAAAAAGGAATTCCATGATGGCTTCAGCAAGCTCCCAAAATAAAGAATCTAGAAATTTTCCAGAGGAGGAAAATTTGTTGGAATTACCGGAGGCAGAATACAAAAGATTAATGTACAGAACTCTTCAAGAAATTAGAAGGGAAATTACGCAAAATGCAGAACACATAATAGAGGAAATTAAAAAGATTAGAGAAGAGCATAATGACAAATTTAACAGGTTTCAAGAATCCATAGAGAGACAGCAATCAGAAATCCAGAAGATAAACAATAAAATTTCAGAATTTGACAACTCAACAGAAAGTCATAGGAGCAGAATTGAGGCAATGGAAGTCAGAATTAGTTAGATTGAAGACAAAGCACTTGACACAAACTTATTTGAGGAAAAATCAGATAAAAGGATTTTAAAAAATGAAGAAACGCTAAGAATTATGTGGGATTCTATCAACAGGACTAACCTACGAGTGCTTTGAGTACCAGAATGGGGGGGATAACAGAAAATGTAGAGAGAATTGTTGAAGATTTGTTGGCAGAAAACTTCCCTGATATCGTGAAAGATGACAAGATACCCATCCAAGATGCTCATAGAACCCCATATAAGGCAGATCCCAAAAGAAAGTCACCAAGACATACTATAATCAAACTTGCCAAAACCAAAGATAAAGAGAAAATTTTAAGAGCTGCTAGGGATAAACAAAAAGTCATCTACAAAAGAGAGTCAATAAGAGTAAACTTGGACTACTCAGCAGAAACCATGCAGGCAAGAAGGCAATGGGATGACATATATAAAGCCTTGAAGGAAAAAAACTGCCAGCCAAGAATCATATATCCA
>NW_004443967.1:7636683-7688600 GCF_000243295.1 Trichechus manatus latirostris | reverse complement strand
GACACAACTTTGCTTACTGAAAGGAAAGAGGACTTGAAGCACTTGAAGATGAAAGACCACAGCCTTCAGTATGAATCACATCTCAACATAAGAAAACAAAATTCCTCACAACTTAACCAATAAGCAACATCATGAGAAACGGAGAAAAGACTGAAGTTGTCAAGAATTTCATTTTACTTGGATCCACAATCAACACCCATGGAAGCAGCAGTCAGGAAACCAAACAATGCATTGCATTGGGCAAATCTGCTGCAAAACACCTTTAAAGTGTTAAAAAGCAAAGATGTCACCTTGAAAACTAAGGTTCACCTGCCCCAAGCCATGATGTTTTCAACTGCTTCATATGCATGGGAAAGCTGGACAATGAATAAAGAAGACCAAAGAAGAATTGACGCCTTTGAATCGTGGTGTTGGTGAAGAATATTGAATATACCATGGACTGCCAAAAGAACAAACAAATCTGTCTTGGAGGAAGTATAGCCAGAATGCTCCTTAGAAGCAAGAGTGGTGAGACTGTGTCTCACATACTTTGGACATGTTATCAGGAGGGATCAATCCCTGGAGAAGGACATCATGCTTGGTAAAGTAGAGGGTCAGCGAGAGAGGAAGACCCTCAGTGAGATGGACTGACACAGTGGCTGCAACAATGGGCTCAAGCATAGCATCGATTGTGAGGATGGCGCAGGACTGGGCAGTGTTTTGTTCTGTTGTGCATAGGGTCACTATGAGTCTGAGCCAACTTGATGGCACAGCATGTATGCTCCTTAGTAAAACATTTGTTCACGTCTTTTGCCGATTTTCTAAGTGGATTGTTTGGTTTGTAACTGTTGAGTTTTGAGAGTTCTTTATAAATTCTAGATGCTAGTTCTTTGCCATATATGTGGTTTGCAAATATTTTCTCCCAGTCTGTAGCTTGTCTTTTTATCCTCTTAACAGGAGTTTTCTAAGAACAATAGTTTTTAATTTTGATGCCATCCAGTTTACCAATTTTTTCTTTATTGGATTGTGCTTTTGGTTTTGAGTCTAAACTTTTCCTAGCCCTAGATCCTAAAGTTCTCCTTTTTTTTTTTCCTAAATGTTTTATAGCATTAGATTTTATATATAAGTCCTTGACACCTTGTGTTAATTTTTGGATAAAGAGTGAGGTTTAGGTTGAGGTTCATTCTTTTGCCCATAGATACCCTGGTTGTGTAGTGGTTAAGAGCTACAGCTGCTAACTAAAAGGTCGGCAGTTCGAATCTAGCAGGCGCTTCTTGGAAACCCTATGTGGCAGTTCTACTCTGTCCTATAGGGTCGCTATGAGTCAGAATTGACTTGACGGCAGTGGGTTTTTTTAAATGTCCAATTGCACCAGCATCATTTGTTGAAAAGGCTGTCTTCCCTCCATCGAATTGCTTTTGCACCTTCATGGAGAATCTGTTGAGCATGTTTGTATGGATCTATTTCTGGGTTCTTGTTATGGATTGAGTTGTGTCCCTCAAAAATGCATGTCAACTTGACTAGGCCATGATTCCCAGTATTACTTGATTGTCCACCATTTTGTGAGCTGATGTAATTTTCCTGTCTGTTGTAAATCCTAATCTCTGCCTGTGGTTAATGAGGCAAAATTAGTTTATGTTAAAGAGGATTAGGGTAGGATGCAACACCCTTACTCAGATCACAGCCCCGATCCAATGTAAGGTGAGTTCCTTAGGGTGTCGCCTGCATCACCTTTTATCTTACAAGAGGTGAGAGAGAGGCAAGCAGAGAGACGGGGATCTCATGCCACCAAGAAAGAAGTGCCAGGAGCGAAGTGCGTCTTTTGGACCTGGGGTCCCTATGCTGAGAAGCTCCTAGACCAGGAATATTGATGACAAGGACCTTCCCCAGAGCCAACAGAGAGAAAGCCTTCCCCTAGAGCTGGCACCCTGAATTCAGACTTCTAGCCTCCTAAACCATGAGAGAATAAACTTCTGTTTGCTAAAGCCATCCACTTGTATTTCTGCTATAGCAGTACTAGATAACTAAGACAGTTCTGTATTCCATCAGTCTATGTGTTTATTTCTTCACCATTACTATACTGTCTTAATTGTTGTAGCTATGTAGTAAACCTTAATAACTGGTAAACTAACCTCTTCCACTTTATTCTTCTTTTTCAAGATTGATTTAGCTCTTAGAGGTCTTTTTCGTATAAATTTTAGAATAATTTTTTCTATGTCTGCGAAAAACCCTGCTGAAATTTTAATAGGAATTGCATTAAACCTTTAGATCAATATGGGGGGACTTGACATCTTTACTATGTTGAATATTTCAATCCATAAACATGGTATATCTTTCCTGGCTATTACTTTTGAACAACATCTTAGTGTGCCCCCAAGAGTGCATTTTTTTAAATTATTGAAGTTTAAGTGAAAGTTTACATTTCAAGTTAGTCTCTCATACAAAAATTTATATATACATTGTTACGTGACCCTAATTGCTCTCCCCATACTGTGACAGCACACTCCTCCTTTCCACCCGATTCCCCATGTCCATTCAACCAGCTCCTAACCCTCTCTGTCGTCTCATCTCACCTCTGGACAGAAGCGACCCATTTAGTCTCATGTATCTACTTGAGCTAAGAAGCACGCTCTTCATGAGTATCATTTTATGTCCCACAGTCCAGTCCAGTCTTTGGCCTTGAGAATTGTTTTAGTTCTGGGTTGACAGAGAGTCCGGGGGCCATGCCTTCCGGGTTTCTTCCAGTCTCAGTCAGACCATTAAGTCTGGTCTTTTTACTAGAATTTGAGTTCTGTACCCCACTTTTCTCCTGCTCCATCAGGGACTCTCTGTTGTGTTCCCTGTCAGGGCAGTCATTGGTGGTAGCCGGGCACCATCTAGTTCTTCTGGTCTCAGGCTGATGAAGTCTCTCGTTTATGTGGCCCTTTCTGTCTCTTGAGCTAATACTTGCCTTGTGTCTTTGGTGTTGTTCATTCTCCTTTACTCCAGGTGGTCGGGACCAATTGACGCATCTTAGATGGCCGCTTGCAAGCTTTTAAGACACCAGACGCCACTCACCAAAGTATGATGCAGAACATTTTCTTAATAAACTTTGTTATGCCAATTGAAGAGTCTGCATTTTAAGTAAGATGCATAAATCAAGTCATTTGTTATTTTTTTATGTAATACATTCTAAGTGCTCTTTAATGTGTTTGGGGGCAGTGTTAACAGATAAAAGCATTAGATGATGGAGGTCTGAGAGTATATTTGTGCTCCTTCTTCAGTTTTTTTAAAAGATATATTTCAAACATCCAGAATAGTGTAGAGAAACAAAAGCCTTTGTATCCATCACTCTTGATAATGGAAATTATTATTACGCCATGCACTTTCTGGAGGGAGACGGAGCTAGGAAGAGAAGGACCCTGTGATGGGCCACAACCCGAAGATACGTGTGCTGCAGCTCATTAGCCAGATTATATAATTGTTTGTGACTCAATGTGTTTACCTCCTCCTAAGTTTTGGTTTTTATCTAAACATTCCAGTCTTGTCTCAAGTGTGCAAGAGTCACTTGACTATATTTGTGCCAGCATGGTGGTGGCAGCAGGAATGGGTGAGAACTCACAAAAGAAGGAGAATCTTGGAGATAAGTCAGGGCCATGAGATCTGTCCATTCTTCCCCACTATGTGATCCTCCTCCGAGGTAAACTAAGTTTCTTTTATTTAGGAGGGAGAAATTTTCCTGCAGTCCCACAGGTTATACAGGGAGGAAGGGAGACAGGTTAGTGAGCAGACAAAGCCCTCTCCTGAGGCCTGGCTCTTCCTGAAGCCTAAATCCCTCCCCTAATGATGTTCCCTAAAGAACATCAGTCAACCAGCCTCTGAATGGGCACACATGTGATCTTGAATTCAGTGTTTCCAGTGGCAGCCTCAGAGGTAGGAGCTCCCCTGGGGGGGTCAGTTCTGCAGTGTTCTGAGTATCATTCCTGGATGACCAGCCTGGAACCTGCTCCTCTGGCCTTTCCAATGTTGGAGAACACCTAAAAACCTGTATTAAATTCCTTCCCACTTAAAATATCCAGAGTAGATTATTTCCTCTACTGAATCCTGACTGATACATTTAATACCCCACTTATTGTAAAGATTAAATGAGATAATGCATGTGCAACATTAGCATACCTCCTGACAACCCAGCGGGTGCTCAATAAATGGCAGCTATGGGGGCAGTTCTGCTCTGTCCTGTAGGGTCACCGTGAGCCAGAATTGACTTGATGGCACACAACACCAAATGGCTAGTATTATTAGTAGTATTAAGGAACCCTGGTGGCACAAAGGTTAAGCACTTGGCTGCTAACCAGAAGGTCAGCAGTTTGAACCCACCAGTAGTTCCACGGTAGAAAAGACCTGGTGATCTACTCCCGTAAAGATTACAGCCTCGGAAACCCTATGGGGAAGTTCTGCTCTGTCATATAGGGTCGCTATGAGTCGGAATCGACTTAGCACACAACAGCAATGACATGGACAGCATGGCTAGTGTTAATAATGGCAGTAATTGTTAATTTGTGACCTAAATTATTAAAATGGTATTAGGGTTCTCAGAGTACCCACAAAACCTCTTTTTAACCATATTGTGGTGGAACCCATACATCTTCACTTTTTTCTTAGCACAATTCTAAGACAACACAACCGACAACCATAAAGACAACCCTATAAGATGGGTGTCATCATAGCCACTTTACAGAGGAGGAAACTGAGGCTCAGAGAGGCAAGTGATTTGCCCAAGGTTCCACAGCTAGGAAGTAGTAGAGCTGGCCTTGGGCCCAGGGTTCTGTCTTTCCCATTACACCACAGTTGCCTTCTGGGTTTTTTGTTTGGTTGGTTGGTTTGGGTTGGTTTGAAGTGTCATTATTCACAGCCAAGGTGGCGGGACTCTTCAGATTTCCATCTTAGATTGTTTCAGAGGAACCTGTCCATTGCAGCCTGGTCTTCCTCCCAGATGATGGAGGCAGGGAGACACGAGCAGCAACTGGAACTAAAAACACTGCATGCCTGGTGACCGACTGTTGTCCAGACAGGACCCTTTCTCTTGGGAAGCATGAGAGACCAGCAAGGCCATGAAGCATGCCTGGTGCTGGCCCTGGGCCAGGCCTGAGGGGAACCACCACTGCGGAGGAGGCACGGTCCCAAAGCTCAAAGAGCTTTTTTACTTCTCCCAAATAAACACAGGGAGCATTCTGAAGGATAAGCCAGAGCCTTGGCCTAGAGGAGGAAACAATTTGTCAATTGATACAGTTTGGGGCCTGTTTCCTTAAGGGGCATTAAAACGCCCCAATTGGATAATAAGGCACACAGGCTGGAAGAACAAAGTTTCCCAACCAACTTGTTGGTACAAAAAGATCTCTCAGACAGCTGAGTCAGACCAAGGTTGGGGAGGAGGGTCTTGTACAGCCCAAATAAATGGGATGTTGGGAGGACAGAAAGGAACAGGGTTTCTGGGTAATCTCCCTGGTGTGTGGCTCTGCTGCTTACTGGCCATGTGACCTTGGGCAAGTTACTTAACCTCTCTGAACCTCAGTTTTTTAATCTGTGAAACAAGAATAATAGTACCTCCCTCATAGGGTTATTATAGGTAGAAAATTAGGTCATACACATAAAATGCTTAACCCAGTCCCTGGTGTGTAATAATCAGTCAGGCGTTCTAGCAGTTGTTGGGGGGTTGTGATCTCAGCCAAGAACCCAACCTGCTTCCCTCTAGATCAGTGTTTCTCAGCCTTGGCTGCTCATCCCAGTCACCTGAGGAAGCCTCAAGGCCTACCAGAGCCAGGTCTCCATCCTTAAACCAATTAAATCAGTCACTGGATCATTAATCATTACTAATAACTTAAGGTGCGCCTGACCCAAGCCATGATGTTTTCATTCACCTCATATGCGTGCAAAAGCTGAACAGTGAATAAGGAAGACTGAAGAAGAATTGACACCTTTGAATTATGGCATTGGCAAAGAATTTTGAATATACCATGGACTGCCAGAAGAACAAACAAATCTGTCTTAGAAGAAGTACAGCCAGAATACTCCTTAGAACCAATGATGGTGAGACTTCCTTTCATGTACTTCGGGCATGTTATCTCCAGGACCAGTCCCTGGAGAAGGACATCATGCTTGGTAAAGTAGAGGGTCTGCAAAAGAGAGGAAGACCCTCAACGAGATGGATTGACACAGTGGCTGCAACAGTGTGCTCATCAGACATAGCAATGATTTTGTGGATGGCACAGGACTGGGCATTGTTTCGTTCTGTTGTTCATAGGGTGGCTGTGAGTTGGAACAAACTCGATGGCACCTAATAACAACAATAACTTAATGAGCCAATTCACCAAATGTAGAAGAGAAGAGAAGGAGTGGCTTTGAAGTCAAGTTAGACCTGGGTTGAAAGCCTAGCTCTAGCACTCACTGTTGTTTGCTGCCCTTGAGTCAGCTCCTGACTCATGACTGTCCTATGCCCAGTGGAACACAACACTGCCCAGTCCTGTTCCAACCCCATGATCAGTTGCAGATCGGACCATTGTGATCCATAGGGTTTTTATTGGCCAATTTTCAGAAGTAGATTGCCAGGCCTTTCTTTCTAGTCTGTTTTCATCTGGGAGCTCCACTAAAACCTGTTCAGCAACATAGCAACATGCATTCCACCGCTAACAGACAGATGGTGGCTGTGCCTGAGGGCATTGGCTGGGAGTCAAACCTGGGTCTCCTGCATGGAAGGCAAAACTTCTACCACTGAATCACCAGTGCCCCCATGCTTTAAGTGTTACCAAACCCAAAAATCCCATTGCTGTCGAGTCAGTTCCGACTCACAGCGATCCTATAGGACAAAGTAGAACTGCCCCATAGGGTTTCCAAGGCTGTAAATCTTCACAGAAGCAGACGGCCACATCTTTCTCCCACTAAGTATTACCAGTTCGCGGCAAGTTGATTCTGATTTATAGCGACCCCATGTGTGTCAGAGTAGAACTCTGTGTGTATCAGAATAGAACTGTGCTCCATAGAGTTTTCAGTGGCTGATTTTTTGGAAGTAGATTGCCAAGTCTTTCTTTCGAGGTGCGTCTGGGTGAACTCGAACCTCCATCTTTTGGTTAGCAGCCGAGCATGTTAATTGTTTGTGCCACTCAAGGACTCCAACCTGCAGGAGGGGCCTCCGTTAATCACAGCTAGAAAGGATATACAGAGTCATATTGAAATCTGCACAATTTAGATTCATTCTTTCCTGAGATCTGAATTTTTAAGAGAGGCCCAGCTATTCAGGCGGTGAGCAGAGGTCCAAACGCTGAAAGGGCTGAGAGGAATGTGTACTCCCCTAGAGAGTTCTCCAGCCAGTTGTACGTTTCTGAGCATGTTCCTTGAGGTGAATAATTTATGCTACTTATTGCTTCACATTCCTTAAGAGGCTGGTTAAAAGAGCCTGAAAGTGTCCAGCTAAGTCCATGCCCGGCTTCCCTAAGGGCATTTCCAGCAGGCCAGAAGCTTGGGGAGTGGAGGTTCTCCAACTAAGAACACCCCACAGTGCAAACTCTTTTGCATTAAGATCATTAATCTTTGATAAAACGTAAGTATGACATGGAGACCTGGTGGCGCAGTGATTAAGAGCTACAGCTGCTAACTAAAAGGTCAGCTGTTTGAATCCACCAGCCGCTCCTTGGAAACCCTATTGAGGCAGTTCTGCTCCATCCTCTCGGGTTGCTTTGAGTCCGAATCAACTCAATGGCGACAGGTTTCAAATATGACATAGAAAGATAAGTTTTTTAAAATAACCCCCAGTCCCTTAATGGAGATAGTGGGTCCTGTGGAAGATAGTTGTTCCCAGTTCTTCACTGCTTGCCTGCAATAGCATGAGGTGACCACACCCTCTGCGGTGTGACTTGGCAGGGCCTCCCAAAAGAGCAGGCGAGTAGTACTTCCTCTCCATTGCAGTTGGGCTTGGCTGTGTGACTTGCTTGGGCCAATGGAATGTTAGCAGATGTGATGTGAGGAGAGGCTTTCAATGAGCTTGCATGGATTGGTTTGGCTTCCCACGAGAAGACCGCTCCCTGGAAGTGTTGGTCCCACATGTGTGGAGCAGACAGAACCTGAGCCTGGAGCAAGGCCTCGACAGCCAGCCTGCTCACCTGCAGCAGATCTGGCAGGAAAAAGAAGAACATATTAGGGATCGTTAGAACCTAATGACGATTCACTCTAAAGAAACGAATGTCTAATCCTCCCGAGTGCCACTTGGACTTGGTGTCATTTCCCTTTTAATGAGTCCACTCTAAGATAGGAGTGTTCCCAGAGGTCTCAGAAACTTTCAAAGTTTCATTTGTAGTCCATTTGTAAGTGGATTTAGGCAACCTGGCTGTAAATTCACTTAAAGATTGCCTCTGAATAACTGAGCATCTTGAGTGTAGGGGTGAGGCATTAATGGTTGAGCAGCTAAGGCAGCTGATCTAGTTACAAGAAGGTGTTCATTCCAGGGATGAGTAAAGTTTTGGCGGGCATTATCCAACCCCTTTATAAATCTGAGTTGACAAGGCCTGAACCACTGAAGCTGATCAATTCCTAATCACCATCCTGCATATTTAGGTTTGCTGCCACCAGGAGGCAGTGTGTCCAGGCGATGGCCTCACAAGTTGAGAAACCGATTAGTAGAAATCTTGAGTTGTAGATTCTTGAGTTTTCATCATTGGAAGTAGTACCAAATAGCCCCAGACCACTTAGCACACCATCAGCCATTTAAAAAAAAAAAATACATATAGTAAAGAGAATATTGGATCTGGAAAAGGAGCTATAGGAAACACCACGTCCAACTGTCTTATTTTTCAAATATCAAAACTGGGTTCAGAGAGGTTCACTGATAGGCCCAGAGCTCCAGAGCCAGGCCTGGAACCCTGGTCTAGTGCTTTCAAGTCTGCTGCTGTTTGTGCCACACTCCCTGCTCTACTGAGCTTTTCTTAAAGTGTTCAGCGCAGGTCATGTCTGCGTGTTGACATGAGCACTTATTCCTCAGGCAGCTCTCCCTTCCCGCCTGACTGCTGCCTTCAAACTCCCACCCCAGCTGCTCCCAAACCTAAAGCATTAGCGGAAAAGCCCAGCACTTGGAATCAGAGCTGGTGGTGCGAGAGCAGTGACTGGAGACAAGCGTCCACGCGGGGCTGATGACCTGTGAGAGCCGCCACCATCTGTCAAGACCTATGAGAATGCACACAGCAAGGGCAGGTGAAGCAGCTGATGCAGGAGGTCAGTCAGCATCAGCCTCAGAGGTGCACTGTGGACCTTGAGAACTGGAGGCAAGGGGACATCCTTCAAGGATGACTAAGACACCATCCTAGCACACAAGCAGGTGCCAGTTGGGAGCTGAGGCCAGTCTAAGAAGGGATAAAGAGGGATGCAAGTTCAGAGCAGCGCAGAGAGGTTACCAAGTCATCTGCAGAAATCACCCCACAACACGTGCACATCAGCAGGGCCGGACCTTGTAGAGGGGGAGAGCTGACTGTCTGCCCCACTGCCGAAAGGGTAGAGGATCTTTCCTTTGTAGCCTCTTACTGAATACCTAGGAGGCCTGCATCTCTAACAGCCACAAAATCCAAATGGCCACCAGAGGGAGCTCGAAGAATAAGTCTAGATTTTGCTTCTGGGGCTCACGAAGGAAGAAGAAAAAAAAAAAAAATGCTGCTGTCTTGCTTCCAGCAATTCCAAAGATCAGCGGAAAACTAACATTTTTGTGTGTGTGTGCTTTAGGTGAAAGTTTACAGCTCAAGTCACTTTCTCATACAAAGCGTGGCTGTGCCTGCACTTGGGGACTCTTGGGATAACCACCTTAGACTGGATTCTAGAGACCACCTGGCCCAGCTCTGCCACTGGGAGGCTGATACTCTTAAGTGAGGTTCTGGGTCCCATTTCACATCTATGGTACGCATCTTTGTTTTTGCCATTCAGCACACCCAGCCCTCTTTCTTCTGATAACTTGTCCTCAGAGGAACCACTCTCCCTCATATTCTGTATGCATGTTTCACCCCTGTGGCAGGGGTGGACAGGTGACTCAGGCCTTGCCCTTGGGATCATTGTGGTCCCTTGGCCACAGTGATTGATTGAGGCATGAACATGTGACCCAGTCAGAAGCGTTGATAGTCCTGCTGTGATTGCTGAGAGAACAGGCACTCTCTTTCACAGTACTTGAACCTGGGCAGATATAGGGCTGGTATCTGACAGCAGTCTTGGGGCAGCAATCTTGTCACCATGAGGAGTCAGAGAGAGAGTGGCTAGATGATGATATCATTGGTTACTGGATACAGCCAGACCTTAAACCAGTATTCTCCTGGACATCTTTGTTATGTGATCCAATAAAAACCCTTTCTTGCTTGAGCCAGTTTGAGTCGGCTCAGAGAGTCCTGTTCAGTGGAACATCATGTCCACCAGAACCAGTCATCCTGTTACAAAGCACCTGTTCCGTTTCTAGCCAGTGGCCTTTGTCCTGGCCTTTGCCCTCTTATCAAGCTACATGGAAACTGATTGTGGGTTCTGGCTACTCATCCTTTGGTCAGACTCGTTGATTCACTACTTGGATATCAAGCAAGGTGTATGGCTAATTTCTGCTGGGCATTGTCACTTGTGCTCATTCCATGTCTGCTGCCTTTGTTCGTTTGTATAAAGATATGTTGTGTGTTCTTCACACTAAGGCCCTGTATGCTCTCAATAATGTCTTAAAATGAAGGAGATAGGTCAAATAATCTCCAAAAATCCACTATAGCTCTAACATGTCATTACCCATTTATACATTTTTCAAGGAAGTAAAGAAAAATGCCCTTATCAAGAAGCATGGCCTGTGATCAGAAGACTTAGGCATCCCAGAAAGCCTGAAGTTTCAGGAAAATGCAGATTCTGCCTTTACAGTAACTTTCGACCCAAGAAATGTCCCAGTTTGGGAGAAATAAATGAGAATAAGTGTTGAGGTGGGGCCTGTGTGGGGCATTTACTTCTTTGTCCAAGTCCTCAGGTCTATAAGCACCATCCAAAAGGCGGCAGAGGTGGGTACGTTTTAGGGAAAACTTCTGCTCGTCCTGAGGTTCCTGGAAAATTGTGTTGGGAGAGCTAAGAAGCTTGGCTGTGAGTAATTTGTTTTTCAAATAGCTTTGTTAGTTGGTCCACATTGTGTTTTTCATTCCGCCAGAGCCGAAGGTGGCATTTCTTTTGTTTATAGTATTAGTGTTATATTATTGGTGATCTCATTGTTCTTGTTTGTGACATGTTTACCGCGGTAGGACAGTTATTGTAGGAGGCAAGTCGGGAGCCAATCTACCCACCAAACCTACAGAACTAAAGAAAAAGACTCCAATCTCCCCTGCAGAGTGCATATTACTCCTCTCTTGGATTGTTAAATTCTAATTATAGGCTGTTGATCCCAGTTAGAACCATTTATAAGCCTAAACACTGTTCTACAGCGTCCTTTGCCAATAGGTGTGTTGTGTTCTTTTGTTGTGTAAAACATAACATTTGTGCATTTGGGGGACCAGAACAGGTTAGAGTTCCCTGGGAAAGTCATGGAAAACAGGCTAAATATGACTCAGGACTGGGGTAGGGCAAATGAAAAAAGTGCACTTCACCTTGATGTGTATATATTAGGAATTTCTGAAACCCAAGGAATGTGGATCTCAGCTCAAATGCCACTTAGGGCAGCTATCTGACTGCCCACCCCACATTCTTGGGGCAGCAGGTACCCCTCTTTCCTGGCACATATCCGAGCCGGTCATTTTACATGACTGTGGGGATCGTTTGAGTCTTTCCACTAGATGAAAGGCTGCAGAGGAACCTTATTGGGTGCACCATTGCCTAGCATGATGCTTGACACATAGTAGGCATTTAAAAAATGTGTAGTATGTGTGTGCTATATTGTTTGAGAGTATTCAATCCTGCTGTGGAAGATAAAAACAAATGGGATGGATTAAACTCGTAACAAATGTTAAGTATAAATAGTAGGCAAGTCAGCAAATTAGGAGATGTAAGAAAAATATACAAGATGCGTTAAGTATAGATGAGTAAGAGGTAGCTTGCAAAACATAGGCAGAATTTACATGGGTAATAAGTCAGTACCCTATGTGACATGTTAAAGATGGGTAGAATAAATGGAATATATGATACGAGGGAGCATTGGTAGTTCAGTGGTAGAATTCTCGCCTTCCATTCAGGAGACCTGGGTTCGATTCCAGGCCAGTGCACCTCATGTGCAGCCACCACTCGTCTGTCAGAGGAGGCTTGTGTGTTGTTATGATGCTGAACAGGTTTCAGTGGAGCTTCCAGGCTAAGACAGACTAGGAAGAAAGGCCTGGTGATCTACTTCTAAAAATCAGCCAGTGAAAACCCTATGGATCACAATGGTCCAGTCCACAATGATCACAGGGATGGTGCAGGACTGGGGAGCATTTTGTTCTGTTGTGCACGGGGTTGCCATGAGTTGGGGGCTGACTCAACAGCAGCTAACAACAGTATGATAGAACGAACAAGAGTGCTGTTTACAGACAGATAAAAAATAAAAACATTGCCGTCAAATCCATTCCGACTCATAGTGACCCTATAGGACAGAGTAGAACTGCCCCATAGGGTTTCCAAGGAGTGGCTGGTGGATTCAAACTGCCACCCTTTTGGTTAGCAGCTGAGCTCTTAACAAGTGCACCACCAGATAGAGGTAAAAAGACCAAGTTATAAAGTATGATCAATCTCAGGGCTGACAGCTATGTTATTCCCTAAATCAGCCACCCATTGGTGACACCGATTATGGTCCCATTCTGGTCTCCCCAAGAAACACAGACAAGCCCATAGCTATTCAGCAGGCTAATGGATGAGCTACTGCTGCAGCCAGGTGAACTTGCCCGAGGCTGTCCATCTAACAGCCAATGTGCGTGTTGCCTCAGGCACCTTCCATCTGTTGGGCCCCCGTATTCACTCTTAATTCTGGCCCTTCCTTATAACCACATTAGGGTGAGGTTAATGTCGGTGGGGGGGTTGGGGTGGGGAGGACATGTGAACATTGCATAGCCCATGATTCAGGTAGTGGTCCTCCCACCTGTTTGTCTATTGTATGCATATGGTATATGCAGTGGGTTTGCCTCTCTTTCTTCTTGCCTCTTGCTGTACATTTTATTTAATAATCTCTCTGATTCAAGCCTCTTAATTTGGTCTGTGAGCCTTTGTATCTCATCACCTTTAGAACAGCTTATCTAGTAGTGCATTTGGAGGCTAATTGCTTATACAGCATATTGGAATAATGCATGCATTAGTTATCTACTATGACTGCCATAGGCCAGGTTCTCTAGAGAAACAAAACTAGTGAAGCATGTATATACGTATCTATAGAGAGGAAGAGAGAGAGAGATTTATCTCAAGGAAATGGCTCACATGGTTGTAGAAGCTGGCAAGCTGCAAGTCTGTGGATCAGGTGTTGGCTGGAGACTTCTTTTGCCTTACATAGCCACAGGGGCTGACAAACCCAAGATAGGCAAGTCAGATGGCAGCCTGCTGGCTCACAGGCTGTGGTGGCTGATGAATTCAAGATTGGCAGATAAGACAGCAGGCTGCTGGCTCACAGGCTGTGGAGGCCAATGAATCCCAAGATCAGCAGGTAATACTGCAGGCCACTGGCTCAGGTCCCAAGAACTGGAGGCCAGATGATGATGAACCAGATGCAGGGTCCAGAGCGAGCAAAAGCCAGTATGTCCATATATATTGGATGTAGGCCACACCCCTGAGGAAGCTCCCTTACAACTGATTGGCTGATCATGTCAGATCACATCATGGAGGTGATTACATTATATCACAAATGGAGGATATCTACATCATCACATCAGTGCCAGATCACTGAGAATCATGGCCAAGCCAAGTTGACACACAACCTTAACCATCACAATGACTGAAGGTGACTGCTGATTAGGGCTAGGGCTAGGGTTAAATTAGTTTCTGAATCTAGCCTTAAAAACAGTTGTTCAGTAATTATACACCATGTTAAGTGCTGAGGACATAGCGATGAAAACAGTCATGATTCCTGCTCTCATGGAGCTTACAGCTTACAACCTCATAATCAAACAAATGTGAAGTTTTAACAGAGATAAACTCTGTGAAGAGAAGGTACATGGTCCTCTGAACACGTACATAGGAGAATGTGACCCATTTAGAGAGGGTAAGAGTTAACTAGGCAAGGAGAAAGGGCACAAATGTCCCAGGCAGAGGGAACAGCCTGTGCAAAGGCCAGGTGATGGCATGGAGCTTGTCAACCATTATTCAGCAGGCATCACTGACCACATGTGCCAGGTACAAGTGAGACAGAGCAACCCTACTAAAGACAAACACAAGAAGATTGTTAGGCCCGAAAGGGTCCTTGGAGAACCCTGGCATTCTAATCCCCAGTGCCTTAATTCATGCCCACTAATTCAGCCTTCTACCACACCTAACACTCATTTGTGAGATCACCTCTCCCGGGATTCAAAGTTGACCTCACAATAATGTCCCAGAGTCCAGTCTCATCCTTGAGCTATTTGAAACTTTTGATGTTCCAACTCAAACCCGTTTTTCAAACCTTCGGTAACTAGGATCTCACTGGACTCTAGCTTTAGGAGAAATAATCATATCTTAATTATTTAGTGCTGCTGTAACAGAAATACCACAAGTGGATGGCTTTAACAAAGAGAAATTTATTCTCTCACAGTTTAGGAGGCTAGAAATCCGAATTCCGGGCGCGAGCTCCAGGGGAAGGCTTTCTCTCTCTGTTGTCTCTGGGAGAAGGTCCTTGTCATCAATCTTCCCCTGGTCTAGGAGCCTCTCATTGCAGGGATCCTGGGTCCAAAGGATGTGCTCTGCTGCCAGCTCTTCTTTCTTGGTGGCATGAAGTCCCTCACCTCTCTGCTAGATTCTCTCTCCGTTATCTCTGGTAAGATGAAAGGGGATGTAGGCCATACCCCAGGGAAACTCCTCTTACATTGGATCAGGGCGGTGACCTGAGTAAGGGTGTTGCATCCCACCCTAATCCTCTTTAACATAACCTGATCTTGCCTCATTAACCACAAGCAGAGATGAGGATTTACAACATTTTTACAACATAGGAAAATAACATCGGATCACAAAATGGAGGACAACCACACAATACTGGGAACCATGGCCTAGCCAAGTTGACACATATTTTAGGGGGGACACTATTCAATCCATGACAAATCAAGATAACTTATCATTCCCTGGCCTATGCTAAACTCTTTACATGCATTATATATATTTTTTAAATCTTTGTAGCAACTGTGTGAGGTAGGCACTACTTTAATGGGAGAGAAAACTGACACTTAGAGAAGGTAGGTCATTTGCCCCAAGTTACTCAGCTAGAAAGTGACAAAATCAAGATTCAAATCCAGGTCCTTCTGGCCCTAGAACTGAAACCCACATGATAACCAAGAAGCTCTAATTTTGTTTAGAATTTTGTTCCAACTGACTTCATGTTCCATGATGCTTAGGAATGTAGATTTTTGGGTGTGTTTTGGCACTGTGGTTGTGTTGATGGTTTTGTGGTTTTGGTAATGTGACTGTCTTTTGGCAATACGTACTGAAAGTGTTTGTAGATTAAGTCCCATGATGTCTGGGGTTTGCTTCCACACATTCTGGTGAATGGGGGATGGAAGGGCCAGATTGGCAGTGAGTTCATTATCTGGAGGCTGGTGATGGGTACATAGGGGTTTGTAACACTATTCTCTTTTCTTGTGTCTATGTTTAAAATTTTCCATAAAGTATTTTCCCAAGCAGATAAGTTCTGGGGTATGTTCTGGAGTCCACTCCTTCATGTCTAACATCCCATGCCCCTCAGAACAGCACTGAGATCCACTGGAGACTTGAATGCCTGAGTTTGGTTTCCAGTTCCCCGCCTTAACTAACTCTGCAAAGGAAACCAGTTGCTACCCCATGTGTGTCAGGGTAGAACTGTGCTCCCTTGCGTTTGTTCCAGAAGTAGATTGCCAGGCCTTTCTTCCAAGGTGCCTCTGGGTAGGCTCACCGCCAAACTTTTAGTCAGCAGGCAAGCACGTTAAACGTTTGCACTACCCAGGGACTGTCACTTAGGCCCTCAGTCTCCTCATCTGTAAAAATGAATGAGAAGGGTTGTGGCATTTATCAGTGCTTCCTTCTTTTTTATGGCTGGGTAGTGTTCCATTATATGGCTGTGCCACATTTTGTTTATCCGCTGGTTGGTTGGTGGACAGTTTGGGTTGTTTCCACCTTTTAGCTGTTATGGATGGTCCTGCTGTAAACATTCGTATACAGGTGAAAAGATAATAATGGGATGGGAGGGTGTAGTAAGGTAATAAGAACCCCCTCAAAGGGTCTTTCTGAGACTGAAATAAAGTAACATGAGCCAGGTACTGAACTCCGTGCCCTGCAGGTCTAGAACCTAGCACTGTCAGGGTGAGCAGTGCGGGTTTCTTGCTCCCTCATTGGGTTTTTGAAGTGGTCTCAGCTGCGTTTTCCTAATTTGGGTTCAAACAAGTCACCTCTTCCCCTCACGTCTACCCAGTGGGATTTCCGAGGGAGAGACTGCCCATTCACACACAGACGTGGGCAGATGGCCTCAGGGACACACGTGACTCCCAAGAAGGCTGTGCATAGTTGCCTCTCCTGTTCATAAGATAGGGTGCAGGTAGAGGGAGGCAGGGTGTTTTTGAGGATGGAGAAATTACTTTAAAAATCGAGATATACACAGTTCTCTCTCTCGCCCATGAACTTGGATGGGTTTTTCGTGTTCTGTTTTGCTTTGTTTCTTTTCTCAACCATAGTGCCTATCTTGGAGTGGCCTAGAGTCCTGTTGAAGCCAGGAAAAAAGCAGATTCGCTGGCATGGATCGTCTCTAATCAGGGAGAGCCAGGCCTGCTGCTGGAGAAGGTGGCGGGCTTGGGGCAGCCGCGCAGCCCCCGCCAGCCAGGGAAAGCCCTGAATGACCTTCGGACGGTATCTGGGGACAAGGATGGCCACTGACTTTGGAGCTGGGAGTGCGCCCTGGGCGGTGGGAAGCGGCTGAGCCCTGAGCCCACAAAGCGGAGGTGGCGCGCAGCTTCCTGCCACCAGGGGGCGCTGAGCGCGGCGCGCGGCCGGCGGGTCTCGGCAGGCGGAGCGAAGGTGAAGGGCGGGAGAGGGCCGTGGAGCACCGGATGCGGGATGCCACCCGCGCTGCGGGCGCCCTCAGCTCCACCCCGGGAGGGCCGGGGTTAGGTCAGAGAGTAGGCCCCCGGGATTGGCCTGGGGCAGAGGGCCAGGCGCCCGCACTCAGTAGGCGCTCAGTAAGTATTTACCGACTGATAAGTGCAGAGACAGCGTGAAGGAGCAGCCGGCTCAGGAACCCCAAATCCAAGTCCCCTCTTTCGGGTCTCGGTAATTGCTGGCCTCTTCGGTGTGGTGCCTGCGCCGGCAGCCGGCGACTTACACGCAATACACCCGGCTTCGGCCCTGGCGAGTTTCCGTTTCAGGGGGGAATGAGGGAGTCCCCGCACAGTGTTGGGGAGCCGGCGACCGCCGCCTCCCCGGGACCTAGCAGTTGTGAGCGACTTAAGTGGTGCCTCCCGGACCGGTAATCTGAGCCTCCAGGGAGAGCAGAGGAGGGCTTTCTTCCCGGACCCTGGCGCGGGGGCCTGGCTTGTGGGGTGCGGGGCAATCAGTCCGCCCTGCGGGGGTCGAGGAGACCAGAGATCGAGGGGGGGCGAGAAGAGGGTCTCAGCACGCCCCTGGACTAGCCGGGCGCGTAAAGTGCGCTCCACTGCCGGGCTGCCCGGAAGGCAGCTCACCTTCGACGGCAGGGAAGAGGAAATTGAGGTTTAGAGCAGGTAGAGTGTGAGTGGAAGCAGGCTTTCTAACGTCACACACAATTTAGTAGTTCAGAGCTTGGCCTCTGAAAGAAGACGCGGTTCAAATTCCGACTGTGTAATCTGGGGCAGGTTACTTAACCTCTCTGAGCTTCAGTTTCCTGTTCTGTAAAATGGAGATTTAAAAATGTTAAACAATTACTTCTGTAGGATAGTTGTGAGGAGGAAACGGGATTGTGAATGCAGCGCTTAGCGCCTGCCTGGCGCAGGTTAAGCCTGGATACCTGACGGTTATTGGGCCCGGAGTTACCGGTTTTTCCGCCAGATGCAATCAGGCGAGGACGACTCACTTCCCAGATTGAGACGTGTGCGGAGTCCTGAGCGTGCGGATGGCCTGGGCCCTGGCGAAAGAGAACCGGGGCGTTGGGGCCTCCCGCGTGCTGCCTTCTGGTCTAAGACAGTGTTGTCTCCTCCTCTCCGGAAAACTGGAGGCCTGAAGGCCCCAGAGCAGTGCTGTGGGCGCTCACACTTCAGAACGCTTCCTGCAGCCAGTTCCAGCAATCATTCACAGCGACCTTGACTGACCACATGCCGGCACTGGACAGACAATACCTCAGTTAATCTTCACAGCATCTCTGAAAACCAAACAGGGAAACTGGTGCAGAGAGAGATGAAGTAACTTGCCCAAGTCACAGCCAGTGGGTGGCCACGCTGGAACCTGGGTTGATCTGGCTCCGAAGCGCCCCTGCCTTCCCTACGTCAGTTGGTCTAAACACCTATCTGTCCACGGGGCCCAGCCCCAAAGCCTAGGATGAACCATCCAATTCGGGTAGGAAAGGCTGGATGCATCCTGGGACCCAGACCCCTCTGCCCACGCTGGCATCTGGTGCCTTGGGTGGCTTGGAGAAGGGCGAGCGTTCCTCCAAGAGCCTTCAGGAAGCCTGTTCTCCCTTGGGGAGCCGACAGGTCTGGTAGAAAGCTGTGGGCTGGGCCGGATTGGGGGTGGGGCCGCTCTGGGCCCCGCCACAGCCAGAGCCTCGCGGATCACGCCCTGGAGTGTAGAGCTCCAGCCAAATTTTCCTCCATTTCTCAGATGTTCTTGGGCTGGGTCACCGGGGCGAGGTTCAGGCAGCTCACCTCCTAGGGGGTGCGGGGAGGGGCCGGGCCCCACCACCCGCTTCATTTATTCTGTGGCAAGCTCAGGTGCCATAGATAGATGCTCTGGAAGCTGGCGTTCATTAAATAATGAACCAAACCCAAAGGAGTCTCTGTACACAGGCCACCTCTGCGCGCCCAGGCCTGAAGTCAGAGTCTCCACATCTTCAGGCCCCATATCTTCAACCGCTTTCCCGGTGGGCGTCCACTGGGACTTGGGTGGGGAGTCAGGAAGGCGCGCGGACCTCTGGTTCAGGCAGCCCGGCCCCTGGGCCCTCTTTGGGGAGGTGGGTGCTTGAGGGGGTAGCAAAGCTTTGAGCGCAGGCCTTCGGACTGCTTTCCTGCCAGGGCCTGTGCCAGAAAAGGAGAGTAGGTTGTCGGGGAGCCAAAGAGGGGGACGTTTTGCCGCCGCCGCCGCAGCCGAGCGGGGCAGTTTCGGCGCCGTGTGCCAGGGGGCAGTGCTGCGCAGCGAATGCGGCCGAGCCTCTCAGCCTGCCGCCGGGGCCGCGCGCTCATCCACTCCCTCGGTCTCTCAGATACGCCGCAGAGTCCCTCCCAGAGCGCCCCTGACCCTACAGCCCCCTCGCTGTAATATGCTAAAGGGGCACGGTCCTTTCCCTCTGCGCGCCGCGCTCGGTGCGGGCGTCCTGAAAGGCTTTGCTCACTAAAGACAGCTGCCGTCTGGTTGATTTTCGACCACTGACTTGGTCCTAGAGAAGCGTAAGCTGGGGTGACGGGGTGCCCCGTCGGGTTTTTGCAGGCCTTGCGCGTAATGGTGGGGTCATATTCTGAGGATGGGATTTGAGGGGATTTTCTCAGCCTGGGCGGGAACTCGCGAAAATACAGATGCCACCTGGGGCTGGGTCCTGGCTCGAAAGGTCAGCCCCCCTCCCTCCCGCACTCCTCCGGCGTGGCCCCAGGCCCATCCCACCCCTGAGCTTGGTGGTGTGTTCTTTCTAGCCTAGGGAAGGCTGTGTCTGGGTTTTAAATCCGCAGAAGCAGCAGACAGATGGGAACGGGTGACACGCGCGGGATTTTTCTCCCCCGCAGGACTATGACTCCACTCCCTGCCCCGCCCCGGGGGAGAGGCTGACCCTCCGAGCTCCCGGGCCGAGTGTGGGTGAGCCCCGACATCATAAACCGGACATGATTCTCTCTGGGTTCCTCCTGCTTTTGCTGGGTTTTGATTTTTGTTTTTCCGCTCGCTCTTTTTTCTAATAGCCTCTTTGCAAAAAATAAAAAGGCAGCTGCATGTCGGTGTTTGAATGCGAGTGGCTGTTTGTTCTTTGAAGAATTCACACTTTAAAATTGCTTTCTGTGAGCCCAGAGGAAGAAGTTATAAACCACCGTTATGTAATTTGAAACCATCAATAGCCCCTTTTTAAAGGCTGTCTTTATTGTGGGAAGTCAAGGTAATGATTTTGTTACCGTCTAATTTCATCCCAATGTACAGCGTCGCTTTTATAGCCTTTCAAAGGTAAGTGAAAGGCCTCAATCTGGGGCCCTTATTCTGTGGCCGATTAACAGTTTAAACTGGTTTTCTAACCCTGTCACAGCTATTGGGCCATAAACGGAATTTCTTCGGAGGCATTACCAAGTCTGTAAATAGATCATTTTTTAAAACTCAGGCAATTCTGTGCCCCTCTGACAAAAACAAAACATATGTCCACCTATGTGTGTGTGTGTCTCTCACGGCCCAGAAGTTATTGTAAATGACTTCTCAAAAGCAGTTTGTGCCCTGGTTATTATTATTATGACTATTAGTGGTATAATCTTAGGAGAAAGTGAACAGGCCGACGACACTGGGATGGAAATCAGCGGGCCGTGGGCCCGGCAGGGACTGTACCTTACTGTGGGAAACGCCCTCCGTTAATCGTTGGCACAGCCAGGCGCTGCTGCCTACCTTGCTTGACCTAGAGCCGCCCAAAGAGAAAAATCCGATTTCACTGCAAGGGGACCAGGGAACAGAACAGTGTATGTGGAGACTGCTGGGAGGACTGCGGGCGAAACCAGAAACAGAAGGCAAAGTAGACGCCAACATAGGGCGACCCGTCTGTGACGTCTGACCCCTTGTACGACTAAGAAATGGTTACTAATTTTTAAAATAGAAGCAAACAGGCAAAGTAGACAATTTAAAACTTTTTTTTTTTTAACTTAGTTTTAGGCCCAGGCCTACTGGACGCTATTTCTCCTTGATGCCGCCGTGTTTCTCTGATGCAAAAGAAACCTCTGGCTCGCGGGCCGGCCCCATTCCCCGGGTCATTGGAGGGTTACCTTTGGGTGCAGGCGCGGCCTCTTTCTCTGAGGGGAGGGGGCATCTCCTCCTGTGCAAAGCTAAGGAGAAATGATGAGAATCCGTGAAACTTTCCAGACGTCCAGTCTGGCAGCCATCCCCTCGAGGCGCTGGGTGAGGCGACACCCCGGGGCCTGGCATGTCAACGAGGCTCGCAGGCAGCGCGGCGGCCTGGACAGCTTGTGCTGTTTTGTCTTCCCCGCCCCCTCCTGCGCGGGTTTCCGGGAGTTTAGGGCCCTGGCCCGGGAAGAGAACGCGAGGAGGCGTTTCTAGGGTACTGCCCCTACCAGCCGGCGCCCGGCCTCCTCCCGGCCGCGGCGGATAGGTTGCGGGGCTGTCGGGGCCCGCGCCCCGGGAGGGAACTGTGCTCTCCAAGCCGTCGAAGTGCGGGAAGTAGCGGCACGGAGAACGCCTCCCTCCGGGTTCGGCCCCGGGGTGCTACGTGCCGGTCGGCGCCGGACCCCGAGAGCGCCGCGACCTGGGGGCGCCGAGAAGACAACCCGAGTCGGAGGGGTAGCGGGCCCGCCATCTCCCGCAAGACGCAGCCGCCGGGCCCGCAGCCGCCCTCCAGCCCCTAGCCCGGCCCGCGGCGCTCAGGGAGGCCCCAGGCGGCGCTTTCTCCTCCCGCCTGCCATCCCAACGCCACGGAAAGCGTCTGGCAGGCGGGTGACCTGGTCCGGGGCTCAGTCTCGTCCGTGCGCGTCGGACCGAACCCGCGGGGAAGGCGGCGGAGCGCGGCATCCCTGCGACTCTTCCCCAGGCGCCCCCCATGGGCTCAGGTGGCCATTGGCCGAGTTTTCGGGTCGAGGGAGGAACCCAGCTAGGCTGCGGGGCGCTCGGCCCGGGCTCTGTGGCACGCTCAAACCGAGCCCAACCCGGCCTCCCTGCCGGCGCAGCCCCGGTCCCGCCCGACCTCTCCTCACTCCTCTGGCTCCGCTCCCCGCCTCCGGCATTTGCTTTCCCTCCCGGGGTTTCCACCCCCTGCTTATCTCTTACTCCTGTCTTCTTCGCCGACTCCTTTTCTCCCCGTCTTGTCCCCCGCCCCCTCTCTTCTGCAATCTATCGCTGAGAGCCCCACCCCCACCCCAAATAACCCCATAAAGCTAATAATCCAAAAATGTAAGCACTGCTGAGCCCCGTGAGCGTATCCTGACGCTTCTAGTAGGCAAATCGACACGGAGTAGGTTTGCATCTGCTTCTTTGGAGAAGCCAAAAAGCGTTCAAGAATTCTAAGTCCCTGACAGCTGGCAGTTTCCTTGGTGTCTATGCAGCGAGCTGAGGCCGTCTTCCCGCACCCTCCGCAGACAGGGAACGTCAGCCCATTGCACAGATGGAGGACGTGGAGCGGGGAGGTAACCCCATGATTGCCAACTTACTTTTTATCAGGTGGTGGATTTCAGCCATTTGAATACAGTCTCTACCTCTGTTTTGCCTTTCTCTAATTCCTTGACTTTTCTTGCATGGTTTAAGCAACAGGAGGAAGAGAGCCCCATACCTTTCGATAGAGTGAAATAGCAGCCTGGAATTACAGCCACATACCTATCAAAAATGTAACTGTGTTTGCGAAAATCTGTAATCCTAGCTGTGTAATTGGAGACATTCATAAAAAGGATATTGCACAAGTGAAAGTGATTTTACAATTGCTGCCATATTTTTAGTATTTTTCAAAATTGTTGAGAGGACTTTTCCTGAATCCAACGATGAACGTTTCAACTCAGAAAGTTCAATGTAGCTTTAGTCACTGGTGGGCTACAGCTATCATAAATTGCCTTTAAAGTGTCTATTAAAGTGATTGAAATTTGTTGTGGTTTTTTTATAACCGTCTCTGAAATTGGAAACGTCTTACCCCTACCAAACAGAAGTTCTTGAAACTTTAAAGTTATTTCCATGAGCTACTTCTTAGAGAAATTTCACATTAAAAACAATATGTCAGGGACTCAAACAAAAAAACAGGAGCTGGAACCCAACCTTCCTAACCATCGAGCTTCCTGCCTGAGTCCATGAGCTGGGCATTACCTGTGTGCCCAGCCCTTTGCCCTGTTGAAGCAGAGGGAAAATTGACATTCCTGGAGAAATGTGCTTTCTAGCAAGTCCTAAAGTGAGGCAGATTTAAGGTATGCCACCCCATCCCGGCACTCAGGTTTTAGGATATGGGATCCGTGTAATATTCACCAAACATTCTGGGCATGCTGACAAGATGAGAGAGAGCAAACACTCCTGGCCAGATGCATGGAGGCTAAAGATAAAAATCAAAGCAGTCCCTCATTTTACGTGAAACACCCAGATATTCAGGAAGGATTGAGATCAGAATTGTGCAAAGTGTCTATGCACCTTCGAATTTATTGCAAATTATTATCCCTTCTCTGTTGCTCGTTTTGTTTGGTTAGCTTTGAGAACGTGGGGATTTAGGAGGGAACTGTTTGCTTTGGTTTCTCCCCATATTTTTAGTAACAAACTGAACTGAGTCTGCCTACTCCAAATTCTTATACTTTGATTTTGTTGTTTAGTAACTATATCTTCAAATTAACGGGTTTTTCTGTCCCTAGAAAATTTTCGAGGCTTTTAAAATTTTTTTTTTCTTTATGCCTGTACTTCACACTGTTTCTCATTGTTTATTATTCTCCCCATTTATCCTGTCAACCTCTTAAGATGTGTAGGATGGTGATTTACTTTACTGACCAGATTTCCACAGCACCTACAAAATTAACTGATGCTTTATGTCACCTGCTACTGGAGTAGCTCTTAACCAGGGAGCACTCATCAACCCAGAAAGATGAGGGGCAAAAAGGAAATAATCACTACAGGTAACTGAGGGCAAAAACGTTGTTTTGCATCATTGCTGAGTTTTTTCAAATGATTGATTGTAAGCTAGAAATGTCAGGTTAATTCCTGTAATAAAAATAGAAATCGCCACTTTCCAGTGAGTATCCAGGCCAGGATCCTTTTCTGCTAGTGACGCCATAAAACACATGTAGTGCCCAGGCACACCATCAAAAAGTTGTGAGTCTAACCCCAAATACCTAGATCCTATTTAGTAATAGTATATTTGGCATCCTTCTTCGTAGGGAAACCTGACCTTAAAGGAAATGGAAAAGTTGGAGGGAGACCCTGACAGCTGATAAGAAATAAATCTCTCATTGAAACACATCAAGGGAATTCTAGCAGCACAAGTTCGTATTTCCACACCCTGCGTCAGCCCCAAGGAAGGAGAGTTTGGAATGGGAGGGAAAATGGCAGTCATCAGGAAATGAAATGCCTGCCCAGAGAATTCTAAGCAAGTCAATCACCAGTCCAGGGAGGAGTTTTAAAAATATCCACTTCCCATTTGTTTTACCCAATTCAAAAATGTTTCCCAAGGAAAAAAAAAAATACGCTTGTAAAATGCCTCAACAGCAAAGATGAATTGGACATCGACTTTTGAACGCCATGTAGTTTTAATGAAGATTGTAGAAGTTTGTGGAATGAAAAAATACTGCCGGCTTGCATTCGGACTATTTTCCATCTGTGGGGTAGAGTTTGAGCTGTGTGTTCTACAAAAGCTTCAACTGGCTGAAAGACAACTTTAGCCTTGAATTTTTATTTATTTTTGTTTCAAAATGAAAGGGTATCTGTTATTTTCCAAAATTTGGAATTTTAAATCATTTTTTACTTTTTGACCTAATTTAAATTTTGTTTTGAGGTACACATTAGAGAGTCTCTACATTCAACATTATTTTACAAGGACAAAAGAAAAAAAGAAAGTACTGGCTTCCGTGTCAAATGGATGGATGGATTATCGGTTTCATCCTTCAGGCATCCCCGATTGATATTTATAATATAGGAGTTTCCTCTTCAACAAATGCCAGACTTTGCCACTGCAGAGTATGTCAGTCTGATCAGCAGTCACTAAATGGGTGTGGGGGGGTGGGGTCTGGGGACAGGGAGATCTCAGCTGGCGCTGATACAGTGATTGTGTTTTTATGGAAAGCCTGCTTTGTCCAGCGGCTGGGGAAATTCAAAATGGTCCCCTAGCCCATCTCTAAAGCCAGCAGTTCAGCCTCAGGAGAGCCAGTAGCCCAGTTTGTCCCAGAACCCCGCACCCCAGCTACATCCCAGCCTAGAGCACAGAGGCGGATTATCCAATAGGCAAGTTAAGCATGGTGCTTACCTTGCTTACCAGATATTTCACCACATCAAAGATTCTGCTTCTAGGTATGGCTGGCATCTGTCTCTCTCCCAACCCCACAGCACCCTTCTACAGAATCAAAGCCTCTTCTCAAATTTACAGTCCCTGACAGGGGCGGATGACCCAGTAAGCAAGGTAAGCATAGGCTTACTTGTGCTTACTTACTAATCCGTAGTGACCAATTTCACATGGGTTTCGCCACATCACAAGTAATCCCATGCTTACCTTGCTTACTGGGTCATCCGCCCCAGCTAGAGCGCCTCCAGGTGCAAGACTTTTATAACAGAATGGAAGCTGCTGGGAGGGGCTTAGTTCTAGGATCAACGGTTTTTGCTTTAAAAAAGAAGATAGCAGTTCAGCCCCTTGTTTGTTTTTGTTGAGCACCTCGGTTCTACCTCCGCATTTCCCCACCACAGGAGACCATTACCTGGGACAATGTTCTATTCCATTGTCATTATCTCCTACGGAACTAAAACAATGCTCTGTTTGGCCTCCCAGGCGAGGGGGATTTGTTCTGCTCTTCCTTAAGCAGAGCTTCCGACTGCGTTTCTGACCCAGTCACCTGATATCCAGCAGGGATACCTGGTGGAAATTTTTGAAGTATCTGCTATCTTGTGTTTTGTAATTTCATTCTCTGAGAAATAGCCCAGAAACTCGATTCTCAATCAAGAGGAATCGCACCACAGTTGAGGGAAGAGGGTTTGCTCAAGGTGCATGAGCCCTGTAATTTCAATCGGCCAGATAGGATTCGTCTTGTTTTTTTGTTTTATATTATTGAATAGCAAACCCCAAGAGGTTTTTGCAACATTATGTTGTTGAATATCAAATCCCAAAAAGTTAGAAACCACAAGATCCTTAGATATTTTCCATTGGCCCATGATATTTCCTTTCTGGTGACTTCGGTTGAAATGCATTAGTAAATTTTATATATATATATATATACACACACACACATATATATTCATATTCATATATATGTGTGTGTGTGTGTATATTCATGCTATTATGACACGTCAAGTTTTCTAACATCCCTGACAAATGTTGATGAACAATAACTCTTTGGAGCTATTTTATCATACTTGACATCTCCCATAAAAGTAGAACAAGCCCACAGAATGAAAACCTGATCTGCCACAGGCGTCTCCCCCACTACACATACCTACACACTCTTAGAAGCCTGCATCCCTAAGTGTTTTCCTGAAAATGTTGTATAGCTTAAGACAGTACTACTGGCAGAAAGTCTTGTTTGTCCTGGAGCTAAGGATACTTAAGAATGTGTTTTGCCCTTGGACTTGAGGCAAGCTAATTGTAATTGTCGCTCCAGTAGTTGCTATTACTTCGTTACTTGTGTTTAGCAATGAGTAGCCTGGGAAGCTCGAATGTAACAGCTGCATATAATAAAAGTTTAAGTGGCCAAGACTGGCTACCTGAGGAGATTAAATCAGATGCTGATGAAGCAAAGGTCATATGCTGATTATCTTTGCTCTGAGATGGTAGTGAACTGCCCCTGACTCCAGGGGTCCTGTGGCTGGATCAGTGCAGACTCACCCTCAGTAGAGAAATGGTGCAGAGCCCAGGGCCTGTTGGAAAGCCCGAGAGCCACTGTGGGGAATGAAATAGCGAAATGCTTAAGAGCTGGGGCTCCGGAGGCAACCAGACCTGCGCTTGAATCCTGGCTCCCCCGTTTTTCTCTGGGTGACTGTGAGTAAGTTACTAACCACTCTCAGCTTCTGCTGCCTTGTCTGTAAAAATGAAGGAAATAAAAGTAATAGTGCTCCATTATTTTTCAGAATGCATAAATGACAAGGTGCGTGTTAGGTATTCAGCCCTAAACTTTAGTGATCACCACCATTATTTGTGTATAAAATGAACACTGCTACCCATGGAAAACACCAACCCTATCCATCCCCGTCCTGTCCCTCTCAGTAGAAAGAATGTCCACTCTTTAGATACTGCTGTTAAATGTTTTCCTTCTAGACCACAGGAGACCTTGCCACGTGCAAGAGAAGCTTCATTCATTTGCTGTATTAGGGTTATGCATTTATGGATACTTTCTGCAAGTAGCCTTCAGTCATGATGATTCTTTTTTTTTTCCCCCCCTTTATGAAAAACAGATGGGAAAGCCAGGACAGTCTTTTAAATCTTAGTTTTACAGCTGGAAACCTGGAAGCAGAAACAGAGTATTAAAGTGCTCCAGGTAAGTCTGATCAAGAGGCTGAGATAATTAAGGCCAACATATTTTGATTGGTTTTTCCTTAAAGATACCAGACTTGTGACAAAGTTGGTCCAGTCTTCATAAGGGCTGCCTGAGATCTTCGCTGCAAGTAGACTACAGCTGTGTGAGTTGATTGGTGGCTTGTGAGAAGTTCTCATTTCCCTCCTGTTGGGTTGAAATCCAGAGACGCCTATGAACAAAGGAAGTTGTCTCCAGTTTTGTGGGAGATAATTTTGTAAGGTTATGGCTGTCTTTAATACCCTTTTCCTGAAGTTCCCTCATCCTAAATTTACTACTTTTGAAATGTTGTGCTTAAAGAGTCACACTTTTATGATAGTCCATTAGTTGGTTTGTGGTATGTTCCCATCACATGTTACTAGGCATGTGTTTGTTACATTTGCAGAAATTCCAGGATTATGCCAAAAAGTGAACTTGATGACCTCTGTGGTTTCTTACAAGTCTCCTGAAAACCTCGTTATTTTGCCTTTTCAAACATTAGGGGCTTGACTTGTAAGAGCAAGATTGTGCCTACCACATTCTGTCGTGGGTTCTGATTGATGACAGTCTTTCTTGGTTCCTCTTTGGGCATAATTTGGCCTATTCCTGTCTTTAGATCCAATTCCTACATCTCTTATCATGCATTGCTGTCACATGGGATTTTTTCCCTCCTCACTGTTTCTTTCACTGAAGCCTGATCTTGGTAAGCGTACCACGATGGCACAGTGTGAGGGGACAGATGCCTGCTCTCAAGAGCTTAGGGTCTGGTTATAGAAACATATGCACACACAAGAATGACCGGCATGCAATGTGATGAAAAAGTGGCCAAGATGGTAAGTGCTATGGCATATCCCACTCTGAATCTCACGTTCCTCATTCGACACCCTGGAGCCGATCTCCCTCAAAGAGCTCCAGTAAAAAGCAGGGGAGACGGCAGATATGGAAGCTTTCTGTCAACTACAAATCAACTACACAAAAAAAGCAAGAGGCATTGTTAAATCATAAAATGCAGAAAAGTAACAATCATTATTAAACCTTAAAAGGACACTTGAAGAAATACTGAGAATAGGCAAATCCATAGAGGTAGAAAGTAGAATAGAAGTTACCGGAGCTGTTGGAGGAGGATGGGGAGTTATTGCTTAATGGGTGCAGTGCTTCTCTTTGGGGTGATGAAATGTTCTGGAAATAGTGGTGATGGTTGCACAACATTGTAAATGTACTTAATGCCATTGAAGTAGACACTAAAGTAGTAAATTTTATGTATATTTCCCACAAGGAAAAAAAAATGGACACTAGAGATGATAAACACCAAATTCAGTAGCATGGTTTTATCTGGGAGCTCTGGCGGCACAGTGGTTAAAAGCTCGGCTGCTCACCAAAAGGTCGGCACTTGGAATCCACCAGCCGCTCCTTGGAAACCCTATGGGGCAGTTCTACTCTGTCCTGTAGGGTCACTAGGAGTCAGAATTGACTCAACAGCAACGGGTAGTAGTAGTAGTAGGTTTTATCTGGGAGTGGGAGGAGGAGGGAGGGGACGCAATGTGAATGGGTGCACAACGGGCGTTCGATTACGTTGGCGTGCTCTGTGTCTTATGTTGAGTGGTGGTCATGTGAACATTCAGTATCTCATTTTTATAAATTTTGGTATAAACTTTGTTGTTGTTGTTAGGTGCCACTGAGTTGGTTCTGACTCATAGCAACCCTACAGGACAGAGTAGAACTGCCGCATAGGTTATCCAAGACTGTAATCTTTTTTTTTGTCTTTTAATAATTTATTTTATTTTTGTTGAAAATATACACAGCAGAACATATGCAAATTCAACAATTTCTACATGTACAATTCAGTGACATTGATTATGTTCTTCAAGCTGTGCAACCATTCTCACCGTTCTTTTCTGAATTATTCTTCCTCCATTAATATGAACTCACTATCCCCTAAGCTTCTTATCTAACCTTTCCAGTTGCTGTTGTCAATTTGATCTCATATAGCTAGTTCTTTAAAAGAGTACAGTGCTCAAGGCAGACATTCTTTACTAATTAAGCTAAACGATTTCTTGGTTTAAAGGAGACTTAAGGGGATGATTTTTGTTTAATATTTAAAGAATCTGGATTCCATGAGAATTTGAAATTCTGTTTCACATTGTTGCACCTTTTGATCAGGTTCTTCTATAGAATCTTTGATTAAAATGTTCAGTAATAGTTGCTGGGCACCATAAGGTGACAGTTTTAATGAGAGAAGTTTATAAGGGTCTGTTTCCTTATTTAAGTTATTGATGGTATGTAAAAGTGCACAAATCTTAAGCATACAGCTCAATAAATTTGACATATGCAAACACGCATGTAACCACTGAGATCAAGATACAGAATATTTCCAGCACCTCAGAAGGCTCCTTTGGCCCCTCTTGGTTAGTATTGCCCCAAGGGTAACCATTAATTTATCATCATAGATCATTTTTGCCCATTTTGAACTTTATACAAAAGACTCATACAGTTTGTAGGATTTTTTTCTGTGACTGTAACAGGGTTTTTTTTATTTTTTTGCATACAAAAATTTATACATACATTGGTATGTGACTCTAATTGCTCTCTCCATACTGTGACAGCACACTCCTCCTTTCCACCCCTGATTCCCCATGTCCATTCAACCAGCTCCTAACCCTCTCTGCCTTCCCATCTCACCTCCAAACAGAAGCTACCCATTTAGTCTCTTATATGTACTTGAGCTAAGAGGCACACTTCTCACGAGTATCACTTTATATCCCACAGTCCAGTCCAATGCCTGTCTGAAGAGTTGGCCTCAGAAATTGTTTTAGTTCTGGGCTGATAGAGAATCCAGGGGCCATGCTTTCCAGGGTTCCTCCAGTCTCAGTCAGACCATTAAGTCTGGTCTTCTTACTGGAATTTGAGTTCTGCACCCCACCTTTCTCCTGCTCCATCAGGGACTCTCTGTTGTATTTCCTGTCAGGGTGGTCATTGGTGGTAGCCAGACACCATATAGTTCTTGAGGCTGTAATCTTTACAGGAGCAGGTTGCCAGGCCTTTTCTCATATATATACATATATATACATATATGTATATATACATATATATACACATATACATACACATATATATACATGTATACATATATATACATATATATACACACATATATACATATATACACATATATATACACATATACATACACATATATATACATATATATATACACATATATATACATATATACATATATATACATATATACATATATATACATATATATACACATATATATACATATATATACACATATATATATGATCAAAAGAGTGACTGGTGGATTTAAACCTTTTGGTTAGCAGCCAAGCTCTTAATCACTGTCCCACCAGGGCTGCATATATATATAACTTTAGATAATCTAAATCATTTCATTTTATATATTAGAAAACTGAGGCCTAGAGAGGGAAGTGTTTGCCTAGAATTAAACAGCCTTTTAGTAGCTAAACTAGCACTATATTTTCATTGTCTCCCCCACGCACAATTTTTATTTTCTCTGTCCACTGTAAATCTTGTGGTCATGCTTGAATCACCACCGTATTCCTTAGTCAGCAGGGCCTGCCAGTTCCACCTTCTAACTATGTCCCGAGTTCATCCACTTCTCCATTGCCGTGGCCCACGCGCCAGCACATTCCCCATCAGCCCGAGTGCTCATGGAGTGGGGAGATGTAGAGCTGTACATGGCTGGGTTCTGGGGTTGCAGGCTGAGTGGTCCTGACAAAGTGCTGCGTTCATTTGCATGGAAAACAGTAGTAAGCATCACACCTTATGCATACTTCACAAGGCACTTGTGTGGCTAAATGCAAAGTCACTCTGAGAGCATATAAAGGGTTTTTTACATATGTGTGTATGGATGTGGAGTATACATCCACATTTCTGCAGATGTTATTGTACATAACAGACATACACACTCCGCTTATCTCCCTCAGTGTTTTCTCTGAATCTCTTATGGTACGTCTCACTTTCTATGGTTTTATAGATCATCGTGGACCTGCCTTATCCTCCGTGCGAGATGGAAATCCCTAGATGGTAGTAGCTGAGTTTGAGTCATCTTCAGATCCACCACAGAGCCTGGGGACCCACAGGGACACAGAGTCTGTGCTTTGCTGAATAGATATTGAACGGACCTTTATACAAAATAAGCCAGTACTACTGCTGCTGTTGTTTCCATTCCACCTTTCTGCCTTTACCTCATATCCCCCTGGATGGAAAGCACCTCCTTGTCTCATATGTCCATCCTTTAATGCCTGCGTTGACCCCCTCATCTTCAAAGAAGCCATGTTCCACACTTCAGCTCCTACCCTGCCACCCCTTCCTTCCTCCCTAAACTCCTTCCCCACTTGTAGCCTGGACCACAGTGTTCAGCCGTCGGGGACAGCTTATCTCACTTGACATTTTAGTGGAAGATTGGACGTATCCTGGGCTGAGACCATCATGTCTCTGCTCTCTCCCCCTGCAACCAAGGAGGACATGCTAAGCTCCCTGAGAGCAGGGCCAGCACATTACCTGGTAGGTAGATGCTCAGTAAATCTATGTGGAGTGAAGGGGTAAAGGGCCGCAGTATGGGAGTTATTGCTGATGGGGTGTTGAGTTTGTGTTTGAGTGATGTAAAACTTTTGGAAATGGGTAGTGGTGGTGGTGTGCAACATGGTGAATGTTACTAAGTTGTACTCTTAAAAATGGTTAAAATGGCAAAATTTTTGCACACTAAAATTAAAGGAAAAAGAGTCTTGTCGCTGGGGTCCCTGCTTTCACTCTTCTACTCCTCCGAGTCATCCTTCACACCGCTAAGGAAGTCTTTTTAAAAGCATGAATCATGATACGTGTTAGAACATGGATGAACCTTGAAAACATTATGCTGGGTGAAAGAAGCCAGACACAGAAGGATGGATATTGTAGGATTCCGCTTATATGAGATAGCTATCTGAATAGGCGAATTCAGAGAGACAGAGAGTAGGTTAGAGGTTACCAGGAGCTGGCTGGAGAGGGGGAAGGGCAATTATTGTGTAAGGGCTACTGAGTTTTTGTGGGGTGATGAAAAGTTTTGGAAATAGATGGTGGTGGTGATTTCACCACACTGAGAAGGTAATTCACGCCACTGAACTATACACTTTAAAATGGTTAAAATGGCAAATTTTATGTTACATATATTTACCACAATAAAAAGAGTTTAAAAAAAAGCATAAATCAGATTGCATACCTTCAAATAGTTGCCCATTTTTCTTAGAATAAAGTCAAAACTCCTTTCCACAGCCCACAAAGCCCTCTAATATCTGGCCCCACCCTCCTCTCCAAATTCCTTTCCTTCTACTCACTCCCTGACTCAGCCATACTGGCCTTCTTTCTGCTCTTTAATACACTACATATTAGAGGACATACTGCATTGGGCAAATCTGCTACAAAAGACCCCTTTTAAGGTGCACCTGACCCAAGGCATGATATTTTCAGTCGCCTCATATACATGTGAAAGCTGGACAATGAATGAGGAAGACCGAAGAATTGATGCCTTTGAATTATGTATGGTGTTGGTGAAGAATATTGAGCATACCATGGACTGCCAGAAGAACAAACACATCTGTCTTGGAAGAAGTACAGCCAGAATACTCCGCAGAAGCAAGGATGGCGAGACTTTGTCTCACATACTTTGGACATGTTATCAGGAAGGACTAGCCCCTGGAGAGAGACATTATGCTTGGTAGAGGGTCAGCAAAAAAGAGCAAGATTCTCAACGAGATGGATTGACACAGTGGCTGCAGCAGTGGGCTCAAACACAGCAAGGACTCTGAGGATGTTGCAGGACCGGGCAGTGTTTCGTTCTGTTGTACGTAGGATCTCTGAGTCATAACCGACTCGATGGCATCTAACAACAACAATACACTACCTGTTCCTGCCTCAGGGCCTTTGCACTGGTCTTCCCTCTGCCTAGGAAGCCCTTTCCCTGTTTCTGCACATGCCTGGCCCAAATAGCACTAGTCACACATTCTATTCCTGTTTCCTCATAGCACTTATCACCATCTGAAATTATCTAGTTGATTGATGGGTTTACATGTTTTCTGTCTTCAGCCACCCTCTCCCATGAGGCTGTAAGCTCCCTGAGAGCAGGACCCTTGTCTGCCCGAGTCACAATTGTGTCTCTAGCTACTAACAGAGTGCCTTGCAATTAGTAGGTGCTCAATAAATGAATGAATGAAACAAATGTTATCACACCATCACTAACTGGCTGGGTGGCCTTGGACAAGTCACTTAACCTCTGTGTGCCTCAATTTCCTCACTGTAAAATGGAACTAATAGCGGTCTCTGCCTGGTAGAGTTGTGGTGAAGATTACATGAGTTAATACATATAAGGAGTCCCTGGGTGGCACAAACGGTTAAGCGCTTGGTTACTAATCAAACAATAACAGTCGTGAGGAACATGCTTCTTAGTTCAATCAGATGTATGAGACCAAATGGGCAACTCCTGCCCAAAAGCAAGTTGAGAAGGCAGGAAGGGGCAGGAACTGGATGAATGGACACAGGGAACCCAGAGTGGAAAGGAGGAACGTGCCGGCACGTTGTGCAGATTGCAACCAATGTCATAAAACAATATGTGTGTAAATTTTTAAATGAGAAATTAACTTGAGCTGTAAACTTTCACCTAAAGCACAATAAAATTAAAAAAAAAAAAAAAAGATTACAGGCTTAGAAACCCTATGGGACGATTCTGTTCTGTCCTATAGGGTCACTATGAGTCAGAATTGACTTGACGGCAATAGGCTTGGGTTTTTTTGTTTTTGGTTTGGACTAAACAAACAAAACAACAAAAGGTTGGTGCTTTTGAGTCTACCCAGAGCCCCCTTCTGAATGGTCACAGCCATTGAAAACTCTTTGGAGCACAGTTCTACTCTGACACACATGGGGCTACCATGAGTTGGAATCCACTTGATGGCAACTGGTTTTTAATATAATTGTCAGGCCTTTAGGACACACTGTTAGCATTAGCTATTAGTTTAGCAGATTTGGTCAAAGTTAGTGTATGACAGAAATATTGAAAAATTTAGAAGTTTCCAGAGTAGGACATCAAGGAAGAAAATGTCATCTGGGGAAAAGAGGTGGCTTGGAGAGGCCCTACACAGGTCAACAGATGCAAAGGGGCAGAGGAGGAGGATGAGGAGGAGGAGATGTTCTGGGGGAGAAAGACTTGGAGGCGGGACTATGTGATGTGCTCAGGGGCAACAAACAGGTAGTCTGGCGTGGGCAGAGGGTCTGTAGAGGAGAGATTCTCATTTTTACTAACGTAAATACGCTAGTGTCTTAAATCAAGAGAGAAGCTAGCAGTCGTTCTTGGTGTGTTTCACGTTAGCTCTAAGTCCGTTTCCTTTACCAGCCTTCTCAGGTTTGTCACCAGGCCTACTTGCCTGCCCATTCATCAGCCTCTCACACTCCTTGGTACCAGCTCTTTCGCTGCCTGTTAGAGTACTCTGTCCTTTTGTTCCTTGCCAAACACACATGAGAGTGAATGGCTTGGCCCAGCAGTCTCGTTTAGTGTCTCTTCATTTTTTAGCCACTGTGTTATACAGTCCCGATTCTGCTTTTATGTCCTCATCCCCTTCTAGGCATGCAAAGATTTGCACTGTGAGGAGAATTTTAACTAGAATGTTGGGCTACTGTCGGGTGAATCAATCTGTGTAGGCAGCTGGAATCATTTTCTTATTTTGTTTGATTGTTTTAGTCCTCTTCCCCACCACAGGGCTGAAGCAGGGTTGGGGTCTGAACTTTCTGGTCACTCCTTGCCTTCACCTTTCCTCTTGACTCTTCTCCCAGAGCTGAAGAATGTGCCTTTGCATCCATAGGCATGTCATCCTGTTCTCTCACTCTTCCCTGTCCCTGTGGGGCAAACACCAGTCCACCGTCTCTGCCACGGCTCTCTGGACACAGGAAAAGGAATGCAAGCCTTGGAGTAGAAAGTGCATGCTGGTCTTCTGGCTCTGCTGCTTCCTACAGCCCTGTCCTTCTGGGCTCCCCTGGCCTCAGTTTCCTCATCTGTAAAACAACACAGGATAGTGGGGAGGATCAATGGGAAAGCTCTTGGCAACCCGTAACCCATCTGGTGGATGTGGTTGTTCTCGTTTTTACCACCTGCCTGTCATTTGTTCTGTTGCATTCCTTGGCCTATGGTGGCTGTATCTCTGGACTTGAGAGGAAGAAAGGAAAGGGCTTAGTCTGCCTCATGGCTGTTCCCCCACATAGGGCTTCTCTGGTGTGAATTGGGGATCTAAGCACTCCACTGATGGCACACACCCAAATGGGGATTTTTCAGGAACAGTAAGCAGTGGGAACCCAGATACTGACCCTACGGCTCTCCACCTCTGTTAGCTCCTTGGATAAATGGCAGCCTGTACCCCCAGCTTCTTATGTGGCTCAAATCCACAGACATGTCTAGAGCCCCTGTTCTCTACAACATCATCTTAGATGCCTCCAGTGCCAAGCAGGAAGTAAAGTGACCAGCCCGGTGGGGAACTGGAGAGCACAGGCCCCTTCTGAACGGCAGTTGCTTCTCACCTCCAGCTGGTTTTGGACGTGGGAAAAAGAGCCCAGTGCATCCAGGTCATCTGATTTTTTTAAGAGGAAACTAGGAATCTAAGTTTTTAGGTAAAATCCCCTTATTTTACAAATATTGGAAATTAACTCAAATTTTTAAAAAAATACATTGTGGACCAAACAACACAAAACCACAGATTGGATTTGGCTTAGGTACTGGTGCTTTTCAGCCTCTGCTTTAAACTAATCCAGGTTGACATTTTGGTGGATGCTCAGTGGTACTGTGTCTGTGACTTATTTGGGTTTTTACTGGGGCCTTGGCACCCAGGCACTACAGTCACAGTAGACATTGTGGATGATTTAGGGAAAGATGTTTTTGGTCACAGCACATGGGAAGTCACTTGCTCCATCTTCAGGCCAGGCTTCTTAAAGGCCCAGGAAAAGGCATATCACTTGGACAGCCTAACGGCTTTGTCATAGCAAGTGGTTTCTGCCTAAGGACTCAACTCCCCTAGGCATACCATGTGTGACCACAGAATCAGAGAACGTTGGAGCTGGGAGGGCCCTCAAGGGCCCTGTCCTGCCTCCTTCTTCACCACCACCAACAAAGTGAAGAGCAGATAGGCTCAAGTCTTGCTTTTTAGTGACCAGTTGGAGCAATTATGCAGCCTCCCAACCCCTGGTTCTATTCTCTTTTTCCTACAGCTTCCACTTCCAGCCATAAAATAATTGTCCTTGCTTCATCCCCAAACACATCCTTCTAAGAAGTTGTCTTCCTCTGAGTCACTGGCATTTCAAGCCATGAAGAGAGAAAGGCAGGTCGAACGAATGACCAGTGCTGTGGTGTGCTATTTACTGTTGAGGTCAAAATCAGGACTAGCAGAATGATGAAGTTCAGGATTTCTTTTCTTTTTTTTTTAAATTATCTATACCCATTTATTATAACTAGAAAGGATACAAGCATAGAGATGAATCAGACAAAGTCTAGGGGCCCGGACACCACAGGGCTTGCATTGTCTTCAGGGACATGCTGCACCCTCTCACATGCATAGCTGTTCTCACCAATCTTTGAGGCCCCCAAGAGAGTGCTCCAAGGCCCCAGGTCCCCTAGTCATTGGAACCTCAATGAATATGCATGACTTGGGCCTTAATGCATAGTTATGATCAATCCAATCAATGAATATGCACGACTGCATCAGGCTTCCCCTAAGTTCAGGATTGCTTATGAGGCAAGTCAAAACTCACCCTTATGTGTATTTTCAACTGATTGCCTCCTGTTTTTTCACCAGAGAGTAACAGCTTCTTGCTTTTCCTTCTAGAAAGACATGACAAAATGTAAAAGCAAATGGAATGATTTGTCCAGACTAAGAATACAGTGGAAGAAGGTACAGCAGAGTCTCAAAACTTTGAGTATTTTGAAGCATTTGTGTATTGGGCAGCAGCCAACCAGGTATTTGAATGGTGGGCTGTGTGTCCTGCTTGGCACCAGATTTGGCCTCTGGTCAGTGCAGGGCACGGGGAGGATGTCTGCTCCCTGCACCTCTTTTCAAGGTCCCTTCTGTAATGTCAATGGACAGAGCTTGCTTGGCCCATGAGGGAGGCTTCTTCCTCCTTCCAGCTTGACTCTACCCAGCACTCAGACAAGCCCAGGAGGAACCTTAGTGAGAGTAAACTGCAGCCGCAGTGTTCCAGGCTATTGCAGACAGACAGCCTCCATGGTTCTGCAATTGGGTCTTCAATGGGGACAGTGGCGTAACCTCTCCATAAACAACTTCTGAGCATATCCAGTGCCACCGCCACACTTAGATATTAATCCCTCACAAAAGCTGTTTATGGTTCAGCATACTCCTCTTCACAAACATTATACCTTAATTTTATTAGCTTTTTCAGATAATTCAAACAAATTAAAGAGGCTCAATTTTCCCTTCTAGAAGTCATGCTGATTTAATTAGTTAATGTTTGTAAAGCGCTTTTGAAGAGGGAAAGTACCATACAAGTACTGAGAAGTAGTATCAGGAGTTACTCAACACACTTTATTTAACGTCTCCTCTTCATAACTGTCATCCTTCCTACCTCACTGGGCATGGGTTAGTTCCAGCCATCACTTCATTCCATGGAGAGTGTTACTGCCTCCTTTCGGGCCACATTGTGCTCCAGACCACAGCTGTCTGCTTCTGTTGTAACTGGGCGTCTTGGCAAACTCTTAGAATAAATGTTTCTCCCAAATAGCTAACAGTCTTCTGATTTTCTTTTCCTCCTTCTGCAAATATTAGTGAGTGCCCGCCATGTACCAGGCACTCCCTTCCTCTTGGTCTCCTTTTCTTGCCTGAGTGAATAGTTTTTCTGAATGACCTTAGAAAAGACCTCTGCTTTCCTTCATCCCTTTGTCCGGGTAGCAAGGGAGCTAAGACAAAACACCTGGACGAAAGATGCGCATGCCCAGTTTTGTGTTCCTGCGTCAAACGCCTCACCACAGCCAGCCTTAAGGAGGGAATAAAGTCAATGTTGCTTGTCCCACTTCCAAATGGGTGCCTTTCAAAATGACAGTGACTTCTCCTTTGTTGCAAAGGACTACAGTGTGACGCGTACGTAATTTTGCTGGGTTTGTTTTATATAAAAATGTTTCTCATGTAGGAAGGTATACGTGAAGAGCATGCATGTGTATGTATAGGTGTATTTATACATGCATATTTGTGTGTGCTGCACAGATATATCCATATATATATAAAAGCACACGGGGCACAGGTACAGAGACTTCCTAAACATATCCAAACAACCCACGAGATAACTTAGTCGATCGGCATAACGTAGTTCATAAAGCTAATGTTCTGCACCCTAGTTTGGTGGGTAGCGCCCGGGGTCTTAAAAGCTTGCAAGAGGCCATCTAAGATATAACTATTGGTCTCTACTCGTCTGGAGCAAAAGAGAATGAAGGAAACCAAAGATTCAAGAAACTAATCCGCAGGACTGATAACCCACACAAAGTGCGGCCCCTCCTAACCTGAGACCAAAAAGAAGGTGGTGGTGCCCGGCTACCAGTGCCGACACTTCTGACCAGGGACACATTAGAAGGTCCCAGTTAGAACGGGAGAAAAATGTAGAACAAAACCCAAATTCCTTAAAAAAAAAAAAAAAAAAAGGGCCAGACCTTCTGGACCAGTATAGATTAGAGGAACCCCCGAGACTGTCACCCTAAGATACCCTTTGAACTTGGCACTGAAGCCACTCCTGAAGGTCACCTTTCAGCCAAATAATAGATTGGCTTATAAAATAAACAATATCACCTGTGAGTAATGTGCTCCCTTAAACAATTAACTATATGAGACCAAATGGTCAACATTTACCCAAAAGCAAAAATGAGAAGACAAGGAAAGGAAGGGAAGCTAGATCAATGGAAACAGAACAAACAGAATGGAAATAATGAGAATGCTGGCACATTGTGAAAATTTTAACCAATGTCACCAAACAATTTGTATAAAAATAGTTAAATTGGAACCTAATTGGCTATGGAAACTTTCACCAAAAACACAATAAAATATTTTTTAAAATGTTTCTCAAATCTTTTGTGTGCTTCCCTGCCTTCTTAAACAAAATGCAGTTTAATCTTTTGAGAGTCCTCTCCCTGAATATCCATTGTCACATTGCATTCTTCTGCGTTCCCGCCCTCAAGTGCACTTGAGGTTGTAGAGTTCCTTGTGTCCAGGCAAAGTGACCCCAGACTGCGCCGCTGTTTGAGTTCCTGGGTTTGTTTTCTCTCCCTCTCCAAGACTTGCTGTTAGTGGACATGCTCACTGCCATAGATGTCCCTGCCTCAAACAGTGCTCTCCCTCCCCATTTGCTGCTTCTCATTTTCTGCAGGCTGGGAATTGAGAGAATTAGACTTGTTAGAATTGGGCCTAAAATAAGAGTAAATGAGCTTTGAATGAGGGACTGAGAAGGTTGCCTATGAGCAAGGAACTCAAATTGTAATTTACAGACTCTGATACACCGATTTTAACAATTTAGTAGCCTTGTCTGCTTCCTTTTTCAGGTGTGGCTCTCTTCTGGATGGGGTGAGCTTTACGGAACAAGTGACTTCTGGGCAAGCGTTCCTACACATTGAAATAAAAACACTTCACGGCTTTGATACAGGGAGTTCTTAGAGACTTAAATGAAGTAGGTGTCAGTATCTGCTTGTTGAATAAATGGCTCCGGCAGCTTTTCAGGCAGTAAGAAATTTTAGAAAATGATGGGTTTAAAGATGCTTTGAAACACAAATGTACTCCTGTTAGAAAGATACAAATTTATAAGCCAGATTTCCTAGAAAATCACAAAGTTCTTTGTGACCTAGAAAATGTTGTATAAAACCAACCTTTATTTTCTTCCTCCAGAATGCTTCACCTGGAAAATTTCAAAGGGCCAAACCACTACCTGTGGTCATTTTCCAGTCACCACCCCTAAGTGTTAATGTATCTCCAGTGTCCGAAAATTGAGAAGAGAAAATGTTCATTTGCCTCTTCATCTTATAAAAAGAGAAAGAAACTTAGAGCTCCGTGCCCACCTCCCAATGAGGTGCGCCAATTCATTTTTCAAGAAGGGATGAAGATCTTAGCAGAGCCCACCTTTGCTGTACTTCCAATTCTAACACTTTTTTCTCTGTCATCTTAAGAGTGACAAGTTTTGTCGTTTACTAGTCCAGCCTATACTAGGTAACGTCTGAACTAGCAAAAGAATAAAAAGTAAATGTAGGAGTTCTTCAGAATTTGGTTGTTGCACAGGAAGCACTATGTAGCTCATTGGTTAAGATCATGGAGTTTGATGTTGGGCAGTCCTAGGTTTAAATGTAGTCTCTACCACTCCATGCTCTACCACTTCCTAGCTGTCAAATCTTGGACAAGTTATTTAGTCTCTCGGAACCTCAGTTTCTCATCCATAATATAGTGTTTCAGTTACCTATTGTTGCATAACAAACCAACACAACCTTAGTAGCTTAAAGCAACACTAACCGTATGTTTTCTCAAGATTATGCTCTTTGGAGATGGTTCAGTGTAGATGGCTCTTACCTGCTCCACATGATGGTGTTGGAATTCCTCATAAGGCTGCATTCATCTGGAAGTTCAGCTGGGGCTGGACATCCAAGATGGCCTCATTCACATGACTGGCAATTGGTGCTATCAGCTATTGTTAGTTGCCATTGAGTCGGCTCCAACTCATGGCAGCCTTACGTATAACAATGAAATGTTGCCCAGTCCTGTACCATCTTCATGATCATTGGTATGTCTGTCCATTGTTGTGGCTATTGTGTCAGTCTGTCTCACTGAGGGTTTCCCTCATTTTCAGTGACCCTCTGCTTTACCAGACATGATGTCCTTTTCTAGTGATTGGTCTTTCTTAATGATGTGTCTAAAGTAAGCGAGTCGAAGTTTTTCCATCCTTGCTTCTAAGGAGCATTCTGGTTGTAGCTGTCAGCCTGGGTACCTCAGATCTCCACGTGGCCTCTCCTCCTCTAGTAGTCTAGACTGGCTTCCTTACAGCATTGCATCTGGGTTCCAAGAAAGCAAGAATGGAAGCCACCAGGCCTCTTAAAGCCGAGACCTAGAAGTGGCATAGTGTCACTTCCACCACATTCTGTTGATCAAAGCATGTCACAAAGCCAGCCAAACTCAAGGGAAAAGAGACTCCACCTCTGGATATGCGGAGTAGCAAAGAAGTTATGGTTTTTTTTATTGTTGTTGTTGAGAATATACATAGCAAAACATACCAGTGCAACAGTTTATACATGTACAGTTCAGTGACACAGATTACATTCTTCGAGTTGTGCAGCCATTCCTCCTTTTCTGAGTTGTTCCTCCTCCATTAACATAAACGCACTGCCCCCTAGGGTTCCTATCTAATCTTTCAAGTCTCTGTTGTCAATTTGATCCCATGTAGATAGTTCTTCAAAGAGCATAATGCTCAAGGCAGACATTTTTTACTAGTTAAGCTAAACTGTTGTTTGGTTTTAAGAAGTTATGGTCTTTTTAATTTAACACAGTAGGTATACATAATTATTCTTTTCTCAAAGGGTTGTTATGAGAATTACATGAGATTATGGCAGTCAGTAAATAGTTAATAAATGCTAGCTGTTTATTACTGTTAGGCAGTATTGAATTAGTATGAAGCCAATCAGCTTTGCTATCTACTGTCTGGACCAGTTTACCTGTCTGGCTCTCAGCCCCTCTTGGTATCTCTGGTTCTAGCACAGTGCTGGCCCCATAGGATATGCTTAAAGAAAGATAATAATACCATACATTTATTAAGAGTGTTCACTGTGTGCCAAACGTTGTTCTAAGCACTTACTTATTTTACATAACAACCCTATAACAATCCTATAGGTACTGCTGCCACCAGCAAGTCGATTCTGACTAATGACAAACCCGTAGAACTGTGCTCCGTCGGATTTTCAGTGGCTGATATTTTGGAAGTAGATCACTAGGCCTTTCTTCCAAGGTGCCTCTGGGTGGACTCAAACCACCAACCTTTCGGTTAGCAGTCAAGTACGTTAAACATTTGTACCACCCAGGAACTAAACTAGGGGTTAGGACTAACCTTGTTTTTACAGGTAGGCTACTGAGGCACAGAGAGGTGAAGTAACCTGCCTAAAGCCACACACCTTATAAGTAGTGGAGCTGGGATATGAATATATAAACCAGGCAACCCGACTTCAGAACCCAAGTTTGTTTGGTTTGTTGAATAAAGGAGCCTAGAGAATTAGTGGGTTACATCACTCTTAGGACCCTTCCAACTCTAAAATTGTATGGTGTTCCTGTGTATAAAATATTATAAAAGAATTGATTGAACTTAGTTTCCCGGTACAAAATGCAAAATGGAAAAATGGAGTCCAGTGGGATTGTTTGTTTGAAATGCAGACAGAATAATTCAGGATTTAACTCTGCACTCTAGCTAAAACGGGGAAGAGACATCTGAATGTATGGTTGTATTTTCACTTCCCATCTGTATATTCAGCAGTGGTTCTTATTTCAATTACTTCTCCAGTGCCCCGGCTACCTTCTGTGAAATCGGGATAATAGCAATGAAACGAGAACAAGTTCATCACCACTTGTGGCTTTGACTGGAGATGGAAGTCTCTGTATAAATGCTAAAGTTCTTGTTTTTAACTAATCCCTATTATCAGATGCCCTGGTTCATTGTTACAGAAACTTACTTTCTTGTTGCATCATCCCTTCTGATGTCATTCTTTTTCAAATGTTGTCTCCAACATTAAGCTATGCTGTCTGCAAACCACTTATAATCTAAGAGGATCTCCAGTTTTCTGACAGCAGGTTTCCCCTCCTACTTCTTTCTGAAATAAAAACAAGCAAAGCTGGCACCATCTCTGATTCTGCTTCCTGTTGCAATGATGGGAGGCAAGTGGGTGGAAGCAGGAATATGAAGAGCACCCCTGAGGTTCAGGTTGTGATCTAGTGAATTCATATGGCATCACTGCCTCCAATCCCAGAGAGGGCTTTCATCTCTTTAGGGTTTCAGGAAGCCTAGGTGGAGGGGGAGTGGAGTTTTGAGTCAGGACACCAGGATTGCAGCACAGACACCTCCACTAACTAGTTGCCTAATCTGTAACAAGTCACTTTGTCTTCCCAGGCTCATGTTCCTCATGTGTCAAGTCAGATGAAGGTTCTGGAATAGATGATCTCTAAAAACCCTTCCAGCTCTTCAGTGCTATTCTGGGTCTGTCTGCACAGGCAGATAGTGATGTGGGGGCAGGAAGGGGGACTAAGGAGGAGGAAAATGTTGTCAAGAGAATAAAATACTTTCACCTGGAGGAGCCCGTGTCTCCTGTGTGCAGTACAGGCTTCTCAGATTATCCAAGTAATTGAGTTTGCCCCTTTCTTTGCCTGTGGACGCACAGCTTTAGTTTTTCTGGGAGCAGCAGCTGCTTTTCTGAAATGTCTATCCCAAGGCTCCACTGTGTCCTCACGGAAACCTGTCATGGTTTTTCTGGATGGATGCCCACAGAATTTTAATCCAGTCACAGGAAGGAAAAAAAAAAAAAGTACTATGCATAACAAAAAGCAAAACCAGGGTTATGGGTTGACTGTTTTTTATTGAATTTGGTTGTTTCAAGGACTTAGAACATAGGGGGTCATCAGTAAACAGCACGGTTCATGCTGCCAACCCAGAGCCATGACTACAGTGTGTTCCCTTCCCTTGGTTAACGGCTTTGTCCTTGAAGCTTGTAGAGGGGAGACCTGTATACTTTAGGGGACATTCATAGGTTCTTCCCTGGCTGGATCTCCAGGCTCTTTGTAAATGTCTACTTGATTAACTTACAGATTTTCCCCAGAATACCGCATTTTCTCTCCTTCCCTAATAAACATTGGCATTCCTGGTAAATAAAAAAGGTCCCTGCCCCCCAGGAAGCATAATGGCTTTCCCCACCCTTAAGATGCGCAGTTTTCTGATGTTAACCTGTGGAAAGATCTCCTGGGGACCCTGCCAGAAAAGCGGATTCTGGACACTGCTCTCAGGTGCCCGTTTAGGAGGTCTGAGACCCAAGCGAAGTCCCTGGGTGGTGCACACTGGTAGAGCTCCTGGCTGCTAACTGAAAGGGTGGTGGTGGTTCGAGTCCACCCAGAGCTATCTGGGAAGAAAGGCCTGGTGATCTGCTTCTGAAAAATCAGTCACTGAAAACCCTACAGAGCACAGTTCTACTCTGACAGAACATGGGGCCCACTCGAGGGCAACAGGTAACGGAGACCCAAGAAACTGCTTTTTATGCACCCCAGATCAGTTTGATGTAGGAGGGTGGTAGACTTGTAAGAAATACGGCTAGAAATCAATAGCATTATCAGAAACTAGAATTTCATGTTTCCGTTTCTATTTCATGTTTTGGGGTTCCTATAACTCATGTAAATATTTCCTCAAAAAGTTTGGATAAAATTGACGAAAACTGATGCCTAATGGTCAGAATTCCCAGCACTTACGTGAAGGTCAATCCTGTGCCTCTCCCGTGCACACCATCCTCCCGGAAAGGACTGTGAACCTCGCAGAAAACTTACAGCAGGAATGCACTGGCCACTAAAAAGGCGCAGAGCTACGTGGGATGGGTAAGGAAGGGCATGGATAGTTCCGAAGTCAGACTAAGTTCAAATTCCGCACTTGGCTGTGTGGCTCAGGCTAGCTACTGAACCTCTCTGAGCCTACCGTTCACTCGTCTGTAAAACCGGGACGTTACTACCTTCTTTGACCGAGGCATTGAGAAGATTAAACGAGGTAATGCACCAATGAGTGCTGCTCAATAAATAGTCCCCACTTACGGCAACCTTGGTAACTGTTTTAAGAGGGAGGGGCAGGATCTCCCAAACCCAACTGCAAATTGGCCTTTGGGATTTGGCCACAATTCGGCGTACTTTGTGGTGCCCCGTGAACCTACTCCGGCCGCTACTGCTCAAGGGGCGCGTCCTTTGTAAGGGCCGCAGTTTGCTCCCGGCCGGTTCCCCGCCTCGACCTAAGAAAAAAGGGGGGGAAAGGGTTGGGCCATTTTTATTTTTAAAAAGACTTCCCTCTCGGCCTTTGACCGGGCGCCGCGAGTGTCAGCGTGGGTTTGGCGGGCCACAGAGGCCTTCATGGAAAGGAGGCGGTCATGGGGCTAGATGCGGCCAGGGCACCGGACTCACCCCAAGGTGGCCCGGTTCTGCCCAAGGCTGCGGTCTCCTGAAGGGGTGAGGGAGCCCCACATCCGCTTGTGCACTGTACCCGGCGCGGGGGGCGCCGGGGCAGCCCCGCCGTCCATGGGGCCGCGCCACGCACGCAGAGCCCACCCCCCGCCCCGGGTGGCCCCAGCAGCGGTTTAGGCCGAGCTCTGCAGGGAAACAAAAGCGCCCACCCACGGCCAGGGCCACATTGGAGGGAGCGGAGTCCCTGGGATCCCAGGGACTGGCTCGGGCGACGGGGTACTGGGACCCAAAGCCAGGCGGTTGCGCCTCCAGACGGCTCGACCCGCGTGGGCGCGCAGCCTCAAGGCCTCGGGCGCCGGAGCCGGGCGTCTGGGCGTTGCGGGAAGTGATCCGAGAGGTAGCGGGATTGTGTCTAAGCCCCACACACATCTTTGGAGCCGGCGATCGCAGGCTCTCCCCGCCGACCCCACCCGGCCGGGAGAGCGGGAACTCCAAAGCGCTGCCCACCGTGCACCCAGGGCCACAATCGCGGCGGAAGGGACCGATGGGCCCCCTGTCTGCCGAGGACCAGAACCCGCCGCCCTGCCTGAGGACCCCCACACCCTCCCCCATAAAATAAAAGCCAGAGGCCAGCCTCCAGGGCCCGAGACGCCCCCCGAGCCGGGCTGAGTGGGCTTTGCCTAAGGTGGGGCGGGGGAAGGCGAAGGACCCGGCTCGAGCTGCTTCCACCCTCCCCGGCAGTTCCGTGGGGTCCAAGGGGTCGACAGGGAGACAGGGGAGGTGGCGGCGGGACGAAGGAGCGGGCGGGGCGCGCCTGGCCTGAGCCGGAGCCCTCGGGGCCGCCACACACACTCGCGCCTCCTCCCTCCCCCTGCCTCTCTGCGCTTGCCGCGACCCCCGCTCTAGCCCCCTCCCCTCCCCCGCCCGCCTGCGCCCCCGTTCTTGGAATTGTGTGGAAAAATTCTCAGCCAAACCTCCCACCTCTTCTCTCCTCCCCACTCCCTTTAAAAAACTCCCTTTCCTCCCGGCCCCTGCACTCTTTGTGAATGAGGGCAGGGACACGGCCCTTCCCCCGCCCAGGAGCCACGCCAGCCCGCCGCACTCAGAGGACTGTTTGTTAATAGTCCAATTAGATAATTGCCATCTTTCACTCCTTTTGCTCCGCATTTCCCATAAAGGAATGAATGGGGAGAGCGGCGTGGAGAGGGCTTCTGCCCCGGCAAGGTGACGAGAAGGGCTCGAGCATGCTCCTTGCACAAGGCCATGCGCTTGAATTGAATCATTGTAGCCTAATCAATGCTCTTATTGGATTACTGGCTGTTGCTTTTCTCAAAGATATTGTAGCAGAGACAATGAAATAGCTAGGGGAAAACTTTTTTTTTTTTGGGGGGGAAGCAGATCTCACAGTTGAGATTTTCTCGGCTCTCTCTCTCTCTCTCCCCCTCTCTCTCCTGCTGGACTCTGAGCACAAAGCTGCCCTTTGAATGGGCTGCTCATGGCCGGCTGCTGGAGGTGCAGGCATGAAAAAATCCAACGGGAATTAAAGAGAGGTGGCAGTTTAAGATGGCTGTCAGCGCCGAGGTGTGTTAAGCAGGAGTTCTTGGGGCGCAGGCTGGGTGTTTAGAGTGTGGGGAAGATACTTTTTTGGGAAAACTTTTTCTCCCCTCCCCCTTCTTTTTCTTCCCCTTAGAGACAACTGCTTTCTTCTGCTGCAGGGCGCGTAAGGAGGTGGTTGTGTTCTGTTTTTCTCCTCCCCCCTCCTCCTCATTCAGCTCTATCTGGTGAGTGTGGAGAACAGCCCTCTAGTCACTGTGAGCAGGAGGGTCAAAGGCAAAGGGAAAGTTAATAGTGCCTGCTAATGGTACTAACAATTCAGGATGAATCTTGTCAAAAGTTTTTCTGGAAGTGTGGGTCTTTGATTGTGTGTTTCCTGAAAGCAAGACCAATCATTTCCGTTTATTCACTGGCTAAACCCCTACTTGATTGGGGACAAGGACAGAAACCATCCATTACGATCTGATATATTATCCAAACAATTTAGTGTATTCATGAGGTAACCGAAACGTGGGGGCTGCGAAATTACCCGTAATCAATTGCAACAGCGAGTGTGCGTCCCCCGGGTGTCGGACAACTACAACTCTCGGTCTCAGTAACAGGAGGGCGCGGCAGCATTTCGGAGTTGCGCTGCTCGCTACCTGATCGCCAGGCTGGGGACACTGGACGTGCTCAGAGGACGCGGGCGCTGACGAGGCGGCCTCGCCGCTGCTCCGCCGGGATCCTGGACCAGAGTGGCCGCCTCTCGGCAAGCGCGCCACTCGCCTGTCGCCGCTGACCCGCCCGGGCCGTCGCAGCCGCAGCCGCCCCGCGGGGACATTCATTCTTGCCACTCGCCTCTCGCCGGGCCCCGTGTGGGGGCTGCGTTGTAGGGGTTTGTCCCCATTCTGCTTTTTTTTTTTCCTCTCTCTCTCTTTTTTTTTTTTTTTTGCTTTTTGTTGTTCTTGCCTTTCCTATGTTCGGGAAACCAGACAAAATGGACGTTCGATGCCACTCGGACGCCGAGGCTGCCCGGGTCTCGAAGAACGCGCACAAGGAGAGCCGGGAGAGCAAGGGCGCCGAGGGGAACCTCCCAGCCACCTTCCTCAAGGATCCGCAGGGCGCATTTTCGGCGTCGGGCGCGGCGGAAGATTGTAACAAAAGTAAATCCAATTCCGCGGCCGACCCGGATTATTGCCGCCGGATCCTGGTCCGAGGTAGGGATGGGCAGGGCTGCGGGCGCGTTCTTGGGGACGACTCCGGGGCTCGAGCTGCGCGCCGCCGCCGCCCCGGGCCGGCGGAGCTGGGTGCCGGCGGGGACTTCGGAGAAAGTTGCTGCCCCTCCCCGCCTTGGGGCCCCCCAGTCGCTGGGGACAGGCGCAAGGGGCTAGCCGGCGCACGCGCTCCAGGGGCCTCGGCCTTCCGAACCCTGGGGGCCCCGCCGACCGGGCTGCAGGGAAGGCGGGAGACTGTACGGGCGGAGCCGGGCCCCAGGCTGCGGCCTCCGACCGGGGAGGGGAGTAGGAACTCCGGGAGGACGTGTGCGCGCGCTGCGGGTCGGAGGACCTGCCGGGACCCTCTAGCCGGTTCCTGAGCACGGGCAGCCTAAGCGCACCCCGGGGAGCGTGGGGCCAGAGAACAGCCGCCGACCGAGGGCTGCGGCCCGGCCAGTTGGCGCGCTGCCGGCGCCGCGCTCTGGGCCTGGCCTCTGGGAGAGGCGGCCGCGCCGGGTTGCCGGGCCTGGACTGCCACCTCGGCGCTCGTCGCGGTCCCACTCGGCTGGGCGGCGCGGCGCGTGCTGGGCTCGGGCGGTGGCAACGAGGCCCGGCCCCGGCCCCGGCCCGGGGCCGCCCCCGCCTGCTGATCGCTGGGTCCGCTAGCCGGGAGTCGGTCCCTCCTCCTTTCGCTGCCCGAGCTCGAGAGGGAAAACACTCCCCAGAGAGGGGCTGGCGGGACCAGGGCCGGTCAGTGGGGGCACCTCAGGCTACAGGGGACCTGGACTGTACAGCCGAGGCCCCTAAGCTGGAAGGAATATCTGCCTGTTTGGAATTGATTTTTTTTTTCTTTTTTTTTTTTTTTGGTCACCTGCCCTGGGAGCTTTAACGAGGCAAAGTCTGCCCCCCCCTGCCTTAGCGGTGTCGAGTTAGCCTCCTCGCCCCCTAAACACACACACAGTTTCTTGGCTCCCCGGTTGTGGCCGGCATCCCCCGCCCCTCGGTACTACAGCCTACTAGGACCGTATCCCCGAAGCCAGCTCCAGCCAGGGAGGCGAGGGAGAACGGAGGGTTCTGGCGGCTGACGTCTCCCGTTCCCCAGATGCCAAGGGGTCCATCCGAGAGATCATCCTGCCCAAGGGCCTGGACCTGGACCGGCCCAAGAGGACGCGCACGTCCTTCACGGCGGAGCAGCTCTACCGGCTAGAGATGGAGTTCCAGCGCTGCCAGTACGTGGTGGGCCGCGAGAGAACTGAGCTCGCCCGCCAGCTCAACCTCTCCGAGACCCAGGTACCCGGAGGCCAGGCCTCTTCCGCCCACCACCACCCCCAGCTGCTGTTTTTCCTCACTACCTGGCCTGGCTCCGGGCACAGCCTCGCTGGACAGGCAGAGGAGAGGGGGAGATGGGGGAAAAGGCCTAAGGCTTTGTACTCTTTCACAAGCCATCTCTTCCCCCACGCATCCCCAAATCTTCCACCTCTGCCTGGCCCAAATCCAGTGTTTTTTAAAAATTCGTTTTGGACCCCAGTGTTGAGAATTCCCTACTTGCTTCTGCTCTACACAGAACTGATTTTTGCCCCTGTTTTGAGCACCCCATTTTGGCCATATTTCCAGGCACCACCCCCTTACACAGTACCTAGGCCCATTCCGCAGGAAGTGGGGCTGTGGCCAAAATCCCCTGGTCCAGCGCTGTGGGTGACTCCTAGGGATTATACAGGTACACACCTCCTAGAGATCCACCCGTGCAGACCAGACTGCCCTGCCCGTTAAGGCTTCCCTTGGCCCTTGGCTGTGCCCAGCCCCATTCCCAGCCCTGAGCTCCACTCGGCACCTGGGGGAGGGGGCGGGTGCCTGTCTTCTATGCCACTGATGGGTGAGGTATGGGACAGGTAGGAGATCTAGGGTCCCAGGAAGTGACACTGTTGACTGTGGTTTTACGTCTTGTCCTTTACATTAACTTTATCTGATGCCACTGGAGCTGGCTGTGGCGGCCCTGGGCCCAGGGGCACTTTAGGGTCTGAGGTCTTGGCGTGGTGGAGGTCATCTGGGGCCTGGCCAGGGCACGCCACCAGCCAGGCCTAGGTAAAGCAGCCCTCTTTCTTAAGATCATTCCCTATGCCCTGCCCTGAAGTCGGTAGGGAACATTTTAGGTCTGGGATTTGGGGCAAAAGCTGAAGACAGAATAGACAGTATATTCTTTCTGAGCTTAAGTTGGCTTTGTAGCTTTTTAACTCTCTCTGCTACCATCCCTCCGAGTTTACAAAATTCCAGACAGGATAACCTTTCACTATAGCTGCCAAATTCTGTTCTGGGCTACCAGCTAGGTCTGAAGATGACAGAGGGAGAAGAAAGTGAGAGGTGAGGAGAACTTAGTGGAGAGAATTTAGTCCACCCCAGTCTCCTGGCTTCCTCCCATGATTCCAAAGTTAATGGGGCCTATTTTGGGGAGCAGTAGAATGATACATTACTAGTATTGCTCTGACCCAGCTGGCAGTGAGGAGAAGTGGAGAAAGCTCGACCTACAAAGTCCATCCTGCCACCAGTCATTCCTTGTACAGCCACTTTTCCTGGTTAATGGTCACATCTGACTCCAGCAAGCAGGAAACAGCCTCTAGCAGCCTTCAACTAGAGTAGCATTTCTGGGGTTAAACTTGAAGCCCCTCAGGCCAGGGGCCTGGGTACCGGAAGGCCTAGAAACACTTCTCCGCATCCACCCCCACTTCCTGCTTCCCAGACAGCGTCCCCCAGGCCTTATACCCTCTCTCGGAAACACGGGCTGTCAGGCGGTTGCTGATCCCCAGATCTGTAAGTCCCAAGTCAGCATGCGAGTAGCACGGTGGGCCCTAGAAAGCCCTTTTGGTCTTCCTGTGAGTTAGAGTCGTGGTCATTTTTATTACTTTGTTATTTGTAACCAGACCCGGCCTGGGCCTGTTTCCATAACCCAGAAGCGCAGCCCAGTGAAGCTGCGACCCCTTCGTGGCAGCCCGGTTCTCCGATAGCTCCGGGGCCTAGACCTCTCGGCTATGGGGTGGGGCTGGGGCTGGGAAAGGGACCTCGGGCCTCTGGGCCTTTGCGACCCGGAAGCCCGGCGTCCCTGACGCCCGGTCTCCCTTTGCCCCCTCTCTGCCTTCCTCCCCGCGCCCCGACGCGCAGGTGAAGGTCTGGTTCCAGAACCGGCGCACGAAGCAGAAGAAGGACCAGGGCAAGGACTCCGAGCTGCGCTCGGTGGTTTCGGAGACCGCGGCCACGTGCAGCGTGCTGCGGCTGCTGGAGCAGGGCCGCCTGCTGTCGCCGCCCGGCCTGCCCGCGCTGCTGCCACCGTGCGCCACGGGCGTGCTTGG
>NW_004443967.1:7631983-7636559 GCF_000243295.1 Trichechus manatus latirostris | reverse complement strand
GCCGGGCCAGGAGGACTGCACGCGGGTGCGCCGGCCGCCGGCCACGGCCTCTTCAGCCTGCCTGTGCCCTCGCTGCTCGGCTCGGTCGCTAGCCACCTGTCGTCCGCCCCGTTGACAATGGCCGGCTCGCTGGCTGGGAATTTGCAAGAACTCTCCGCCCGATACCTGAGCTCCTCGGCCTTCGAGCCTTACTCCCGGACCAACAATAAAGAAGGAGCCGAGAAAAAAGCGCTGGACTGATTTGAAGTGTTTCCCTGTATTTATATTTATAGTATCTATTGTGGTGATATTTATGGACTCGTGCGTTAAGCGTCCGGGGCTCCTGCGCTGCGCTCCGCGCTCCCAGGAGGCCTCTGACAACTCTCCTCCCCCACCACGCTCGGCTACGATTTCATCTCATTTGGGCTGATTTTTTCTACCTTTCTTCCTTGCCCTGTCCCGCCGCCCCCGCCCCAAACTTCCTTCTGAATCCAGGAGCGATCCAAAGAATTGGGAAAGATGCCCGAGTTAGCCAACCCGATGCCCCAACCGATGCCCGGTCGTGGAGGGAAAAGACTGGCTCTGTCTGTAGCACAGGACACCTGCTCTACATCGTGCCGCCGCCGCCGCTGCTAATTGTTCCTATATTGTTGGAAAGAGGGAAGCTGCACGCAGACACCAGGGCCGGAAAAGGCTTGTAGGTTTCTTTAGACCAAAAACGAGGACGCTCCTCTCGCCAGAGAAACCAGGGCGTGGGAAGCCCCTGGGCCCCACTTTGCGGACCTCTTGGGAGAGCCGGTGCGCACACAGCTGTCCCATCCAACAAGTCCCGCCGAGTTTTCTCCTTTTTAGAGAAATTCCCGTCACAACCACCCCGAACCAGAAACAATAAGCCTAACATGGGAGGCAATGGTGGTAATACATTTGATCTAACCAGCAATAAACTAAGAGTAATAACTATCACATCAAACCAGATGAAGTGGAAACATAGTTTTTGAATACTCATAATAATGGAGTTTGGGAGGTGTAAGAAAATTCAGGATAGAGAATGCGCCGCAGAGCAGTTTTGCAAAATTAAAGTTCTGGGTATTGTGACTTTAAACTGGAATTTAAAGGGGAAAAGCAAAGCAAAGGCCAACGCCGATAATGAAAGAAAATCCACACTTTCTCCGAGGCTGTTTGGGGCCCGTGGCCGGCAGCGTCAGGCTCTTCCAGGAGAAAGTCACGCAGCTCCCGGCAGTCTCCCCACGCCGGCTCTTCTCCCCACCGGTTGCTAGACGCGTGGCTCGGGGCTGGCTTGCTGAGGTTGGTGACGAATGAGCACCCATGGCCTCCTCTCCCCCACTCTGGGATTCACAAAACCTTTCAAGCGCCCGGGAAGCGCGGGGATTTCAGAGTAGTGCTTTGCAAACCCCGAGGCGCGATGCAGCCGGGGACACCCAGGCAGTCCAGCCTCCTCCGTCTGTAGTCTCCCGGCCCAGATTAGCTCCCTCGTGGCTGATAGGAAGGCGTCCCCCCTTCACATCACTATCCCAGAATTTCAATGATCCGAAGTCAAGCCTGGACCGAGACGCTGGTGCGGCCTCGCCCCTTACCCCGCACAGCAGCCACAGTCCCCACAGACGCGGCCACCGCATTTTAACCAAAATCACACACCGAGACCGCGAGGTGCCGCAGTGTCTAGGCTGTATTCCTCCAACCGAAACGAGCAAAGAGCATTAAAAAAAAAAAAAAAAAAAAAAAAGTTAATTTTATTGTAAATTATTTACGTCGAATTTTTTTAATTTAATTTTTTTTTTTTTTTAGGGAAACAGTAGAGAAAATAATGAACGATTCAAATGCGGGTAGAGGTGTCCCTGAAACCTGACTACTAACTTTGTTCTGAATGTTTTGGATATTTGGATGTTTTGTATTTATGTGGTGAGAGTGAAATATATACATATATCTATGACGATAAATGAGGCGTATTTTTGTTTTATATTTAAAGGAGAAAATAGCAAAAACAAACAGGAGAAGAAGAAAAAGAAGGCGAACCCCACAAATGACGAGGCTCGGCGTGGGGACTCCTGGGGTAGAGGGTGGCAGCCCCGGCCGCGCAGGGCCCTGCGACGTGCACCGTGAGCGCCCGGGTGAGGTTTGGGCGGATCTGATTTGTCCCACTCCTCTGCGTGGACGTGTCCCGTGTCCTTCTGTCTGTCGCCATGGTGTAGGCCCCTCAGAACCTCCCCCTCCTCCTCCCACTTCGTGTTTTTTTTGGTTTATTTAGGGGCCTGTCTCCGGATACCCTAAAGTTCCTGCCTCCTAGTGCTCCCGGTTTCTAGCGTTTTCCAGCCGCATCTCCGTCCCGCCCCCCAGACCCCAATACACGTGCGGTGGTGACTCCTGTAGACGTGGCAAACAGGAATCTGGGCAAAGTAAGACGGCTGGGGAGCGGACTTCATGATACGCTCCCCGAAAGCTTGGGATAACTGGCGAGCGCGGCCCCGTCCCCCTCGATGTGGCGCCCGCACCCCTGTGTGCTGGGAGGACCCGCAGCTCCTCTGGGGCACCCGCACAAGCCAGGCCACTTGGCTTCCTCGCGTGGACTGTGCCTGAACCGGCAGGTTGAGCCATCCGAAATCAGGCGGCGCAGTGTGGGCGGTGAAGTTCCAGCGCTGAGTGTGGACTGGGGTCCCAGGCCGCCGGGCTTTGGGGCAGTCGCGGTGAGCTCGGCGTTTGGCCGAGATCAGAGCAGCTGCAGCCCCTAGACAGCCCACTTTTGTTTCCCAAAGTCGCTACTCACCCCTCGGCTTCGCTACCTCGGCTTTCCCCCTCCTTGCCCTCCTCCCAGCTGGCAGCTCTCTGACTTTCTCTGCTTTCCGGCTTCTACCCTTTTCTACCTCGCTCCGGGCCCACAGCGCCCTGCGCTCCTTCTGAGGCTCTCTTCCCTTAGTGGGTTCTCTGTTTTCCTCTCCACATCTTTTCCCTCCTCCACTGCTGCCACTGACGCTACTTCTTTCTCTCTGCCTCTCTCCTTCCATCTCCCCCTTCCACAGTCTCTTGCACCCTTTTGGATTCCTCCCTCTGCCCGGGTGGCCTCAAGGCAGAGATGGCGGGTGGCGCTGGTTGAGATTTCCAGGCCGGGAGCTGGGGCCAAGAGGGACAGAAGGTGGCATAATTTTATGGAACAAAAGAAAACACAAAACCCCAGCGTCAGAGTCCCCAGCAAGCTCAGCCCGCTCCCCAGGGGCCTCAGCCTGGGGAGTCACCAAGTGGATCCCTGCTTCCAGCTATGATTTCTTCTCTCCTTTTGCTCTCTCACCTGAACGGGGGAAGCACTAGTCATCCATTGCCTCTCTGCCCCCTCCTTTCCTCCCAAGCTTTGGGAAGGGCTCTGAGCTCTTGTCCTGCCGCTCAGGGAGTGTGGTTGTTCTTAAAGAGCTACTTCTGCACAGAAAAAGAATCACACTTTTAATTTTAAAAAATTATAGAGAATTCATTTAATTTTTGTGCCTCTCTTCATTTCCCTCCTTCCCTGAGGGCCTCCAGCAAGCAGATTTGATCCCCAGGCGTCTCCGATGAGGCCTCTGGCAGGACCTCCAACTCATGGCTCACAGGCCAGGGAGGAGGCAGGTGGCCCCCGTGACCTAAGCTGGCCCTGCCTGGGAGAAGGTAGAGGGGACTGCTGGGGGTCAGGGAGAACAGCTGGGGGTGATGGTGAAAGGAATCTCATTCTAAGGCTTATACAAAGCAACAGCCAAGTTGGCTCAGAGCAGAAAAGAAAAAGAAAAACCTCTTCCCAAAGCCTTGTGAGTTTGGTGGGCAGGTGGGCAGATGTGGGGGAAGATGTGGGAAGTCACGTGGCAGCTGCACAGGGACACAGACTCATATCCACACTGGCAGTTGCCCTAACCCTGAGCCGGACTGTGTTCATAATAACTTGCACATAATGGCCCTTTATAGTTTACAAATAGAGTTTCGCATATACCATTTCTTACTTCGCAGAGCAGTGGGACATGCGCTCATCCCATTTGAAAGATCCACATACAGGCCGGAAGGGGTCAAATGACTTGCTCGGGGGCACACGCAGCTAGTCAGAACTACAAGATTGGAAGCTCCTGGTAGGGCCAGGGTGCTCTTCTTTTCCTCTCTTCTTCCCTCTCTTCCTTTTTTCTCCCTCCCTCCCTTCCATCCTTTCTTCCTTCTTTCTGTTGTTTCTTCCTCCTCCTCCTTCCTTCCTTTGGCGCCGTCTGGCTCGTAGCACCCGGAGCTCTTTAGCATGTTTGCATCCACACCTGCGCACTCCTGTTTTTAGCCCTGTTTACACCACATCAGCTGCTGAAGATTTACTTGGTGTCTTCATCAGAGAGGAAGAGGCCTGCATTTCTCCCTTCTTCCTGGTTTCTTTCCTGCCAGCACCCCAACTGCTTCCCTCTAGAAGGACATCTTTAAACCCCTTCGCCTCTTTGGCCTTGCACTTCCTTAAAACATTTTTTAAAAATTGATATATACCATCCATAGACAGTAAGTATTCTTATGTTAAAGTATGCAAAGCTTATGCATACAAGTCAATGAATTTTCACACACACACACACACACACACACACACACACACACA
>NW_004443967.1:7625771-7631883 GCF_000243295.1 Trichechus manatus latirostris | reverse complement strand
CTCTCTCTCTCTCTCTCTCTCTCTCTCTCTCTCTCTTCTTGAATTATTCCAGGGGAACCCTTTCAACTTCTCCCCATAGGCCACATGATGACACCATGTCTTTCTCTTGTTTTAAAAGAAATGGTGTCATATGGGTGTGTTGTTGCACAGAAAGCCTTTCCAGGAAGTCTTTCTAAGGTTTCTTGAAGGATTTAAAAATCATGTAGCTCTTCCGGCTTCCTCAGGTCCTGAGTTTAAGTGACGTAAGTCAAACAGCTGATCAGAACTAAAAACTCACTAGCTCAGAATGTCTTAAGATAGAACTGAGGACTTCCTGCTTCAGAATCACCTGGGGACTGGTTAAAAGGCAGATTCCTAAGCCTCAGCCCCAACCTGATGAATCAGAAACTCTGAGGATGGGTCTGAGGAATGTGCATTTTTAACAAGTTTCCCGGAGTGATTCTTACACACACTACCATTTGAGAATCACCGTACTAAGTGGCAAACTCCCAAAACACTGCAGCCTCCAGCATCTGGCCCAGGGCCTGGCGTTTGGTAGGAATACAATGAATGTTTGTTAAACAAATTAATCCACATTTTCTTACACAGTTTAGAGTTTTTTGGACCACATCATACTATTGTAACTTAACACCATTTCTATATTTGGAAATCTTTACGTTGCAGAGTCTTTTTACTGGAATAGGTTTCATTTTAAATGGAGCAGGAGAGGAAAGATGCATCAACTTTGGTGGTTTCTCTGGTCTCAGGGAAGGTCTCCTTATAAACCCTACTGGGTCTACCTTGCTGAACAGGGTGCTCCACTTCAGACCTGGAGGTTTGGAGAGGGCAGGAGGAGAGTACTCCAGGTTGGCTAAAAGGCAGCCAGATGAAAGGCACCTCTCCCCTTCACCCCTACCCCCCAACCAAAGTGTATGGCTCTGGCCCTGCACTCCAAGATCCTCCGGTTGAAACAAAAGGGTTCTGTTGGAGAGACATCAGAGCTGTGGCAGAAGCAAGGCCACAGCCCAAAGAAACTGGCATGGAATGGACATGGAAGCTGAAAATTACTTGGGTATTCTCTGATTTATAGGTGATATGAAGCTTCTTTTCTATCTAGAGGCACATTTACTTAACCTCTTATCCTGAAAACAGACAACAAATGTCATGCTTTATGTGAGTGTGGTTTGTATCTATCCTTAAATCACACCACCAACGCCACTACCACCTCTATGTGTGTGCATGTGTGTGTGTGTGTGTGTGTATACATATATAACACATGTAAAACTTTTTAATATAAAACCTTTTTGCATATATAACTTCATATGAAAACATTTTTCATATAAAGACTTTGTGTTATATATATAACAATAAAAAAAGAAACCACAGGGTTTCCAAGGAGCGCCTGGTGGATTCAAACCGCTAATCTTTTGGTAAGCAGCCGTAGCTCTTAACCACTACACCACCAGGGTTTCCAAATAATGATCTGTGTTGTAAATATATATAGCAAATATCCCAATCGATCCATCGATCCATCGTTTATCCCCTGATATCTCACCAGGTCCAGGATTCTGGTTTGCTGCATGAGAACAGGTGATTCAGCTTAGTGCTTCCACTTACGGTTTGTGGAATCAGACACATCTGAGTTCAAAGCCTAGCTCCGCTACCTAATAGCAGTGCAATCTTGGACAACTTAGCTGAACACTGTAAGCCTATTTCCCTGTATGTCAAATGAAGATAATAATGGTACTCACCTCATAAAACTGTCATGAGTGTTTAATTAGATAAAGCATGTAAAGCATCTAGTACCAGTCTGGTATAAAGTAAACACTCCAGTATAAGCTATTTATTATAAGACTGTGTCACTGTGGTAGCTGATGATCTTGGACTCTGTAGGCCTCAGTTTCCTCATCTGTAGAATGCAGGCGTTGGCCTAAAGTCCTTTCCTGAAGCAGGACTTGAATTGTGGTTGATCCATTCATGATGGAATGTATTCTCCCTTGTCTTTAGGTTGGGAACTACAGCCATCAGTAAGTGCAGCATTTTTGCCAAAAATGATAAATTATTGTTATAATGACTTGGCAGAATGTGGCAAGGAGGAACTGGTGACCCAATTTTGAAGTCCTTTCATTACCAAAGAGCTGTGGATTGAGGGAAACCTGCATATTGTCTGAAGCCCACTCACCTCCCTGGTGGAATTCCCACTGTCGTGGCAAACTTCTCGCTGGTCTCTGGCTGTGCTTCTCTCCAGGAGGTGGGGCTGGCAATGCATTTTTATTTGCAGTAAATATACATTACCTTCCTCTTCTCTCCACTCCTACTCCCCAACCAAAGTGTATAGCTCCGGCCCTGCATGCCAAGATGCAGTCTCACAGTGTATAAGCAGGCCCTCAGAGCCAAAACCTATTAATTAGAAAAACTACCCCACCCCGAGGTCTCAGCTTAAACAATAGGGTTCTTTTCTCTCTCCTGTAAATCTTGGCCAAGTGCTCCCTAGACCAACCTGCCTGATGAAATAAGGGCTTGCCTGAGTCAAACACTTTCCGGCTTCTTGTAATTGACATCGAGGACCTCAGATGTTAGAGATGGAAGGAAGAGTGCTGAGTGAGGAGCAGAGAAGATGGAGGAGGCAAGGTTTGGGACTGGATGCAGGTTTCCTGAAGAGAAGCAGGCAACAGAGGACAGACAGCAAAGGGAGAAGAGATTCAATCTTGGCAATAATGGACATCGGGGAGAAGAGAACATTATTCAATACTAAAAAAATTGCAGAGTATCTTTTGTGAGCTAGGTACTTGCTGTTCAGATATAAATAAAAGAGCTCACAGAATAATGGAAGAGACAGATCTAATCAACATGTAGTCAAACATACTTACATGTGAGAAGCTCTTTAGTAGAGAGTGTGCACAAACTGTAGTGGAAGCATGGAGAAGGGAGTGATAAGCTCCATCAGGGTTTGTGTGTTTGGGAAGACTTCACAGAAGAGACAATATCCCAGTAGGCTCTTGGAGGTTTAGTAGGAGTTGGGCAAGTGGAGAAATAAGAAAACGCTTTGCAGGCAGAAAGATTAGTGTGGTGGACAGGGTGATGTACTGACTAGATCCTCTTCAGGAATGAAGAACTTGTTCTCCCAGCTGTTGGACTGTTGTTGGCAGACAGTCCTCAGCTGTCAGTCACCTTTGGGGATTGCCTTAGCTGAAGAGAGCCACCTTGCCCAAGGGCATGCCCTGCTTCCTGGGGTGGCCTACATTGACCGTTGGATATGGAGATAGGAAAGCCTGGTCATTGCACCCCAATTTTGAAGGGTCACCCCATCTTCTAGACTCTCTGTAGGGTCAGCTGACATTTCTGTTGAGTTTCCAATGCAGCTTGATTTCTTCTTCTGCCCAGTAGTTTCCTTCCATTTCTTTCCATAGTTGTTGAACTTGGAGTATTCCCTAATAAGCCTCTCACATGCCCGTCTCCCTGCTTCTTGGGGAAACCAACTTGCATCATATGGTATGGGAAAGAGCATGCCACGTGGGAAATGGAGAGAAGCACTGAGGACAGAGAACATAGGATGACTGAGGGCAAATGGTGGGAGAGTAGGCACGAATGCAGGCAGGACCTGACATACCATGTTAATGCCATTTGGACTTTACCATCAAGGTCACTGAACTGTTCTCCCAAAGGGTTCATGGAATCATTGCAGGTCTACATTTTGAAAGATCTTTCCAGCGGTTTGGAAAGAATCCCAGGGAAGGTGGTGTCTTAGTCATCTAGTGCTCCTGTAACAGAAATACCACAAGTGGATGGCTTTAACAAAGAGAAATTTATTTTATCTCAGTCTAGTAGGCGACAAGTCCAAATTTGGGGCATCAGCTCCAGGGGAAGTCTTTTTCTCTGTCGGGTCTGGAGGAAGATCCTTGTCATCAATCTTCCCTTGGTCTGGGAGCTTCTCAGCACAGGAAACTCCTGTCCAAGCGATGCGCTCTGCTCCCAGCGCTGCTTTCTTGGTGGTATGAGGTCCCCAACTCTCTGCTTGCTTCCCTTTCCTTTTATCTCTCGTAAGATAAAAGATGGTATAGGCCACACCCCTGGGAAACTCCCTTTACATTGGATCAGGGATGTGTCCTGAGCAAGGGTATGACCTTCCACCCTAATCTTCTTTAACATAATCTAATCTTGCCTCATTAACTACAGGCAGAGATTAGGATTTACAACATACAGGAAAATTATATCAATCACAAAATGTGGACAACCACCAATACTGGGAATCATGCCCTAACCAAGTTGATGCACATATTTTTGGGAGACACAATTCAATCTATGACAGATGGTATGGGAACAAGAACACAAGGATTCTGAAGCAGAGACCAGTTGGCGGTCACTCCAGTAGAGACAAGAAAGGATAATGGTGGTAGTGGTAGCAGGGGCGTCCATTAGTGCACTGGCAGCAGAAATGAAGAGAAGAGGGGTTCAAGGCATATTGCTCAGATAAATCAACAGATCTTAGCAACTGACTGAGGTGACTGGTGGTGGCATTGATTTAAGTTTAGATCCATGTGAAACTATGCAACCATTTTTCCTGGTGCCAGAGAGGGAAGTAGATGTAGAGTCTGAAGTCAAGAAGGGATTGTGAGGTACTGGACCCCAAGTTGTCTCCACCGCTGGGGAGGCAGCTGGGTGCTCCCCACAGAGGCCTGAACCAGAAGGCAGGGGGGCCTAAAGGCAGGAAAAGTGGAAGCAGGTGCTGTCCACACGAGGCAGGCGACCCTTCTCCGGGCACACTGACGGGCTGAGGACTGTGGCTTGAGGGCTTGAAGGGCCTTGGAGATTGCTCCCTCCAGCTGATTAGGCTTCTCATCCCCTCCACCAGGACCTGGCGCCTCATGCCGCCCACTCCACGCCCACCCTTCGCCAGGCCGGTGACAGATTCGCATGTGGCGCCTGCCGCTGTCGCCACCAGGAAAGTGGGAAGTTGGGTCCAGCCTGACGCCCTTGGGCCTGGGTCTCAGCCTTAGCTGAGCCGGGCCGGGAGCTCACTTGCTCAGACCGAAAAGAAATGGGGACTGGACATGCTTTCCTCGAAGGTCCAAGGTCAGCCTCTAAAGAGCTCTGCAGTAACCTGGGTTGTGGAGCAGTGGAAACTGACCTCAGTGGGGTGTGGCCACCTCACTTTCCTGTAGGCAAGGCCTACTCAGCCTCATCACTGGCTGCAACCCCACGAGCAGCCTTCCTGCCACCCGGCCCGCTCCACTGCAGCTCTCCTCCCAGCTGCTCTTTCATGAAAAAGGAGGCAGGCCAGAGGTCACCTCAGCATCTTCCAGAAGACCAGTGCACCATGACACAGCACAGGATGGGACCCAGTCATGGAAGGAGGGAAGCAGGAAGTGAGGAGTGAGCGGGCTTACAAGGATGCCCAGTACTAAGTGCCTGTTTGTTTCTTTGCTTTTTGTTTTCCTTTCTTCTCATTTGTTCGATAAGACTGTAGTCTATTAGATGGATGGTCACTGAGTAAGTTCATCCAGCCCATTGTACTGAGGGTCAGACATAGTCCCTACAGGGAAAGCACTCAGACAATGCTGTGAAGAGCAAGCAGGAGGAGTGAGAGGGCATTTTGTCTGGGGAGAGCCGTAGGGAAGGACTATAGCATTCTGAGATGATCAGGAAGATATTTCAGGCTATAGCAAAGACATCCCAGGTGATACAGGAAGGGAGAGGAAAACCAGAAGAAATGGCGTGAAAGGAGCTAGGGGCACACATTGAGTAGTGGTGTAAGACGAGGCTGGAAAAGCGACCTGGTCAAGGAAAGACTTGAATACCGAGCTAAAGATCTTTATTCTGTAGGTAAAGGGGAGATTTTTGGCAAGGCGCTTGTCTTAGGCTGGGTTCTCTAGAGAAGCAAAACCAGCAAAGTGTATAAATATATACAGAGAGAGAAAGATTATATCAAGGAAAGAGTTCACGTGATTGTAGAGGCTAGAACGTCCCAAGTCCATGGATCAGGATAGAGGCCTCTCCCAAGTCACACAGCTGCAGAAGCTGGCAAGCCCAAGATCGGCAGGTCAGAGAGCAGGGCTCCCGCTCACAGGCTGTGTAGATTGACAAATCCCAGGTTCGGCAGATAAGCTGACAGCTCAAGTCCCAAGAACGGGAG
>NW_004443967.1:7559366-7625671 GCF_000243295.1 Trichechus manatus latirostris | reverse complement strand
TTGGCTACTCACAGTATATTCAATCATAGGAGTAATTACATTAAAACACTGATCATGGCCCAGCCAAGTTGACACACAATCTCAACCATCACAGTGATGATGGAGGAAATCTGAGTTACTGGATCGGACAAGTGCAGTATATAGGACAGGGGAGAAAGGCGTTGAGGTCTGGAATTAGGCTGCAGGGAGGGAGCATGGAAGGTAGGAATGGAAAAAATGTCTTTGATTTCATCAGTGATGGAAGCTAAAAAAAAAAAAAAAACAACCAAACCCATGATTCTGACTCATGGCAACCCCATGTGTTACAGAGTAAAACTGCTACACAGGGTTTTCTTGGCTGTAATCTTTGCAGAAGCAGATCACCAGGACTTTCTTCCACAGAGCCACTGGGTGGGTTCAAATCACCAACATTTAGGTTAGCAGCTGATGGCAAACCACTTGTACTAGGAGTAAGTAAATTAAACACATTGATACTGACACTCTTTTCTAAGCATTACTTCATTTTAAAATTTTCTTCTTGAGTTTCCTATGAACATCTCTGCTCAGAGACAAATGGGTTGGCGGCAAATAAATTTCAATGCTGGTGCTAAATTGTGTTGTCTGGTGGCTGCTTGGAGTAAGTACTGTGTTGCAGAGGATTCTGAGGCCTCACTGAAGCTCAGTGGAAAAGTTCCTGATCATTAGTGATGTCTGCCATAGCCATAGGGGAAGTTTTTGCAATTCTCAGACAAATGTCAGTGGCTTTGTAACTGGGCTGCTTTCCTAGGTTCTGGGTAAGGAGCTGGGTCCAGTTTTGACTCAGCAATTTTTCTTAGCTGGACAGGTCATGGCAGAGTGGGGAGTGATTCAGAAGCTGTTTCCAAGTAACCTAGGTCAAGGTTCCTGCAGCAGGTATACCCCGTTCATCACCTAGACCCGCAAAATATGGCCATGGTAAGCAAACTTGGACGTTGAATTCCTTGTCTGCCTTTTATTAACCATGTGAACTTAGACAAATTACTTAACTCCTTTGAATCAGTATTTTCATCTGTAAAATAGAAATACAACTTCTCCCTTATGAACTGTCTCATTATTTGACATTTCTCATTTATAACAATAGTAAAAAATCTACTATCTGACTATTTTATACATTAATGACGTACCTCTGGCAGTAACGAACACCAAGATGCAAGAGTAACACTAGCTTTGATGGATAATGTTATGTATCAACTTGGCTGAGCCTTGATTCTCAGTGATTTGGCAGTATGTAATGATGTAATTTGGCAGTTGTGTAATGATGTAGTCATCCTCCATTTTGTGATCTGATGTGGTCATCCTCTATTTTCACATAACACCAATTTCACATAACGACCTGGTCTTTGGAACCTAACCATGTTGATAAGTGAGGATAGGGTGGATTACTTTTTAAACAGATGCTTAGCATAGTTCCTGGGTATGAGCTCAATAAATGTTAATGTCCCTTACTTTTCCCTGAAGTAAACCTTGTCTTTAGGCACTAAGCATCAGATACTGACTGTGTTTTCATCTAGGCAAAATTATATAACTGAGATTTTTGTGAAGACTCATTGAGATATTGGATGTGGAATACATGGCACAGAACAGGAAAAGGAGAGTCCTCTTTGCAAATTGGTAGAATGAATGAGACATACTTTGAAGAGTTTGGTGACTCTAGAGCACTTTTATGCATTTACATACACACACACACACACACACACACACATTTTGACAAGATTTTTGTTTTGCTTTCACATACAGAAGTCCATACAACGCATATTGTTATGTGACTTATTTTTTTCATTTAATAATGTGTCTTGAGGACTACCTATTTTGTTAAACTCTGTGTGGTATTTCAGAGTATGGATGTATCATAATTTATTTAGCCATTCATTTATTGATGGAAATTTGCTTCCTCCTTACAAACATAATTCTGAGAACATTCTTGTACCTTTCTGTGTATTTACAAATATTCCTAAAAGCAGAATTACTAGGTCAAAGGATATGCATGTTTTAAATTTTAATAGGTACTGCCAAAGGTTGAGTGAATTTATACTTCCACTCACAGTTTCTGAATGTTAGGTTGGGTAATTTGATGTCTAGTACTAGATGAAGTAGCCTTAGTGGCACAGTAGTTAAGCACTCCACATCTAACCAAACTGTTGGCCATTTGAACCCACCAGCTGCTCCATGGGAGAAAGATATGGCAGTCTACTTCCATAAAGATTTACAGCCTTGGAAACCCTATGGGGCAATTCTACTCTGTCCTATAAGGTTGCTATGAGTCGGAATCACCTCAACAGCAATGGATTTGGTTTGGTTTGGTTTGGTTTGGTTAGTACTAGATGTGATCAGTCTGAGGCTCTTCTGTTTGTTAACTTCTCAAATACTTGGTGTTGAAAATATCCAACATAACTTCCCTGAAGTTATTGCAAGAACAGAGTTTGTTCCTTCTCTTTTCTGAATTGATTATTCATCTGGGAGATAATTTAGGACCAAATTAAAAATTTTTTTTTTTTTAATGATAAAAAACCAGTTCTCAAAGGCTTATTACAGAGAAGAGTAGTCCCTGCCCTCATTCTCAAGAGGAAACCACCCTAAATTCTTTTGGCTGTTTTCCTTTGCTTCTTAATTCCCCGCATTCATTTCCTTTACACCCCCATAGTCCCTTTGCCCAATCTTTTCATTTTGGTTTTAACATTTTGGGGAGGGCTGTATCAACATTCAGAATTTACATTTTTATGACAATATAAACACTATTCACAGTTGAGCCACGTACTATATATTATGAATACATTTATTTTCTTGTACAACTTTTTGTTTTCCCTGGAGTTAATAGTTTTCTTATTTTTTGTTTAATTAGTTCTCTGAGTACTAATGACGAATTTATTTCAAACTGTGCCATGGGTGTAAGTCTCCTCCCAATAAGCTCATACACCTCAGATAACACATCAGATATTCTCTCAGTTCCATCTTTTTGGGGATGTCTGTCATACCCTAATCGAGACTGCTGGCTCTTTAGGCCTATGTAATGGATTTAATTGTGTCCCCCAAAATATCGTCAACTTGTCTGGGTCATGATTCCCAGTATTGTATAATTGTGTACCATTTTGTAATCTGATGTGATTTCCTTATGTGTTGTAAATTCAATTACTCTGATCTAATAAGATGGATTAGTGGCAGTTATACTGATGAGGTCTACAAAATTAGATAGTGTCTTAATCCAATCTCTTTTGAGATATAAAAGAGAGAAGCGAGCAGAGACACATGGGAACCTCACACCACCAAGAGCGCAGTGTTGGGAGCAGAAAGCATCCTTTGGACCTGAGGTTCCTGTGCTGAGATTCTCCCAGACCACGGGAAGACTGATGACAAGGGCCTTCCTCCAGAGCAGATAGAGAAGACAAAGCCTTCCCCTGGAGCTAACACCCTGAATTTGGGCTTGTAGCCTACTGGACTGTGAGAGAATAAACTACTCTTTGTTAAAGCCATCCACTTGTGGTATTTCTGTTATAGCAGCACTAGATGACTAAGACAGCCTGTGACACAGCTGTTTTCCTAGAATCTTTCTTCACCATTCTGTCCCTGGGATGGAAGCTCTGATTCCTGGATTCTGTGTCTTCCTCTTTGATAGTTTACACCCTTGTTTTAGTAGAGCACTTCCTTTACTAACTCTTTGGAAAATGGTTGTTGTTGTTGTGTGTGGTAGAGTTGATTCCAACTCATAGTGACCTCGTAGGGAAGTAGAAGTGTCCCATAGGGTTTCTAAGGCTGCAGTCTTTACGCAAGCAGACTGCCACATCTTTCTCTCATGGGGCAGCTGGTGGGTTAAAACCACCAACCTTTCGGTTAGCAGCCAAGTGCTTAACCACAGTGTCACCAGAGCTCCTTGAGAAATGGTGAATCAAGGTAAATTTTTTCTTTTGGTGAGGGGAGAGTTTACATGTCTGAAAGTGCCTCTGTTCTACCCTCACACTTATATGAGAGTTTACTTGAGTATAGACTTCTAGGTTGAACATATTTTTTCCTCAGAGGTTTAAAGATATTGCTTTATTGTCTTCTAGCCTCCAGTGTTGCTGTTAAGTCTGATGCCATTCTGATTCATGATCCTTTATATGTGACTGTTATTTCTATCTGGAAGTTTTTAGGATCTTTTCTTTGTCCTTAGTTTTCTGAAATTTCAAAATAGTGTGCTTGGTCTTTTTACATTCAGTTTGCTGGTACTGAGTGAGCCTTTTCAATCTGGAAGCTTGCATCCTTCATTGGGAAATTATTTTGGATTATTTTTTTGATGGTGTATTTCTCTCCTTTTCCTCTGTCTTTCTCTCTGGAACTCCTATTATTTGAATGTTGGATCTCTTGGATTGATCCTCTAATTTTCTTGTTTTTTGATTCTTATTTCTATTACTTGGTGTTTGGGATGAATTAATATGTATAAAACATTTTGAACAGTGGCATAGCCAACTTTATCTTCTAATATGCCTACTGAGATTTTAATTTTGGCTATTACATTTTTAATATGCAAGAGGTGTGTTTAATTTTTCTAAATCTGTGCTGACCAATATGGTATCCACTAGTCATATGTGGCTATTTTAATTAAAATTAAATAAAATTAAAAGTCAGTTTCTTAGTTTCATTAGCAACATTTCAGGTGCTCTATAGCCAAGCCCTGGCGTAGTGGTTAAGGGCTAAAGCTGCTAACCAAAAGGTCGGCAATTCAAATCCACCAGGCACCCCTTGGAAACTCTATGGGACAGTTCTACTCTGTCCTATAGGGTCGCTGTGAGTTGGAATCAACTCGATGGCAATGGGTTTTTTCCTATGGCCAAATGTGCGTAGTGGCCACCATATTGAACAGTGCAGATATAGAACATTCCCATCATAACACAAAGTTCTATTAGCACCTCTAAATGTTCTTTTTTTAAAAAAATGTATCCTGTTCTTGTTTCAAGCATGCACTTTCTTATCTCTCCGAGGATATTAATGGCAATGTGTTTGAAGTTCCTTCTAAACTTTTTTATTTGTTTAGATAGTTCATATTTAATATTAGGGCATAAAAAGCCTCATTGGAAGCTTTCTGTTCATGTATGGGGCTGTTGGTTAGTGAGCTTTACTATATGGTGATCTGGTAAGAATGTTTTGTTAGGGACTGCTGAATGTCAGTATCTCTAGGTCCTTTCTTTTGTGCGATGTTATTTAGAGAAGAATCTTCCAGTCTCCAAACTAGGAATTATAGGCCTGACTGTCATTGTCCTGGCAGCTAAGTGTGAGAAGAAGGATAGGAGCCTCACTGACCAGTGTGTAAACTTTCATTTATTCCTTTTTGCCCTTAATTGTAATTTGTGTCTTCCAGTCCAGAGTCCTTCTGCTTCACTATATCTAAAAAGTAAACCTCTAGTCTTCTGCTGAGGTAGGGAAGGGGCAGTCTCCTGGCCAATCAGGGTGGTGGATGGGATAAGTTTGGGAACCCAACTACTTTTTTTTTTTTTAATTCATACACCATGCAATTCACCTATTTAAAGTGTACAAGTCAATGGTTTTTAGTATATTTACAGAGCTGTGCAACCATCACCACAATCAATTTTAGAACACTTTCATCACTTCCAAAAGAAACCCCGTATCCATTAATAGTCACTCCCCATTCTTCTTAATTCCCCCAGTCCTAGGCATTTGCCTATTCTGGACATTTCATATAGATGAGAGTCATACAATATGTGGTTCTTTGTGACTGGCTTCTTTCACTTAGCATGTTTTTCAAGGTTCACCGTTGTCAACCATTTCTTAAACAGACTTTTAATCAGTTTTCCTGTTTTTAGTTCTTCACTTCCAATTTCTGGTGCCTCCAATTTCTGGGTCTTTTGAAGAGTCTTGTACAAATCAGGCTGCTTTCCTGCTTTCTCCACTGTCAACTTAGGTTTTAGCTTTCTTGGGTCTGCTAAGTCAATTAACACTCCAGCCTTTGCCTTTAAGCTTCCATAATTTTGTTGCTTTTATCTCCTCTTCTGTTTTCTTTGTTCTTGTAGGTTTATGTCTTTATATTAAAAGAATTCCTTTAAACTGTGAACTTTATGATCTGCAATTTTTTTCCATAGAATGTTGTTTTTACTTGAAAGAATGACTGACAAGCCATGGTCATTCAAACTTCGACAGACTTTTTTTTTTTTTAAGTGAACTCTGTCACTTCAAAGAAAACAAAACTGATAGTATGTGTTGGCAGTGATAAAATTTGAGCCTTCAAGTGAAGAGTAGAATTTGGGAAAACTTGTATCTGCACCATGAGCATAACAGCTTCCTGAGCCTTAGAGACATTTCTGATGAGATCAGTATATGTTTTTTTGTATTACATAAATTTACAAAATGTGCATAACTCAATATGTTCCAAATGCCAAAAAAAAAAGAATCCTTTTAGTGTACAGAGGAAGTGTTTAATCTATCATCTTTAACTTGTAGCCATTGAAGACCAATTTTCCTTATTTCTTCCTCCTCACTGTTGTGATCTACTTCTTTCTCAAGTGGATGGGGGTAAGGGAGAAAAATAGGGAATAGTGGGTTCTGAGGTGCTGTTGATTAAAATAAGTTTTGGGATTTTTATCTGGTTGTTTTTTATTGTAAGCAACAGAAACTCACTTTGGTTAGCATAAGCAGAAGAGAATTTATTGGAAGGATCTTGTTGGCTGGAGACAGGTAACTCGTAACTCTATGGTTATGATATTATGATTATGATCTAAGAAGCAGTCTTCTCTTGGATCAGTCAGCTGTTTCTCAAAGGGGAGAGATGTTGGATAACCAAGAGAAATTCTTCCCCAAGGAAGAGAAAAAGAAGCACAGAGCCCACAGAAAGTGAGATAATAGTAGGTTTTATAATATGCCTTCTAAATCTCTTGGGAGAGAACCTTCACTTCTTGTTCCCATTATTCCCACCCAGTTTAGACCACCATCATCTCAGTTTCTAGGTTACTCTAATGGTCTTCTGTTTATCTCTAGTCTTTCTTCCCTATAACCCATTGTCCACATTGTAGCCACAGTGATGTTTCTAAAACGTAGAGCTAGTCACGTTACTCCTCTGCTTAAAACTCTTCAGTGGTTTCCTATTGACTTTAGGATCAAATTTATTCTCCTTAGCATGGCTTACAAGGCCACTCATGTGCAGGCCTTGCCTATTTCTCACTGTTTCTACTCCCTTACACTTTATGGTTCAGCCTGACTGGACTTTTTTGATTTCTTTAGATTATGTACAAGCTGCTCCCTGTGTCTGGAGCATGTTTCACTATTAACTCACTTCTTCCCAAGCCTCACCCATATCCCGTTCATCACTGGAGGTCTGACGGTGCTAATTATTCACTATCCTCCTGGTTTCAACCGGTTGAGAACTAGATGTCAAATGGGGCTCCAAATTTAAATGGCAACAAATGACTCCCAAGGTTCAGAGTCTCCTACTTCTTACCTGGGATTGAATTTACCCATCTAGCCACAGGCAGAGAAGGGGAGTAAGAGGAGTTAAGAGGGATAGTACCCCTCTTTTTGAAGGCACCCACTTAATGATTCTTTGGGTGTTAGTGCTCACCAGTCAGATTAGCTTCTTGCTCTTCTCTTCTCTTGAGAGTCAGGCACAGTCACCTTTCCCAGAACTTCCCTAAGTGGATGGAAGCATTGGCTGACCTGCCTTTTAAAAACATGTAATAAGTAAAAATACTTTAATTATTTTTCTTAAATTTAACAATCTACAAAAAGGATGAGAGTTCTGACTGTTCTCTTAAATTTATTTTTACTGTTTGGATTGCCGTTCCTAGGTCTGATTAGTTATTTTGAAGACTAAGGTGTGCCTGACCCAAGCCATGGTATTTTCAATCACATCGTATGCATGTGAAAGCTGGACAATGAATAAGGAAGACCGAAGAAGAATTGACGCCGTCGAATTGTGATGTTGGTGAAGAATATTGAATATCCCATGGACTGCCAGAAAAATGAACAAATCTGTCTTGGAAGAAGTACAACCAGAATGCTCCTTTGAAGCAAGGATGGTGAGACTACATCTTACATACTTTGGACGTCTTATCAGGAGGGATCAGTCCCTGGAGAAGGACATCATGCTTGGTAAAGTAGAGGGTCAGCGAAAAAGAGGAAGCCCCTCAGTGAGATGGATTGACGCAGTGGCAGCAACAATGGGCTCAAGCATAACAACTATTGTGGGCATGGCGCAGGACTAGGCAGTGTTATGTTCTGTTGTACATAGGGTCGCTATGAGTCGGAACCAACTTGACGTCACCTAACAGCAACAACAGGTCTGATCCATGGTAGGCTCTTTAACATGTGTTGACTGCCTGAGAATCACAAAGTCAGTTCACAATGAAAGCTAATTTGGGCCTCTTTGATTCACAAGTCATCTTGTGAGACTCTACCTTTTAAAAAAGCATCTTCTTATATGCTTTATCTCTCTCACCTTTTCTCTATAAATATTTCCCCTCTTCACCACCCTCCCCAACTATTTGAGAATACATTGCAGGTATCATGACACTTTATCCCTAAATACTTCAGAATGCATCTCCTAAGGACAGTCTCCTACAAGACTACAATGTCCTGATGATATCGAAGAAAATTAATAGTAGTTATGTAATATCTCCTAATAAAAATTTCCCCAATTGTCCCAACAATGTCTTATAGCCTTTTTTAAAAATCCAGGGTCAAGTCTGGGTTCATGCGTTACATCTGCTTGTTTTATCACTTTTGCCTCTTTTAATCTAGAACACTACTCTAGTTTGTTTTTCTCACCATGGTATTGACTTTTGGGAAGTCCTGGCCAGTTGCCTTATAGAATGAAATGCATTGTGGATTTGTCTGATTGTTTCCTCATGGTGTTTAACTTGTTTCCCTATCCCCAGTATTTCCTGTGAACTAGAAGTTAAACATGTTTGGCTAGGATACTTCATAGACGATTCTCTGTTGCAATAACTCATGTGGTCTGAGGAAGAGAATAATTCCGTTTTACAGTCATTACCCATCTAGGGAGTTCCTAGTAGGTAGCCTGTACTATGTTAAGTAAAGTTGGGAATATAAAGATACAATGTTTTTACACAGTGTTTGGCATATCGTAGATGCTCCATACATATTTATTGACTGTGGACATACATAAGAAGATCATTGACATTGTAAGGCAGCGAATAGTAATGGTCAAATGAGTGGCTGAATGGAACAGTAATTTAATTTAACAAATACTTGACTTTCGTTGAACAGAGCTGCTGTTGTTTGCTCTGGGCTAGGTACTGTAGGCACTGGGCTAAGTACTGGGAATGCATTGATCACGAAAACCCCAGTCTCTGCCTTTGGGGAGTAACCTCAGCGTTTGGAAGTTGGAGAATAAATTTAGGTGGAAGGCAAGAATTTGTGTAAGTACTCAACAATGTGAGTTGGAGTCAGGTTTTGGAAGACTTTCAATGAGGGCCAAATAATTCAGGCCATCAGAGAAGACATTGGTTTTTTAATACACAGGTATTTGGAGGAGTAACTGTTTGACTTTACGTACGCTGCTTTAACTTACGTGGACCTTAGTTTCCTCATTTGTAAAATAATAATAGTACTCATATTTACTGAGCACTTACCATATGGTAGTACACCATTCTAATATATATATAATCTCTTTGATCTTCATAATACCCTTGTTATGGATTGATTTGTGTCCCCCAGAAATATGTGCTATAAATCCTAACCTCTCTGCCTGTGGTTATAATCCCTCTTGGGAATGGGTTGTGTTTGTTAGGTTAATGAGGCAGGATTAGTGTAGTGTGTATCTTGAATCAATCTCTTCTGAGATACAAAGAGATTAAACAAGCAAGCCAGAAGCAGAGATGGGGGAAGAGAGATGCCAAGCCACATGAAGATCGTCCAGGAGCAGAAGTTCAAAGAGATAACACCTTCCTCCAGAGGAAAGAGAGAGAGAAAGCCTTCCCCTAGAACCAGCACCTTTAATTCAGACTTCTAGCCTCCTAAACTGTGAGAAAATGAATTTCTGTTTGTTAAAGCCATCCACTTGTGGTATTTCTGTTATAGCAGCACTAGACAAGTAAAGTCAACCCCTCTAAGCCAGTTTCTATAATTATCTTTACAGATCAGGACTCTGAGGGACACAGAGGTTCACATAGATAATAAATGGTGTAACCAGAGTCAAACTCAAGAAAATGCTAGATATTACACTCTTAGCTTTCCATATATTAAATTGCCTGAAGGGCTATTGAGAGGATTAAATGAAACAATGTGTTCACTAGTCCTTGGCATAGGGTAAGAGCTCAATAAAATGAAACACTATCATTATTTCACTTGAAGAAGTCCTTCATGAAATGCTTAAAAACATGGTAGATCATTAAAAGTTTGCAAGCTGTGGAGTGTGGCACAATTTAAGTGTTGATTTCCGGAAGATTAATGTGACATTGCTGAGTAGGATGGGATGTAGAAGGAGATACTGGAGGCAGAGTTGTTGGGACACTGGCAATAGTCCAGTTGAGTGTAAGGACAGAGAAAGGGATTTTAAGACAGCTTTGGAAGTCAAGTAACAACATGTATGGAACACCTGAAGTGTACAGATAACTGCTGGTTACTGTCAGAGAAAGAAAATTAACATTTCCTGAGCATCTCTGAGAGGTGCTATCATCTTTTTTTTTTTCTCTTTAGCTATCATTTATTGGGTACTTTCTATGGACCAGACACTTATATATACAACTATTTCTCATTCTCACAACAGTACTGCAAGGTAGATGCTATTGGTCCTGTTTTTCTGGATGAGGCTCAAAGGTAAGAAACTTGTCCATAGTCACTTAATGGGAAAGAGAAAGAGAGAGCTCCAGGGTTCAATCCCAGACCTGACTTCAGAATCCATATTGGACCAAAAATCTTCATTTGAACTTTAGGAGTTGCATGAATTTTCTGAAATTGTAGGTCCAGTTTTGTGGGGAGGTGGTCATTTAGAAGATTCTCAAAGGAATCTATTACCTCTTTTAACAAAGGAGTTAAGAAACATTGTCTTAGACTGTCAGAGTTGAAAGCTCCCTTAGAAATCAAGGTCCACTGCCTTCATTTCAAAGTTGGGCAAACTGAGGTACAGAAAGGGGAAAGAATTAGTTACAGAGTGACTCAGGTGGCAGACCCAGCACTAGAACCCAGTCCCCCGCCTCCCAGTCCACTGCACCTCACCTTTTGATGGCTCACACGAGGGCAGCAGAAGCCTTGAGCAGCCTGGAAGGATCCCAGTGCACTGGACCAGATCCCCTTTTAGATGGTCTTGGCAAGGAGTCAATTAAGCCCCTCTGGAGGGAGGTGTGTTAACTCTTCAAGGACCAGGTACTAAATTGGTACTATTTGGTAAATTGCCACCTTATAGGGTACCATTAGTCAGTGACTGCTCTAAAACAAGCTCTGGAATGTAGAAGAGCAACCCAACCATCCAAGGGCCTGCTTCCTGCCTAGGCTATAGTTTTCTCCCCAGGTAGGGAAGCCCTGCCTGGGCTGTGGCAAATCAGGCCTCCTTGCAAGGGGCTATGGTGCAAGGGGGAAGAGCGAACAAGCTGAGTTCTGGACGGGCAGAGGCTTTGTCTGATGCAGGAGCAGCTTTAATATAAGGAAATGCAATTGGTATTCACATCTCTTCCGTTTCTATCTTCTGTAAGGCTTTGCAGGCAGCCCCCACCTTCTTCTGAGCCTGAAACCACAGGCCCTTTTCCCATTTCCTCACTGCACTCTTATTCTACCCATCCCCTAGCCCTGTACCTCGCATTTAGAAAGACTTGGACCAATATTTGTTGACTGAATGAGATTCTACTTGGGTTTGAACTACTTAGGTATTTCCGTCACTTACAAGCTGTGTTGTTCAACAGAGGTAAATCAGCCTCTCTGAGCAATAAGGCCTACAGTTACCTGGTAAAGTGGAAAACTGAGGAAGGTGTCAATAATGGTCAAGATAGGCTCTCTTGGGACCTGGAGAAAGGAGGAGCAGGAACGTGGCCCTTTTGGCGAGCTCAGAGGCAGATGGGAAGTATTATTCCAGTCTGCTTCGCAGAGGTTGCTCAGAGTCCTGAGACCCAATCCTGATTCAACGCCCCACCTTTGTTTTTGTGAACATCAGGCTCATTTCTCATTTTAGGCCTTCAGTGACGTTTGACATTTCCTGCTCCTTTGACATAATGGCCTTTCAGCTTTCCCCTCTCCATGACAGAACTAAATTTGCACCTGTATCATTCAAGATGGGTGGTATTTTGGGAGAGATTCCTGCCCAGAAACAATTGGGAGTGGAAGGTGTAGGGTTTCTCAAAGACTAGCCCCTCCCACTTTAGACAAATTTCTGTTACTTAGTTTTGTCCAGAAAATGATTATAGTTTCCAGATAAAGGCTTTGCAGTTTCAGACCTAATCATGATAAATCTGCCAGGAGTTAATGCCTGTCTGACGTTAGACCAATTGCCTAGAAATCACGACACTTATAAGAAACAGTCATCTCTTTATTTGAATGAAAACAAAGCATTCCAGGGCAGATTAAAAAATATATTATTTTAATTTTTAGAGGAAAGGAATTCTTTAAAGAGAATTGTCAACGATCAAAACTGGTTGATAAATCACGTATGTAACTATGTAATTAAACTTCTCCATTTTCAGAGACCTGCAATTAGAGTTCTTCGTCTAGTTACCCATAATGATTCATTCTTGCGAATGTGCTAAGGAAGAAGGGAGTCAGGAAGGCGAATTTTAATTTGGACTCTTCCCTAATTTGTCAAAAGGCAGTGGAACTAGGCCTAGGCTGGGAGGCAGGAGAACTGGGTTCTATTTGTCCCAGTTCTGCTTCTCATTAATTGTGGGGCTTTAGCCAAGTCACTAAGCCTATCTGAGCCTGTGTTTCCTCAACTATGAAACACGAATAATAATACCTACTTCAGAGTATTGTTATGAAGCCGTAATGAAATGATGGGTGTGGTAATGCTTTGTAAATTTTAAAGCACGCTAAGGTCCTAATACATTACAGTACTATGCTTTCTTTTCTCCTCATAACAGGCCAGGCCCTCTGTCGGTGGTGGGAGGAAATGGCTTTACTGTACAATGTCAGCCTTTGTGTAGTGGGAAAGGGCAGGCATTAATGAAGGGCTAGCTTTGTCTGTGATTGACTGGAGACCCTGCTTCTGATGACCAGGAATTTATTATTAAGAAAATCACTATGTGCCTTGGGGGGCTGGGACTCGACTTGTGCCTTGCCTACCACAGAAGGTCACCACAGATGCCTCAGGAGCTGTTGCACTGGCCTTGCTGGGTTCACGTTTAAAGAGACCTCCTATTTGGACCAAGTGGAGGTCACAGAGAATTGTGACAAGGACATCGAGAGCTTTCAGGATTCAGTTCTGAGCCTCAGTGTGGGACCATATGGTAAGAATTGGGATGGGAGTTCAAACAGAATATCAGAGCTGGTAAGTACCTTAGAGATGATCTAATCCAGTGGTCCTCAAAGCAGTTGAGTAACAGCATCAGCATCATCAGGGAACTTATTAGAAATGCAAATTCTTGGACCACACCCCAAGCCTACTAAATTGGAAACTCTGGGACTGAGGCTCAGCAATTTATCGGTTTTTTAAATATCTTTATAATTTATTTTACTTTTGGTGTTGTTGAGAATATACACAGCAGAACATACGCCAATTCAACATTTTCCACCTGTACAATTCAGTGACATTGATTACATTCTTCAAGCTGTGCAACTCGAATTCTCACCCTCGTTTTCCAAGTTGTTCCTCCCCCATTACGTAAACTCGCTGCCCCGTGTTTCCTATCTAATCTTTCAAGTTGCTGTTGTCAGTTTGATCCTGTATAGATAGATCTTGAAGAGCACAGTGCTCAAGGCAGACATTCTTTGCTAGTTAAGCTAAATTATTGTTTGGTTTTAAGAAGACTTCAGGGGATATTTTTGGTTTAAGATTTAAAGATTATCTCAGGGCAATAGCTCGGGGGGTTCATCCAGCCTTAGTGGTTCCAGAAGTCAGGACTCCATGAGAATTTGAAATTCTGTTCTGCTTCTGATCAGGATTCTTCTATAAAATCTTTGATCAACGTGTTTATTAATGGTAGCTGGACACCATCCAGTCCTTCTGGTCTCATGGAGCAATTTCTGTTTCAACAAGCCCTCCAGGTGATTCTGATGCACTCTGATGTTTGAGAACCACTGCTGTAATCCAGCCTTCTTATTTTACAGATAAGGAAACTGAGATTAAGAGAGGCTAACTTATCCACCATCTCATGGCTAATAAAGGAGGCAGCACTGTACAGTAATTAAGAGCATGGGCTTTGAAATCAGACCTCCCCAGATTTGTATCCCAGCTTCACCACCTCAATTTTCTCACCTGTAAAATGGGGATAATATTAGTAGCTATCTTATAGGGTTGTTGTAGATATTAAGTGAGATATTTGTAACATGCTGAGTCTAGTGCCTGGAATGTAGTAAACAGTGAATATATGGTAACTACTGCTGTATTGAACTTAATATTATCTGGAGAGCTGGGACTAGAACAAAATCAGACTTCCCGACTGCTGCTTTTTCCATGCCGCCACATTTTGCAGTGGTTGTTAAACATCTGAGTTCCACGGTAGTGACCACCCCTCTGGTTGTGGTAGCGAAGTGTGAGCACAGTGGATGGGTTTTGTTTGTTATTGAAGAGGGGGTTATGTGTGTTAGCTGGAGATGGTAATGGAGAGTCAAACTAGTTCTTAGGGGTCTAAATGGACTTGAACAGCATCATCACTGAAGCGTTTAGTTCCCCATCTAGTATCACACCAAGAGAGAATTCTAGTCTCCTAAGGGATATGAGAGATGTTCCAGAGAAGAGAAATCAGTTGTGATCATCATGTTAGCTATTTCAACATAACTATCAGCAGAGTCCAGTATGATTCAGCCAGACTCTATTTCTATGATTCAGTTTCTCAAACTGTAAAATAAAAATAATGTGATTTCTCCACTGATTAATTGACAGAGACAGGTAAAATACTCAGAAGGAAGACTCTTTTCTCTATTAACAAATTGTTTCATTTATTTTTGTGATTATAAATGTAATGCATGTTAATACCTTTGGAAAATTCAGAAAAGCATAAAACAGGAGATTAGAAAATCGCTCATAATCACCCCACTCAGAAAACCACGGTTAACCACTGTTTTGGTACATTTTTTCTGACCTGAAATTTTAAGGAAAGCTGTATGAAATCAAAAGAAAATTTCTATTAAGGGGAGCTTACATGTGTTAGGTATCTTTTGTGTGCAAGGCATTGTGCTAATTGCTGAAGATATGAAGATATATCAGTTAATCCTTGTGACAACTCTGTAAGGCATGCATTCTCAACCTTGACTATATATTAGAATCCCTGGAGCTGTCTTTCTTTTTTAAGAAGTTAAAGGCTTTATTCAGCTGATGTGCATCAGGGAGGACCCAGTGACCAAGTGACTCTCTGAATTAAAGCAAGATTGCAGTTGTTATTATTATTATTATTGGACATTTTATTGCACTTTAGGTGAAAGTTTACATACTAAATTAGTTTCTCATTCAATAATTCCTACACAAATTGTTCCCTGACATGGTTGCAATCCCTGCAATGTGTCAGCACTCTACCCATTTCCACCCTGGGGTCCCCATTTCCACCCTGGGGTCCCTGTTTCCATTCGTCCGGTTTCCCTACCCTTTCTCATCGTCTCATCTTTGCTTTTGGGCAAATGTTGCCATTTTGATCTCATATATTTGATTGTTCTAAGGAGCACAATCTTCACAGGTTTTATAGTTTATTTTATAGGCCTGTCTATTATTTGGCTGACAGGTGATCTCCGAGAGTGGCTTCAGTTCCACACTAGAAGAGTGTCTAACGGTTATAACCTTGGTGGTTCCTCTGGTCTCTATAAGCCCAGTAAGTCTGGTCTTTGTAATGAATTTGAATTTTGTTCTACATTTTTCTCCCAGTGTATGTGGGACCTTCTGTCGTGTTCCTGGTCAGAGCAGTTGGTAGTAGTAGCCAGGCACCATCCAGTTCTTCTGGTCTCAGATTAGTGGAGGCTGTGGTTCATGTGGGCCATTAGTCCTTTGGACTAATTGCTTCATTGAGTCTTTGGTTTTCATCATTCTTCTTTGCTCCAGACTGGAAGAGACCAATACTTGTATCTTAGATGTCCACTCACGAGCTTTTAAGACCCCAGATGTTACTCATCACAGTAGGATGTAGAACATTATCTTCATGAACTCTGTTATGCCAATTGACCTAGAAGTTCCCCAAGACTATGGTCCTAAGCCTTCAATCCCAGTATGTCAGTCCCACAAGTTGTTTGGTTATGTCTAAAAAGTGTCTTTAACTGTGCCCCCACGTACTCTATTCTATATATATGAATATACGTGCAGTACAGATAAATACGTATGTAGAAATATCCACAATCATACCTATTTATGTGCATGAGTGTATGCCTATATGACCTCCTACACCCATTTAGCATACATACCTGCCTATGTATCCACTCATAAATTACTATTTGTTGTTACTCTTGTGGCAGGATTGTATACGCTATAGTATTTACTATACCAAATCTATTGCTGTTGAGTTGACTCTGACTCTTAGAGACCCTATAGGACAGAGCAGAACTGCCCCATAGAGTCTCCATGGAGTGGCTGGTGGATTCAAGCTGCCAACCTTTTGGTTAAGAGCCAAGCTCTTTAACCACTGTGCCACCTGGGCTCCGGTATTTACTTAGTTGCCCTTTATTCTTGCAAAGACCTGTCTTTAGACATTCCAGTGCACATGCCTCAGACTAATAATATCAAAATCTCTGGTGATGGGGCCAAGGCATTAGTATTTCTGAAGGCTTCACAGGTGATTGTGATGTGCAGTCAAGGTTGAAAACTTGCTATAAGGCAGACCAGTGGTTCTCAAACTTTAGTGTCCGTCAATATCACCAAGAGGTCCTGTATAAACACAGATTACTGGGCCCCACCACCAGAGTTTCTCATTCAATAGGTTTGCGGCGGGATCTAAGAATTTTGCATTTCTATCAAGTTTCCAGGTAATGCTGATGCTGTTGGTCCAGGGACCACTTTGAGAATCTCAGGGAATATCACGTATACACCATTTTGCAGGTGAGAAAAATGAGACTCAGATTAATTTGCACAGGGTATACAGCTAGAGGAGCCCAGTGGCACAGTGGTTAAGAGCTACAGCTGCTAACGAAAAAGTTGGCAGTTCGAATCTACTAGCTGCTCCTTGGAAACTCTATGGGGCAATTCAAATCTATGAGCGGGAATCGACTCAGCAACGGGTTGTTTTTTTATACAGCTAGAAATGTTTAGAGCTAGAATACGAAACCAGGTCTATACAAGGCCCAAACTTTTCCCACCTCTCTACTTCTCTCACGTTGTTGGTGTTACTTAGCTGATGTCCACTGATTGAATCAATTGTATCTATGGTAACACATAATTGTTCAACTTCCTGGTCTGTCAGCATTTACAAGTCATGGTTAAGAATATAGCTCCTGACTAGCCTTGGAAATAAAATAGTAATCAGAAGTACAGGTTAATACTTTGCTGGGCTCAGCCTACTCTGAAAAAATGACAAACATTGGGCAACTCAAGGTAAAAGCTTATCTGTAGACATTCTTCTCAGAGTTGCTGAGGGCAAACCTCTTTGATCTTTCCCTCCTATCTCGGAAAAGACTTCAGTGGGCTATTCAGTGAGAAGTTACAGGGTTAGAGCTTGAAGCCCCCAGTTTCTATCCTCTGTCTCACTTTTCCCGTTGTTGTCTGGTCAGGCCGGTCCATGGGTTTCCCGGAGGTTTCGTTACATAGAGTTCTGCTTGTGTCGCAGCTGCTGTTAAACGTCTTCTTACTAGTCTTCAGCCTCTGGCCTTTCCTCATAATATTATAGTATTTCAACTTAGATGGGTATATATGTCTGGAATAAATTAGATAATGTACACACTTCACGAACACTGATTTGGTCGTTAAGTGGAAGCTGTGGAGCTGATGTGATTGCTTTTGTTGACAGTGGGATGGTAGACATGTGTTATAATTTGCTTCCTCTCCCTCCAGGTTCTGGATCCTGTTCTAGAATGGAATGTGTGAGTGGATCTTTGTGGCTTCAGGAGCAGATTTATGGAAACTGCCAAGCTGGCTGCAATTTTAGGAAAAGGCTGCCGGTGGAATAATGTGGTTGCTAATATCGTGTTCTTTAGAGTCACACCAAGCAGTGTTACCTTGGGCAAGTTACTTCACCTTGCTGCTATTGTTTGCTCATGTGTAAAATGAGTATAATAATATTCAACTTCTCAGGATTATTATGAGGATCGATTAGCATCATCCACGTAAAATGGCTTGGAAGCCCTGGTGGCGTTGCGGTTAAGAGCTACGGCTGCTAACCAAAATGTCGGCAGTATGAATCCACCAGGCACTCCTTGGAAACCCTACGGGGCAGTTCTACTCTGTCCTATAGGGTTGCTATAGTCAGAATTGACTCGAAGGCAATGGGTTTGGGTTTTTTTTTTTTTTTAATGTAAAATGGCTTGGGATTCTACTTGACATATAGTCAATGCTCAGTAAATTACTAGTCTTATTGTCATCCTCATTATTAGTGTTCTGGGTAGATAACTCTAGACTAGGCAAGTAAGTGGAGGTTTTCAGCTACTGTCTTTAAGATATCCTCATTACTAATGTATATTGAGAACTTACCATGTGCCACACATTGCTCTAAGCACTTTTACATGTATTAACTTATTTAATTTTGAAAACAACTTTGCAAGATAGGTACTCTGTTTTTCTCGATTTTACAGATGAAGAAATTGAGGTACAGAGAGCTTAAATCGTTTGTTGGGTCGGAAAGGATAAGTGCTTACTCTCTTGTGAGACAGTAGGTAAGCAGGGGCGGATTACCCACTAAGCAAGGTAAGCACGGGCGTACTTGTGTGTACTTGCTAATCAAAGACGTGGTGAAACCTGTATGAAATTATTCACCACAGATCAGCAAGCATGCACAAGTAAGCCTGTGCTTACCTTGCTTACCAGGTCACACATCCTTGTCATGGATTCTAAATGTGATAAGAGGCCTTCATTCTGTAGGAAGGTACTGTGAGGTTGGGAGAAAAACAGATGTCAGCCACACCTAGAAGCAGAATCTTTGATGTGGTTAAAAAAGAAAAAAAAAGTAATTGTTCACTATAGATGATCTGGTAAGCAAGGTAAGCACCATGCTTACCTTGCCTATAGGATAATCTGCCCCGACGGGTAAGGATAGTGTTCTAGGAGAAAGACACCACAGTGGAGGCAATAAGGCATAAGGAACATAACCAACAGTCTGACTCACCCCCAAAATTATAACTAAGGGAGTAGTAGAAGCTGATGTTTGAAAGGTAGCCGGGAATTTGCTTTTGTCTGGCTTTGAATACCAGGCTTGTTGGTAATGATGGTGCCGTCAAGTCGGCCTGGGAGTCTAAACTATACCCTGTAGTGGCTTTTTCTTCTGTTTCTGCTCCCGGACGTCTCCCTGTGTGTTGATCCCAAAAAGTTGTGCCCGGCAAGTCTGCACAAAAGGTGGAGTCCTGTCGGTGGCACTGGTTCTGCTGTCCTTCAGTCACACGTTGAAGCGACAGGGAGGAGATAAGCCAGCTGGTCTCTAATCCAATTCACGTAATTCCCATGGATATCAGATACATCAGACTTTCACTCTGGAGGCTACTAATAACAACTAATTATAACGGTGATAGTTTCAAATCAATAAACAATATTACAATACTTGGGGCTGAGGCTTTCCGTAAATTCCACAATAGCTTCATCTAGATTTCTCATCAACCTTACGAAGCAGGTGTTATTATCCCCACTTCATAGATCGGGAAACTGAGACTGAGTGTGGCCACACCGCTAGTCAGAAATGGGAGTCAAACCCGGGTTTATCTGGCACCAGATCCACCATCTTCCCCATTATTCTGTGCCTCCTCATTGTGAAATCCTAGCCTTTGTTCTTTGTTTCCTATATGCTATATTCATCCGTGGTCCTAGGCTTATGTTAGAGATGATTTTCCTTGTCTTTCAAGGCCCAGTTCAAATACCATCTCTCATAAAATCCTTCCTTCATCCCCAGTAAGAATTCATTTTTCAGCATTGTTAGTCTGACTTTGTGCAATGATACCCACACGCTCTGCTTTGTGTCTTAGTTACCTGGGTACAAGGGTGTCTACCCCCAATTAGGCTGTTTCGCCAGCAGTGCATCTGACTAAGAACTGGTTCTCAGCACAGGTTAGCTAATAAATTTCATTCCAGGGCAGAAGTGGTGGCTCTCAAAACCCACAACCACTAAGGCAAAACTCATGTAAAAAATCCATGTGGTATATTAGGTTCTGTTTCTGTCTGGTAAAAAAATGAAAAAGGAAATCAAATGAAATAAAGGCCTCAGTTTTTATAAGCATTCTGAAAAATGACCTTGAAGAGGCAGGTGACAGTAAGTTCAGTGGAGTGAAGCTTCCCCCAGTCCTGGTTTTCAGGGCACCCCATCTCTTTGCCTTTTAATCAAATAATAGAAATGCCGGAAGGAGTAAGATGCCAAGCCAATAGTTACGCGGAGTCCATTCTTCCCATTGATGCTTAAGGGATTTGTGTAGGTAAGTTCCATTAATGTTAATGGAAGTTACATGTGTAATTCCTCTTTTTCAAAACTGAGAGAATAGAGCTTTATATTCCTTGGGTAATTATGGTACCAGCACTGTTAGTTTTTTCAGTTAACTTTTTCACCTGCCTTTTCTGCTTGGACTCTAAAGAAAGGAACTGAATTCTTCCGTTCAAAAAGGAAAATTGCCAAAATATCTGAGAGGTGAAACAAATGTAACCAGATCCACTTGCTGGAGGGGGGTGGAAAAGCAAGAAAACACCAGGACAGGAAGCTGGAGGGTGAGCTCCTGCTAATTTTCAGATCCCAGGAAGCGCGTTGTGGTCTGCTCTTTCTAACAATGCAGGGCTTTTCACTGCAGCCCATTTCCTCAGGTATTTGAAGTGAGAGGAGACTAAGGCTCTGGACATTTTGACTGAATTAATTTCAGCTTGTAAGATTTGAGTAGCAATGCCTCTGTCTCTGCAGAGCCTAACAAAGAATTGCTCTTTGGTCTCTGCCCAAGACTTAATAAAATATGTGAAAGGTCTTGGTATCTGAGATTTGGTTTACAGGAGTCGGGAAGGACAGCTATATTACTGTCCCATGAGAAACGTGAGCCCCGTGGGTGTTCCTCTGACACCAGGTGCTCTCATTAGAGCATATAGCAGGTCCTCCTATTCCTCAGGATACAGTGATGCCTATTCCTTAGCTGCAGATAGGAAAGTCAGCGTCCTAGTCTTGCTTCAGGAGTCCCGGGGTAGTGCTAACAGTTAAGTGCTCAGCCACTAACCAAAAAGTGAGTGGTTTGGGTCCACCCAGAGGTGCCTTGGAAGAAAGACCTGGCGATCCACTTCCCAAAAGTCACAGCCATGAAAGCCCTATGGAGCACAGTTCTACTCTGAAACACATGGGGTTGCTATGAGTCAGAATCAACTCGACGACAACTGGTTAGCCTTGCTTTGTAGGCAGGTCATTTTTTTTCCTTTTCATAGTGAAAAGGAAAAAAGTTCAACTTCCCTGGTGGTTTTGCTTCTGCTGTTTAAAAATAGTTTTTTTTTTTTTTTTTTTTGTAATTGGAAGTAGAGGAAAGGTATGCTTTGACACATGGATATTTTCAGGTTTTGTGGCAACCATCAATCTCATGTTGGAAGGGACTTTGTAGTCACCTAATCAGCCATGTGCTATCACTTGAATTCCTTCCAACTGGTCCTAAAGCATCCAGTGATAGGGAAGCTACCCTAGCACTTAGCACGGTGTCAGAAATACAGGTGAGTAAGTTGTTTGAATCAACTCATCAGAACAGGCTGTTCTGTCTTTGCGTAGCTCTGTGTTAGAAAGTTCTGCCTCATGATGAGATAAAAACATGTCTTCTTCTAGTTTTCTTTTATCCCTTGGGCCCTACTCTGTTCTTTCACCTATTGACCTGTGTTCTATCGTCTTGGGACCATAGAGAATAAGTTGGCTCTGTCTTCTACCTGAAAATTCTTTACCCATTTGCCAGAATTAAGAATAGAGACATTTGATTGGCCTGATTTTCCCATCCTAGATATAAAAATATTTTGGTTTCTCGGGCCATCGTTCGGCTATTCGTTCTCCAACTGTTCTCTTACCCATTGAACAATTGAACTGCACTTCTTCAACTCAGCTGATTTCCTGAGGCTTGTGGTAGAAGACCTTTGGTCTATCACCTTGTCCTTTAAATCTTCACACCCAGATTACTGGTCAAGATTGTCCATGCAGCTGCCCATCCCTGAGACCCCCTTCAGATTAACTAATCAAAGCTAGGAGAAGACCTAGACACAATGTTATGTAAGCTGCTTTCTCCAAGAACAGCCCAGTATAATGAAAAGAAAATCAACTGAGAATTAGGAGACCTGGATTTTAGCCTTTTCTCAGCCATGGAGACTCCCTATTTCAAACCCTTCTCTTTTATTCATTTAATATTTATGCAACAGACAAGCTGATCTTAAAATGTAAATTGGATTATGTCACTTAAAATTCTTCCGTGGCTTCTCAACCCACTTAGGTTTCAGCCTAAAATCCAAAATCTTAAAAACAAATCGTTGCCGTCAAGTCAATTCCGACTCATAGCTACCTCATAGGACAGAGTAGAACTGCCCTATAGGGCTTCCAAAGCTGTAATCTTTATGAGAAGGAGTCCTGGTGGTGCAGTGGTGAAAGCGCTTAGCTGCTAACCGAAAGGTCAGTGGTTCTAATCCACCAGCTGCTCTGTAGAAGGAAAGTGTGACAGTCTGCTTCTGTAAAGATTGCTGCCTTGGAAACCCTGTGGGGCAGTTTTACTCTGTCCTGCAAAGTCAGTATGAATCAGAATAGACTCCATGGCAATAGGTTTGATTTTTTTTTTTTAAATCTCTCTCCTACAGAGCAGCTAGTGGGTTCAAACCACCGATCTTTCGGTTGGCAGCCAAGCGTTTAACTGCTGCACCACCAGGGCTCCTTCCAGAATCTTTACTGAGACCCAAAAGGTGCTCCATGATGTGACTCCTGGCTACCTCTCCAGTCTCAGTTTTACCTTTTTCTGTCTTCTTCACTGTGCGTCAGCCACACTGGCCATTCCCCAAGATTTGTCCCGCCTTAGAATCTAAGCTGTTCCCATGTCCTCAAATGTTTGTTACTCCCTTAATTTTTGCCTAGCTAACTCTTAATCTCCAAGTTTCAGCTCAGGTACCATTTCTTCAAAAAGCTCTTCCATAACCTGGAAGAAATGAATGGCAGCCAAATAAAGTCCTGTGCCCTGGGATAAGCATAATCCAGCCGTTCAGCCTTGTGGCTCTTTCCATGGATTCATGTTATATGCAGGTCTTACCAGTGAGGCTGGATATATAGGGATGGGTGCTGTTAACAGTGTGGCACTCGGGGCTTAAAAATATTTCTTAAAAATATTGTTCACTCAACTTAAAATGACCACTCTCAGTAAAGGAAAGGAAGGGCAAAGGAAAATACATTTATCAATTACTTCAGGAATTGGCAAACTTTTTCTGTAAAGGGCCAGATAGTAAATATTTTATGCTTTGTGGGCCATACAGTCACAGTTGCAATGATTCAACTTTGCTGTCTCAACTCTCCTGTTGTAGTGTGAAAACAGCTATAGACAATACACAAGCGAATGAGTGTGGCAGTGTTCCAATAAAACTTTATTTATAAAAACAGGTAGTGGTCTGGATTTGGCTTGCTGGTCATTGTTTCCCAGCCCCTGACCCAGTGTGTGCCAGATACTTAAAAATATATGTACATTTTACAACAATCTGATAGGCAGTTATTTATCCATTTTATAGGTTCAAAGAGGTGAAGGGCCTAGGGTCACCCAGCTTGTAAGGGAAAGAATTGGGATTCTAACCTAGGTTTCAAACTTATAGAAAGGAAATGGTCAATGAGGTTTAATTCAACAAATATTTATTGAGTACCTATTACATGATTATATTAGTGCTAGACATTTGAAATGACTGTCATCTTCATGTGCGGAGACCTGGTGGTACAGTAGTTAAGAGCTGGGCTATTAACCAACGTTAACCAAAAGGTCGGCAGTTCGAATCCACCAGCTGCTCCTTGGAAACCCTGTGGGGCAGTTCTACTCCATCCTATAGTGTCGCTACAAGTTGGAATCAACTTGACAGCAACAGGTTTGGCATTTTCATGTTACACTTCTCTCTGATTACCTGGTAAGATTTTTATATCATTCAGGAGACATCATGGTGTGGTGAACAGAATATGAGTTTTGGAATCAGACATGACTCAAATTTTAACCCCACTATTTAACAACTCTGTGAGTTGGAATCAACTTGATGGCAATGCGTTTGGGTTTTTTGCTTTAGTTAACAACTCTGTGGACATGGGGGGAAATTATTTAAGTTCTGGCCTAAATATCCTGAAACCAAAAACAAATGAAGTGATATTGGTAGATGCTAAGGCCTTCATTAAATAATTTTTAAAGAAGATTTTACTTTGGAAGGGACATCACTTTGGATTTATACTACTTAGATTTTTCTGTACTAAGTGCTGTTAAGGTCCTTATAGATTTTAAGACTTTTCAGGATAGGGCTAAAAAATAAGCATTCCTTCTTCATATCTTCTTCAGAGCTTGTTTGTCTCTAAGAAGTTGGCTTGTGTGATGGAGCAATAATGACTGTGTCTCCATCAGCAAGAAGAAGCTTATGGGGGAGATTCAGGGAAAATAGATGTTGAGGTCAAAAAATACAAAAATTTTTCTTTCTCTTTTATATGCTAAGAGAGAAAGGAATCATTTGAGAGAGTGACTTGTAAGGTCCACATCGTGATCATGATGGATGCTCATAGTCAGAGTGAGATTTGGTATGGTCAATGGTTATCACAGGTGGTGGACACTTAAAAAAAAAAAGGAGTGCTACAACCAAATGCCTCATGGGATTTGGTTCCTTGGTTTGGAGGTTTAGGGTCATGGTTTCATGGGACTCCCAGTTAACTGGCCTAATAACGTGTTCTACCTCCTAGTTTGTTGTGTAGGGCCTGGGATCTTAAAAGCTTGCAAGCCACCATCCAAGGCATAGCAATTGGTCTCTTTTCACATGGAGCAACAGAGAAAGAATGAGTGTCAGGAATAGGAGGAGGATATGGAATGTATGGCTAATTGTTTCCATGAATAACTGCCTCCTCTGCCTTGACACCAGAAGAACTGGATGGTGTCCGGCTACCATTACTGAACATTTTGATCAAAGATTCTATGGAAGACTCCTGATCAAAAGGGGGAAAATGCATAATTTAAATCCTCATGGACTCCAGACTTCCTGGAGCCATGGAGGGTGGCTGAGCCCCAAAACTATTGCTCTGAGATAATCTTTAAACCTTAAACCAAAAATATCCCCTGAAGTCCTCTTACAATCAAGCAATAGTTTAGCTTAACTAGTAAAAAATGTCTGCCTTGAGCATTATACTCTTTTAAGAGCTATCTACACGGGATCAATTGACAACAGCAACTCGAAAGATTAGATAGGAACCTTAGGGGGCAGTGAATATTATGTTAATGGGGGAGGAACAACTCGGAAAAGGAGGGTGAGAATGGTTGCACAACTTGAAGAATGTAATCAGTGTTACTGAATACTACATGTAGAAACAGTTGAATTGGTGTATGTTTTGCTGTGTATATTCTCAAAACAACAACAACAAAAATCTAAAGAAAGAAAAAGGGGATGGGAGGAGTTAAGTGGTCTGTGGGAAAAGTGGGGCTGGTGTTACTTGGCGGATTATCTTTAGTATCTAATTATATTATATAGACTCTATCTTGACGATTGGAATCTCTTATTCCATAGGCTATATCATCTCAAATTTCAGACATCCCTTCATAAGTATATCAGAAATGCCTTCTTCTGCCCCCAGAATGACCATTCACTGCCAGAGAAACATGTCATTCCCTTTCTGTGCCTCTTCACTTGCTTGGAAGACTTTTCACTTCGCTTTACATGAAGCACCTTGCAAATGTTCTCACTGGAGGCATCCCTCCGACTCTCTTTCTGGATCTGTTGTGCTAATGGAAAGACACACACGCACAACACAACAAAGAAAACCGACCTTCAAAAATGAGTGTGAGAGATTAAAATATAAACTGAGTCATGTTTGAAAATTTGGTGCCATTTTGGTAACCTATCGCCTTCATCATACCTTTCTGCTTTTATCAGGTGAAAGGCAAACTTCTTTGACCCATGAAGTTGATTTGTGAACTCTGTCAAAAATTTACAACCCCACAGTTGTAGAGCATGCGTTTCATTTGCATAATTTGCCACCCAAGGTGTAAATGTATATTCTCTAATTTGGCATATAGTATCTACGATTTCACAGTGTGTTAAGAAAAGGTTGTTTATTTGACATGCAGTGGAGTGAATTAAGTTTGCCATAAGAATCACTACCCTTTTCTCTCCACCTTATCTTTGAAGAGCTGTAAGTTGTAATACAAATTTAAATGTAGTCATTGAGATAGACGCTACATACTTCAGCCAATTAAGACCATACACTCTGGTAGAGTCTCTGAGGGTTGAACAGAGTGGAAGTCTGATTTTCAGAAGCATATCTGTTTGGTAAACTAGGATGACGAAAATAAATGTCTCAGCTAGTCAAGTTTTGTCTTTGGATTTCAGAGAGCCAGTTTATCAGCTGAAATAATAAAATGAAGCATTTGAGAATCTGAATTTCCTTTTGCCCCAACTCAGGGGCTCCCTTCTCTCTTTGTGTGTGTGTGTGTGTGTGTGTGTGTGTGTGTGTGTGTGTGTAGCTTGGGTGTTTGTAGGACTTACTTCACTGTTATTAAAGCTTTGTAAGGTTTCTCTAGGATCTCCATGATGATGTTCCTCTTTTTTAATTCCTGAAATTAAAATGTGTTGGAATGCTTGGCTGCTTTTCACTCCCTCCTCAATGGACCCTTTAGTTTTTCACACCAAGGTGTCCTTCAGGGTGCCAGGTCAGGCTACCAAAACAGCTTCTAGGAGGGGATTAGGACCAATTAACATCTTTGTACACAAAAGCCACTGGCAGCTGAACAGGCAGCCTGGCGGCTGCTCCGGAGCTGCATTTTAAATAGGGGCCTTCTGTACTTGAGTTCAAGTAGGAAGAGGTGGAGAAAGTTTTTATTTATAATTGAAAAATGCTGTTTTTGGATAAAGTCTAGTGAAAAGAAAAGTAGTGTTCAGAAGTATCTAACAAATACCGTTCGGTCTATATTGTATGTGATTCCGTCAAGGATGCTCTGACAGTATAGCCCGTTTCTGGGCCTGCATTGAGATGAAGTGATGTTTCTTCACCTAACAATTTTGTCCTTACATTCCTCTTGTTCTGTGTTTAAAAAAGTTCAGCTGGATCCCAAGGCACAAAAAGGAGCTGCTCCAAAGGATATATGGTCTTAAAAACCAGTAGCCTTTTCATAAGAAATCTATCGTATGGGTACCTGTACCACAAAATCTTTGTTTAGGGCAAAATAAAGTGAAGAGAAGCATTGTGTAAAGTTTGTTTCTTAGCCCGTCAGTAGCCGAGGGATTGAGTTATTTTATTTTATTGTTTTCATTTTAAGCACAATAACCAAATTGTTAAACTTCTTATTTTTCATTAGTTTTTTAATGTTTGAGGGAATATATCATTTTGTGTTCAGGGACATTGGAATCAATAAAGATACGAGAGGTGAAAGAAAGATTTTGTGACCCGTGTAATTGGGAAGAGTCTTAAATAGTGATCCAGTTGGAATCTCTTCATTTTTAAGAATGATGTTTTTAAAACCTGTTTCTACACTTGAAGAGAGAGTTTTCAAAAGCATTTTAAAGCACAAGGGCAAAGGAGGAGTGTTTTCAGTCCATTTAATATTGCACCTTCTCAGCTCCCTCAACTTCAAGGTGTACAGCTTTCTCTGTGAATGAAAATACCAGAAAAATAAATTGCTGCTTTCAGAATCACATCCAAAAGACTACAGTGGGAATCCCTGTGGAAAAATAGAACCTGAAGAAAAATTAATTAACATATGGCAGATCAAAAGAATTATGGTGACCGCCAATGTACTGAATCAAGGGGGGAAAGTAAAAGGAAAAATCTGAACGGCCTGATATTCCTATTTCCTGTCCTGTTATGTATTTTTGTTTTATGGAAGGCAATGATGAAGAGATAATAATATGCATTTCTCTTCCAATGACTTGAATGGAAAATGTTTTTAAAAAGTCAGTCTCCTGGCCCCTAATCTAAATTATGGTCATTTTCAGTTTCCTGGGTTTTATACATAACTCTAGAATCTTCTTAGTGTGATATTTTCGAAGCAAACCTTAATACAGTCTTAATGTGTGGCTTCCCCCCGGGGTTTTCGTTTCAGATACTGTATTGTGAGTCTTCAGACATGTTGAGTCCCCCTAATGTTAAATGGTAATTGCCAGAAGTATAGGTGGGGATGGAAACATTGTTATATTTTGTTCATTTTTCACACTTCAGCAGTTACCCCTTTTTCTCTCTTGCTGTATGCTTATTAGGGTATGAAATGCAGGTGTGTGGGAAATGGCTAGCGGACATTGACAGGTTATTTTGTTGGTCACTGCCTAATTAGTAGCCTAGTGGATGCACCCTGCTAAGCTTTAGTGTGGGGCAGCAGAGCTGGTCTGTTCTAATTTCCTCACAGCTTTGATATTCGCCAAGAGATTGACGGTTTACACAAAAAGCCAAGGCCCGAAGGAGGCCTGTGGAAACAATGCGCCTTCTCGCTTGTAGACACCACAGATGTGAGAGAAAGCTGGCTAAAAACAATTGGCTGACACTGTCTAATTGTCTCCGATGTCAGCGTCATTAATGTTTTCCCATGTAAAATGGAGAAGGCCAAGGTTGTATCCTCCCTTTATTTTGAGTCACATGATTATGTAACTTATCGAGATTCAGATTAAGTGTTAATTGTATTTGTGCAATAAAGAAACTGAAGCTACCTTGGATTTAATGAATATGTGCTTAATTAATTTTGACAGCTTTTATCTTTATTACCTTTTGAAGAATCCTGATCAGAATTAATAACATTTTTCAGCAATTAAAATCACAATTCATTTAATGATAATATATATTTACATTTCTTTCTGAGTTCAAACCAGGGAAATGATGAGGAAAGTTTGCTTACCTTCTGGGAAGCTTCTCATGAGTGTGTTAAGCAATAGTTAGAACAAATGCTTTGGGATGTCAGCAGAGCTTTTCAAATTAGACAGCTGATCCAAATGTTCTGAAGAAGCACATGGTGATAGCCAAGAAAGCACAAAATTACAAGGCTGCCCCTGTGAAACTCCAAACCTGTTTTTATCTATGAAATGGTTTTAAAGATTTTTTCCTGAGGAGGGGAAGACTGGGGAAGGTGAAACCCTAGGAAGAACTGACAGACTGGATTGAAAAACAGACATTTTTTGCAAGGGAAGTCCTTCCGTTTCCCGCAGTGCTGGCGATACGTCAATCCCAACTGCAGTATATTACCTGTCATTGTCATCAGCAAATATTATCACACGTTTTGTACCATGCAGCAACATCTGTGACACCAAAATAAGTCATGGCAGACAGTGTAGTCTCTGCTCCTTTGGATATTTCCTAGGACTTTCCTGGGCAGTGCGTTTTTTTCTTCTGAGCAGGGTAGCGCCAGGAGTAGAGCCAGTGGAACAGAGCTGTGGGCAGGGGAAGAGCTTCTCTGATTTGTATTTTGACCATGAAGCTTTTGAGTCAGGGAGTCTCAGATCCTGAGTTCTGCATTCAGTTATAATAGATCAAATAAGATTCTCCCCCCGCCAAATCTCTTTGAAGAAGTAACCTCCTAAAAAAATAATTTTTTCCCAGGAAGCCCCGTATTTTCCACAGAACCTTGTATTTATCAAGATAGGTTACTTGAGGACACAACTACCCTTGACAGGAAGCCTTGGTGTTTGAACTTGGAGTCACGTATAGAAAATTTTATTACCAGAGGGTCTGGCTTCCCGCATGGCTCCCGTACCTCCACAATAGCATCTGCAAAGTGCAGTCCACATGGTGGGTGCCCAACACATGTGAGCCCAATACATTGTCCACGGTGGTTTCCTAGGGGATGTGTTAGAGCACAGCTTACAACCAAAGAGAGCCTGGTGTTGTGGGAAAGTGCATAGCCTCTGGGGTTAGGTAGATCTGAGTCGGAATCTGGCCTCTGCTACTTAACTTGCTGTGAGTTTTCTTGCATGACCTGTCTGAGCCTCTGTATCCTCATACATATATTTTTAAAAGAGATAATAATAAAATCTTGCAGGCGTGGTGTGAGTAAAAGATAATGATTACGAAGTGCTCAGTAAAGGTCCCCTATAGTAACTATACTATAAATGGTAAACCAAAAACCAAACCAAACCCATTGCCGTGGAGTCGATTCCGACTCATAGCGACCCTGTAGATTATAAACGGTGGTGACGATTGTTATTATAGTAGCACATTCTGTACTCTGGAGCATGTCTGTCTTGGGCTCTGCCCCCTCCATTTCCTGATTGTGTATACCTGAGCATCTTACCTAACCTGTCTAAGCTTAGTTCCTCGTCAGTAATATGGGGATACTAATAGTATACAACTCATAGTGTTGGTGTGAGGAACAAGTGAACCAACCGATGATGGTAATGTTGATAATAATAATGGATAAAATGACTACTACTGACATTTCCTGAAGATGAGGAAAGGCGTTAGGGGTTAGGAGAACCTGGTGAAATAGTTTATCAACCAAGGATTTCTTATCTATGTGGTAAAAAGTATTACGTATGAACCCATACCCTTCCCTATCTCCACCTCATTTTTTCTATTATTGAGTTCTGCAAAGACAGCAACAGTATGAATAGTTATCCTTGAGTAAGTCCACGCTTCTCCAGAAAATGGTAGTAATTTATTCCAGCCTATAAGCTGTCTGCATGTAGCTTTTCTTTCAGTGGCCCTGAGCCATCTGGGCACGGTATCTCATGATCTGTAGGTCCTCACACACTGGGTACGGCCAGGTGGGCCAAGAGAAGGCCTTCTTTTCCCTTTTGTTTTCATTGGCTTAATTTGCCCACAAAGGGGATAAAGTTTCACAGTTTTTAAATACTGTGCCTTCATTTGTGTGAGTTGATTTATTTTAAAGATGAAGGGATATTTTATTCTGATAGACTGATCAAACTCTCTGATTTGTTGAAACTTCTGGACATAGGATTTTGGAGTTTGGTGATCTAGAGAATCATGATCTTTCATTTGCAACAGTATGAGAGTTTCAGGTAGGCCTGGCATGATTATCCAAACTAGAGTTTGGGTGCCTTAGAAGGGCCACAGCTATAAACTAACATATTCCACCCACATCTACCCCCTGGACTATTCAAGCTGAAGACCTCAAATCAGTTCAGCAAACATTTCCTAAACATCGGTTAGTATGAACTATTGTGCTAGGTGATATTATTGTGTGCTGTCAGATCAATTTTGACTCATAACGACCCTATATGACAGAGTAGAACTGCCCCACAGGGTTTCCTAGGCTGTAATCTTTACTGGAGCTGATCACCAGGTCTTTTCTCCCGCAGAGCTGCTGGTGGGTTTGAATCCCAGACCTAGCAGCTGAGCACTTAACCACTGCACCACCAGGGCTCCTTGTGCTGGGTGTAGGGAATACAAATCTGAATATGGGAAGGCCTATGTACTATAGCGATTATATGACAGACTTTGGTATCACATCTGGGTTAAATTTATCTATCCCTTATTAGCTTAGAGAGGATACCTGCTTCAAGACTTTTTCTTCATTTGTAAAAAAGGGGTTAAGAATAGCAACCCCACAGGGTTGTTTGTAAAGATTAAATGAGATAATGTCTGTAAGCAGTGATCATTCAATAAATGGTAGCCATCAATAAGACACAGTCTCTGCCCTGACGGGAAGAGACAGACACAGAAAAGAGGTGGCAGAGCGGGCAGAAGGAGGCTTAGGAACAGCTTCCTGGAGAAGATGCTCCTTGATTTGGTCTGGATAGAGGAGGCAGAGTGGTTCAGGTAAAGTAGGGCAAAGGATAATGCTTTCCCTGTGCAGAGGGACAACAGAAGCAAACACAGTGCTAACAATATGCAAGAAATTCAGTGTTGTTAGGAGTGCAAAGTCTTTGGATTGTATTTACCCCTCAGGAGATGCTGTTTAGCAGTGGGCTGACTGCATTTAGGTCTTCTCTTTGTTTTCCTCCCCTCAGGCTAACTTGGCAGGTTCCAGCTCCCTTTTAGAAGGTGAGGTTGTCGAAAGAATGCCAGCTTTTATTTAACTTGTTTAACTTCTGTTCTGAAAGGAAAGGCCACTTATAGGAAATGTCACGTCTATCATTTAAAGAAAAGTCAGATAGGTTTCCAGAACTTTCCTTACCAACTGTGTGGCCTCGTACTAATTATTTTACCTGTAAGTGTCACCGAATCTTTGTCTATAAAATCTAAAATTTAGATAATAATAATATTTACCTTATCTGAGATATTTCAGGATAAAATTATATAACCCATGTAAAGAGCTTGGGACGGTCCTTGGCATAAAGAAAAAGCTCAATAAATGATAATATTGATGTGCTGACTATTCTCAGGAGTATTTCCATTTTATATAGAATACGCAGAAGAAGGCCGTATTTAATTGAGAGAAATGGTGGAATTTTTTTTTTTTTGGCCTGGTGTTATTTAAAGTTTGGGAACAGAGGCCAATGAGAGGAGTAGAAAAAGGTGAACCAATTCTTCCAATCATCTCGTCCAGGGGAGAATTTAGTGCTGTTGTACACACTAGTAGCACAGTGGTTAAGCTCTCGGGTGCTAACCAAAAAAAGTCAGCAGTTCAAACCCACTAGCCTCTCCACACGAGAAAGATGTGGCAGTCTGCTGCTGTAAAGATCACAGTCTTAGAAACCCTATGGGGCAGTTCTACTCTGCCCTACAGCATCGCTATGAGTCGGAATCGACTCGACGGCAACGAGCTTTGGTACATACTGTAGTTGGAAAAGGTTAAACACAGATCCTACCATAATAATTCTGAGCCACCCTGGGTTATTGTCTCACAGAGTTAGAAGATTTTACAGCAAAAACCTGAGAACAAACTCACCCCACAGGGCAAAGCTTTTTCCTTTTTCCTCCCCCTCTCTCCCTCTAGCTCTATTAATCTTCCCCCCCACTTTTGTGCCAATTAGGGTGCTTGGCTTGGGGAGCAGAGTATGGGTTGGATTTTAAACTCATGACTAGGTGCGCTTGTGCAGGATACAACTTGTACAACTGCTTGTACGCCATATTAAAACAAACAAACCTGTTGCCGTCAAGTCCATTCCAACTCATAGCGACCCTGAAAGATGGAGAAGAACTGTCCCATAGGGTTTGCAAGGAGCAGCCGGTGGATTTGAACTGCCTACCTTTTGGTTAGCAGCTGAGCTCTTAACCACTGCACCACCGGGGCTTCACAAAACCGTATTAGATGGCCCTTATTCCCTTCTGAATTCTCTTTTTTTTTAAATTTTTTTAAATCGTACTTTAGATGAAGGTTTACAGAACAGTTTCTCCTTAAACAGTTAGTACACGTATTGTTTTATGACAATGGTTAACAACCCCACGACATGTTAACACTGTCTGTTGTTAACCTTGAGTTCCCTATTACCAGCTTTCCTGTACCCTTCTGCCTTCTAGTCCTTGTCCCTGGACTGTTGTGCCCCATTAGTCTCGTTTTGCTTTATGCGCCTGTCTAATTTTTGGCTGAATGGTGAACCTCAGGAGTGACTTCGTTACTGAGCTAAAAGGGTATCCGGGGGCCATGCTCTCAGGGTTTCCCCAGTCTGTCAGGCCAGTAAGTCCGGTCTTTTTTTGTGAGTTAGAATTTTGTTCTACATTTTTCTCTAGCTCTGTCTGAGACCCTCTGTTGTGATCCCGGTCAGAGCAGTCAGTGGTGGTAGCTGGGCACCATCTAGTTGTACTGGACCCCTTCTGAACTGTTAACTCGTATTTGAGCTTACTTAATGGTGATTGTTTTGTTAGTTTTGTCAAAAACCTAAATGTGAAGAGATACACCAAAAATTAGTGTAACAGAATACATTTATCGTGAGTAGATACAATTTGAACTGGGCAGTGTTAACCCGAAGATTTCAGGAAGGCACCCCGAAGAGGGGAGAGTGAAAACAGGTTATATAGGTGGGGTCGAGCAGAGTCATCTCCTGAAGGTCATTGTAATTCTCCAAAAGAGCCCAATGCCTAAGGCAAAACAATCTCTGCTAAACTGCTTACTAGGGTATTTGACTTGAAGGTGACTTTAGGAAAAGTTTCTTAAAGGCTCAAAGTTCAAAAGGACACCTAAGGGCAAATGGCCTGGGTGGGTCACCCCCAACTCCACGGACCCAGAAATCTGAATTCCAGGACAATTAAAATGGTTTCTCATTTCTGTTTTCAAACCCATTGCCATCGAGTAGATTCCAACTCATAGTGACCATATAGGACAGAGTAGAACTGCTCCATAGGGCTTCCAAGGCTGTAAATCTTTACAGAAACACACTGCCACATCTTCCTCCCACAGAGCAACTGCTGGGTTCAAACCGCCGACCTTTCGGTTAGCAGCCTATTGCTTAACCACTGTGCCCTCAGGGCTTCCTCACTTCTCTTGAGTGGATTCCGACTCACAGGTCAGAGTAGAGCTGCGCCATAGGATTTCCAAGGAGCACCGCGCCACCAGGGTGCCTATCTCTCTTTAGAGAGTACAAAATTCTTGAAGCATCATCCTGTCCTTTCCCCACTTCCAGTCTGTAAATTCTTTTTCTGTTAACGTTTTTTATGTTGGTTTAATTTACATACAATGAAATGGTCAATTTTAAGTGTACAGTTCAAAGAGTTTTAAAAATGTATACACCATGTAAACACCACCACAATCAAGATTCGAACATTTCCATTATCTTTCAAAATTCCCTCTTGCCCCTTTTAGTCACTCCTCTCCTCCAGCCCTAGCCACCACTGATCTACTTTCTGCCACTGTGCTTTTGCCTTCTCTAGAGGTTCGCATGATTTGAATCATACAGCATTTAGACTTTGGTGTTTGGTTTCTTTCATGTAGCATAATGTTTCTGAGATCCATCCATGTTGTTTGTGTATCAATAGGTTGTTTCTTTATATTGCTGAGTAGTATTCCATTGTGCGTATATGCTGTTGCTGTTGTTAGGTGCCGTGGAGTTGGTTCCAACTCATAGCGACCCTATGTACAACAGAGCAAAACACTTACTGGTCCCGCGCCATCCTCACCATTGTTGCAGCCACTGTGTCAGTCCATCTCATTGAGGGTCTTCCTCTTTTTTGCTGACCTTTTACTTTACCAAGCATGATGTTCTTCTCCAGGGACTGGTCCCTCCTGATAACATGTCCAAAGTACGTGACACAAAGTATTGCCATTCTCACTTCTAAGGAGCTTTGTGGCTGTACTTTATATGCATATACCACAAGTTATTTATTCGTTCACCAACTGATGTACATTTGGGCTTTTTCCAGTTTTTGGCTATTACAAATAAAACTTCTGTGAATAGTGGGGTACCAGTCTTGGTGCGGACATATGTTTTCATTTCTCTTGGTCAAATACTTAGGAGTGAGATTCCTGGCTCATATGATTAATTTTAAAGGACATTGCCAAACTGTTTTCCAAAGCGGGTGTACCATTTTGCAGTCTTTGCAGCAATGCATGAGCATTCTATTTGCTCCACATTCTTGCCTTGCCTTGATATTGTCAGTCTTTTTAATTTCAGACATTCTAGTGGATGTGTAGTGGGATCTCACTGTATGTTTAATTTGCATTTCCCTAATGATTATAACACTGAATATCTCTTTGTGTGTTTGTTAGACATTCATTTATGTTCTTTGGTGAAATGTCTGTTCAAATTGTTTGCCCATTTTTAAAGTCAAGTTTTCTTATCGAGGTTTAAGAGTTCCTTATATAGTCTCGATAAAAGTCCTTTATTAGTTATTTTCTCCCAGTCTGTGGCTCATTTTCTTAACCATGTCTTTTGAAGAGGAAACCTTTTTAATTTTGATGAAGTTCAATTTACCAGCTTTTTCTTTTATGGCTTGTGCATTTTGTGTTCTGTTGAAAAACATTTTTTGCCTAACTCAATGTTACAAAGACTTTCATCTATGTTTTCTTTTAGCAGTTTTATTCGTTTAACACTTAAATTTAGATCTATGACCCATTTTGAGTTAATTTTGTTATATGGTGTGAGGTAAAGGTTGAGGTTATTATTATTTTTTTTATCAGCATATGACTTCCATTCCAGCACCATTTTTTGAAAAGACTATCTTTTATTCGTTGAATTAGTTTGACACCTTTGTTGAAAATCAATTGATGTATATATGTGGGTCTACTTCTGGACTCTTTTCCCTTCCATTAATCTATATTTGTCTTATCCTTAACCTAGTACCACACTGTTTTAATTACTGTAGCTTTATATTAAGTCTTGAAGTCAGATAGTGTAAGTCATATAAATTTTAGGACTCTAAGCTCTTTGAGTGCAGGTGCTACGTCCAGTCTTTCAGAGTCATCCACTGTGCCTACCACAGCACCTGCTAGGTACTTTTCTATATTTGCTGACTGATTAGTTAATGGGAACTGACTGAATCATTAGGGTTCAGCTCACTGACTCCTAGAATCTTAGAGCTGAAAGAGGATTTACAAGGGGCACTAAAATGAAGATTAAGCCCAAGCACTCCATTAAATAGATGATAAAGCTGAGGCCCAGAGAGATTGAATGACTTGTCAAAGTTCACACAGGGAGTCAGAGGCAGTTAGGGCCAGAATTCAGGTCTTTGAATCACCTGTTCCTAAACCAGCCACTGGGCTTACCTGGGTTGGTGGGTCTGTAGAGCCCTTTTTATATGCCAGATGTATGACTTTATTTTGCTTTTACCACCAGGTCCCATCAATAATGTGCCCGGCTATAGAGATACAGAGAGGAATGGGACATGGTACTTAAATGTGAAGAGTTCATGGCCTATTGGGGGCTACTTTTGTATGTGTCATTAAGAGTGCCCCAGACAAGGACCCTGATGTGTGTGTGGTCTAGGAAATATGTCTAAAAGGAGACCTTAGGTGTCTGTGTTCCAGTGGCAGACCTAAGGCAAATTAGCACCTGAATGAATTTGATCAAAGACTCTTTCCAGAGAGGCACAAGCAGCAATGCCAAGGATAAAATTCTTGCAAAGTAAATAACCTGCATATTGCAGGTGCTGCCATCTGCACACCTGCATCGGAGGACTTGCTGAGTACAGACACTTTGACTTTTTAATGGATGGCCGTGAAATTGACAAATTATGGGGAGGAAATTGCATTTCTGAAAGCTTGTGGTTCATCATTCTCCTGGGAATGACTCAGCCCCCTTTTTCTTTCAAGCTATAATTTCAGTTTCTTTTTCTAATGGACACATTGATATTTTTGTGCTTATTTCTAACCTATGGGCCATTGAAGATTTCCTTGAAGGGAAATAAAGATGTTAGAAGGTATAATTCAAGAAGTAGCTTTTATGTGAATCAACTTTACCAACATTAAGATTTAGGCAATGCCTTACGGTGGGACATTTCTAAATTTTAGTCAGCTGTGAATAAACTACTACCATTTTGCTATGACAAAGGGAATTTTTCATTCTTTTAAAGTACTTTTATCCATAATTGTTAAACAAAAAACTAATGTTGATTACACTTGAAAGTATTGAACCGTGCTTAAGTTTCCTTTACCAAAGAAAATATTTTTTCTAAAATTTTGCATTAGGACCTCAAACACAATCGGATTAATAGTATGATGAATAGCTATGACCCTACCACTTAGCTCAAGAAGTAGAAATTACCAGTAATTTGCAGCTGCATATGTGTTCTTCTTTATCCCATTTTCCTGCCTCTTTTTTAGAGGTGATCATCATCCTGTATTTTTGTGTTTACCATTCTCTTGCTTTATTTTTTTAAGTTGTAACACACATACGCATACACATTTGCCTAACAATGTATCGTTTAGTTTTGCATGTTTCTGAACTTTAAAAATGGTATCAGACTTCATTTACTCTTCTGAGATTGGCCTTTTTTCCATTCCAAAGTCATGTTTTTTCTTCATTTTTACTGCCAAATAATCTTTCTATTGTTTGAATATATCACATTCTGTATCGATTATACTGTCAATGATCATCTGTGTTGTTTTCAGATTTTTGCTACTACAAACAGTGCTGCTATGAATATTATTGAACCTGTCTCCTGATACACATGCGCAATACTTCCAGCTGTATATGTAGGAGTAGACTCGCTGATTGGAAGGTACGTCTGTGTTCAGCTTTATAAGCTATTGTCAAATTATTTTCCAAAGTGATTGTGCCAATTTAGAATCATACTAGCAGCATATACGTGATTCCGTGGATCCATATATTGTTAGTTCTGCTCTACTGCAACACATCTCTTAAAAATCACTATGCTATGCAAAATTGCACAATAAAAACCACAGGGCTTATGGGAAAAATGGGGTGAGGAGCAAAATACTCAAAACCTGTGTCAGTGGCACATATAAGCAGTAGCACAGTTTTACACATGTTAAAAGGTTTATAAATACATAAATGATACAATAAAAATGGCACTTTACTTTGAAAAAGACCTGAAGTTTGCATGTGGCAGTGGGTGCCGGGAGGGCTACAGCTTGTGAGTTACTGCAGAGTGGTGGAAGGAGGGAGATCTGGAATTGGACAGAATGCTTTAACAGCAAATGTGGATGGGTGTGGCTCATAACACTGGTAAAATGAGATCGCAGGTAGCTGTTAGAGGTGTGTATGTTTTGTGTATTCCTATGCAGCTGGGTTTGGCTGGGTACAGTTTTCTGTGAGCACCCAGTATTTCTCGGATTGAAATTGTGCATAAGCAAATGCCAAATTCTTGTTATGCTCAGATAGTTCCTTAATATGCCTGTTGCGTTGGAACAAATTCATGTCTTCACAACAAGCATTATAGCAGAACTGACTGTACTCTCCAGCACTTAGTACTATCTCTTTTTGCCACCCAGCTAAGTATAAAATGATACCTCATTGTGGTCTTGGCTTGCATGTCTCTGATTCTAGTGAGACTGAACACCCCTCCCATTTGTTTATGGGCCAAATGTGTTTCTTCTTCAGGGTTTTGTCTCTTCCTATCCTTTGCCTATTTTTCAATCGCTTTATTCGTCTTTGTCTTTTGTTTTCTGTAGGAGATGTTCTGTGTATTCATGATACTAATCTGTTGCAGTTAAATGTGTTGCAAAAATGTTTGACTTTGTAGCTTGTCTTTTTACTTTCTTCTAGCTGCTCTTTTTCTTTTAAATTTTACTATGGTAAAATATACGTAACAAAACATTTGTCATTCTAACGATTTTTAATTGTACAATTCTGTGACACTAATTATATTCACCATGTTGTGCAACCATCATTACTACCCATTTCCAAATGTTCTTCATCACCCTCAAGAGGAACTCAGTACCCCTGAAGCAGTAACTCTCCATTACTCCCTCCCCTCAGTCCCTGGTAACCACTAATAAACTTTTGTCTTTATGCATTTGCCTATTCTAGATATTTCATGTAAGTGGGATCATAAAATATTTGTCCTTTTGTGTCTGACTTATTTCACACAACATATTCTCTTCCAGGTTTATCCACATTATAGCATGTATGAGAATTGCATTTTTCTTTATGGCTGAATAATATTCCATTGTATGTATATACTATATTTTGTTTATCCATTCATCTGTTGATATATACTTGGATAGTTTCCACCTTTGGGCTATTGAGAGTAATACTGCAATGAACATTGGTGTACACGTAGCTATTTGAGTCTCTGCTTTCAAGTCTCTTGGGTATATACCTAAGAGTGGAACTGCTGGATCAGTTGGTAATTTTATGATTAATTTTTTGAGGAACAGCCAAACTGTTTTCCACAGTGGCTGCACCATTTTACACTCCCACCAGCAATGCACGAGGGTTCCAATTTCTTCACATCCTTACCAACACTTGTTATTTTCTGTTCTTTTTTTTTTTTTCTGATAATAGCCATCTTAGTGGGTATGAGGTAGTATCTCATTGTAGTTTTGATTTTCATTTTCCTGATAACTAATGAGGCTAAACATCTTTCCAAGTTATTATTGGCCATTTGTATATCTTCTCTGTAGAAGTGTCTATTCAAGTCCTTTGCTCATTTTTTTAATTTTTTTGGTTTAGCTGTAGGAGTTCTTTATATATTCTGGATACAACTCTGATCAGATATGTGGTTCCCATGTATTTTCTCCCATTCTGTTGGTTGACTCTTCACCTTGTTGATAAAGTCCTTTGATGCACACAAGTTTTTTAATTTTGATATAGTCCAATTTGTCTATTTTTTCTTTTGTTGCTTATGCTTTTGGTGTCATATCTAAGAATCCATTGTCACAAACTAGGTCCTGAAGCTTTACCTCTGTTTTTTTCTAAGACTTTTAGTTCTTACATTTTGGTTTCAAGCTGCCTTTTGATAAACAGAAATTCTTAGTTTTATTGTAGTCAAGTTTATTAAGAGTTTCTTTCTTAGTTAATACTGTTTTAGTTTAAGAAATTCTTCCCTCTCTGTCTTAGTGTGGGTTCTCTAGAGAAACAGAACAAGAATGCACATATATATATGGAGAGAGAGAGAGAGATTTTGAGGAGTTGGCTCACACAATTGTGGGGCCTGGCGAGTCCAAAATCCATAGGTCAGATGACACGCTGGAAATTGCAGCAGACTTGTATCTCAAACTGGTAGGTCAGGCATGGGGGAGAGAGAGAAATTCTTGCAGGATGTCTATTTATAATTTGGAAGCAGACTCCTTTGGATGGCTATCCAGTTTTTCCAACACTATTTGTTGAAAAGATCATCTTTTTCCTATCGAATTGCCTTGAGCTTCTTTGTCAAAAATCAATTGACCATATATATGTGTGAGTCTATTTCTGGACTCTCTGCTCTGTTCCATTTATCTACTAATCTATTTTTTTGCCCGTAACACACTGTTTTGATTCTTGTAGCTTTATAATAAGTCTTGAAATCAAGTAGTTAAAGTCCTCCAACTTTGTTTTTCTATTTTCAAAATTGTTTTGACTATTTTAAATCCTTTACTTTCCATATAAATTTTAGAATCAGTTTGTCAATTAAAAAAAAAAAGCCCACTAGGATTTTGATTGTGGTTATGTTGAATCTATAGGTCAATTTGGGTCATCTTAACAATATTGAGTCTTTCAATCCATGAGCACAGTATATTTATTTATTTAAGGTATAAAGATTAGAACGGAAGCGATAAAACTCATTTTTATTGATAATATAATTGTGTTTGTAGGAAATTTAAAAGACTTGATGGAAAAACTATTAGAATTAATTAGTGAGATTAGCAAGTTCACTGAATACAAGATCAATACCCCAAAAAAACCAATTGTGTTTCTATATACTAGCAATAAACACTTAGAAAATGAAATGTGAAAATAATACCATTGACAACAGCATACAAAAATCAAATACCTAGGAATAAATCTAATGGAAGATGTTTTCTAACAGAGAACTGCAAACTATACTGAAAGAAATCAAAGAAGGACTAAATAAACGGAGAATATATAGTGTTCATTGATTAGAAGATTTAGTATTGTCAAGATGTCATTTCTCCCTAAATTGATCCATAGATTAATGCAATCTCATTCAAATCTCTGAAGGTGTTTTGTTGAAATTGACAAGCTGCCTGTAACATTTACATAAAAATACAAACAACCTAGAGTAGCCAAAACAATATAAGGAATAAAGTCAGAGGACTTATACTACCAGATATCTAGACTTATTATAAAGCTACAGTAATTAAAACGGTATGGAACTGGTGTAAGAGAAAATAAACAGACTAAAAAGAATCAAGAAAAAGAGCTACCCACGTACGGCCCCTTGATTTATAATAAAAGTGCCACTGTAATGCAGAGAGAGAAACCATGGTCTTTTCAATAAATGATGTTGAGTCAACAGACTACCTGTAAGAGAAAAAAAATAACTTTGATTCCTGTGCCCTAAAATACATAACAATCAATTCCAGATGTATCATAGATCTGAATGTGAAAAAGAAAACAATAGATTTGTAGAAGAAAACATAGGAAAATAACCTCATAACCTTAGAATAGGCAAAGATTTCATAAATAGGACATAGAAAGCACTAGTTATACGAGAAACAATAAAATGGACTTTATTAAAATGAAGAGCTTTGCAATTCATATGTCTAACAAAGGACTCCTATCTTGAATATATAAAGAACTCTTACAAATCAATATAAAAATGACAGACAACCTATTTAAAAAATAGGCAAAACAAACATTTCTTGAAAGAGAACATCCAAATGACCAGTAAGCATATAAAGAGTGCTCAACATCTTCAGTCATCGTAAGAATGCAAATTAAAATCACAATGAGGTACCACTGCAAACCCATCAGAATGGAAAAAATACTGAAATGGGCACAATGCCAAGTGTTAACAGGCTGGGAAGCTAATAGAACTCATATAGTGGTCATGATGTGTAAATTGGTACCACCCTTTGAAAAGTGTTTAGTAGTAGTCACTAAACCTGAAAGTATCTATCCTATGAGCCAGCAATTCCTCTGCTATGTATACACACAGTAGTAATAGGACACCAAAAGACGCCTACAAGAATGTTTATAGCAGCTTGGTTTAAAATAGCCCGAAGCAGGAAACAATACAATGTCCATCAACTATAGAACAGGTTAAAAAAATGTGATATATTGATACAATAGAATATTACATAGAAATGGAGTCTATGAACCATAGCTACACACAAAAACATGGATGAATCTCTCAGAAATAATGTTGAGCAAAATCAAAAGACAAGTGTACATACTGTATGATCTCATTTACTTGAACTGTAAAAACAGCAAATGCTTTTTCTGCATCTTTTGAGATAATCATATGGTTTATCTCATTAATTCTGTTAAGGAGTATGTACTAATGAATTTTAAAATGTTAAACCACCTTGCATTCCAGGAATAAATTCCGTATAGTCATAATGTCTTTTTCTTTGATATATAATTGGATTCAATTTGGTAATAGTTTGTTTAGGCTTTTTTAGTTCTATGTTCATGAGGGAGATTGACCTGTAATTTTCCTATTTTGTGATTTCCTTGTCACGTTTTTTAAAAAATCCAGATTATGCTAGCCTTATGTAGCTGGGATATATTCCTTCTCTTTCTGTTATTTGGAAGAGTTTGGATAATATTGGTATAATTTCTTAAATATTTGGAAGCATTCTTGAATGAAGCTATCTGGGTCTAGAGTTTTCTTTATCACAGATTCTTAGGAATAGAATCTTTACGTTTTCTATTTTTAAGAAATTTGTCTTTTTCATCTAATTTATCAAATTTCTTGATATAAAGTTGTTCATAATGTTCTCTAATTTCCTTTTTAATGTTCTCAGTATCTAATTTCTACCCGTCTTTTAATCTTGATATTAATAATTGTTCTCTTCTTTTTTTTTTTCTTAATTATTCTTCTTAGGAATATGTCACTTACTAATCTTTTGAAAAAATGACTTTTGGCTTTATTGATTTTCTCTATTGTATGTTTGCTCTCTTTTAATTGATTTTTTTCTTATCTTTGTTATTACTTTTTTTCTTGTTTGAGTTTAATTTGAGGTTCTTTTTCTAGTTTCTAATAGTTGCATTTAAAGCTATAAAGTTTCCCTTATGTGCTGGCTTAGGTGCATCTCTCATATTTGATATGTGATATTTTTATTACTTTTCAGTTCAAAATGTTTTATTATTTCCATTGTGATTTCTTTTTAGACCCATGAGTTATTTATAACTGTGTTGCTTCGTATGCAAACACTTGAAAATTTTCTGCTTATCTTTCTTTTGTCGACATCTAGTTTAACTCCACTGTTATCAGGGAACGTAGTATGTATGATTCAAATCCTTTAAAAAAAATTTTAGACCTTTTTTATGGCCCAGCATATTTTCTATTTTGGAAAATATTCTATAACTTTGTTGATTTAAAAAAAAAAAATCTGCTTGTTCTGCCTGAAGAAGATGTTAAAATCTCACACAAAGATTGTGGGTTTGTCTGTTTCTTCTTGGACTTTCGTATATTTTGAAGCAAGGTTATTAGGTACATACAAATTTAGGATTGTTTTATCTTCTTGCTGAATTGACGTTTTATTGTTATTGTTATATTGTCTTTATCTCTGTTAATATTTCTTGCCTTGAAGTTTTCTTCATCTGATATTATTGTTGTTAGGTGCCCTTGAGTTGGTTCTGACTCATAGCGACCCCATGTACAACAGAAGGAAACGCTGCCTGGTCCTGCGCCATCCTCACAATCATTGTTATGCCTGAGCCCATTGCTGCAGCCACTGTGTCAATCCATCTCATTGAGAATCTTTGTCTTTTTCGATGACCCTGTACTTTACCAGGCATAATACTCTTCTCCAGGGACTGGTCCCTCCTGATAACATGTCTAAAGTACGTGAGACAAAGTCTCGCCATCCTCGCTTCCAAGGAGCACTCCGGCTGGACTTCTTCCAAGACATCTGATATTGACATAGCCAAACCAGCTTCCTGTTGGTTAGTGTTTTCCATGGTATATGTTTTCCATCCTTTACTTTCAAATTTTCTGTGTACTTAATTTAAAATATGTCGCTTGTAAACATCATAGAGTTACTTTTTTTTTCCTAAATCAAGTCTGCAATCTTTATTTTTTAACTGGAGCGTTTATTTCATCAGCATTTAATGTAATTATCGATATATTGGGGTTCAAGTGTACTATCTTGTGTTTGTACTTTTTTGTCCTATTTGTTCTTTGTTCCTTTATTTTCCTTTTTAAATTGTCTTTTAAATTTATCAAGTAATTTTATTATTCTATTTTCATTTCTTTATTAGTTTGTTATTTGTACATACTTTCATTATTCTTTTTGTATTGTTATCACAGATATTATGTCAAGTATCCTAGATTTATTACAGTCTACCTTGAATTAGTATATTTGCCACTTTCTAAACAATGTAAGAATCTTTCCGTAGTTTAACTCCATTTACCCCTTCTGCTTTTGTTGTTATTGGTGGTATATATTTTAGTATGAATATGTCTTAACCTTCTAGTGCATTATTATCATTGTTTTAAATAGTCAATATTCATTTATATATACTTTCAGTTTCCACTCTGACATTTAAGGAGCTTGGGGGTCATGACTCCTCACAACAAAAAAATAGCTGAACAAACTGAAAATCAACAATTCTCCTTAGATCCATAAGAGAACTGAGGTAACAGGGCAAACTGCTGCTCCGTACACTGGAGAGAGGGACAGGCAGATACAGAGAATTACAGCTTGCCAGAAGCAGAAGCAGCCACTTGGGAACATTTAACCTAGGGTTGGCTAAGTGCTGGAGACTGAGTGTGGACTAGATTGAGAGAGAAAAAATTAATGTGGGAGATATTAATTCAACTATGTCAATAATCAACTTAAATGCAAATGGTCTAAACACACCAATTAAAAGACAGAGATTATCAGAGTGGATAAAAAAGCAAGACTCAACTCTGTTATTACCTGCTTTAAATATAAAGACATAGATAGGTTAAAAGTAAAGGCATAGAGAAAGATATACCATATTAACACTAATCAAAAGAAAGCTGGAGTATTTATATTAATTTCAGACACAACAGACTTCAGAACAAGGAAAATTATCATGGATAAAGAGGGGCATTACATAATGATAAAGGAGTCCATTCTCCAAGAAGACATAACAATCTTTAGTGTGTATGCACCTAGCTACAGAGTCTTAGCATACACTAGGCAAAAGCTGATAGAATTACAAGCAGAAATAGGAAAATACACTATTGTAGTTGGAGATTTCAACATCTCTCTATCAGTAATTGATAGATCCAGTAGGCAGGACATCAATAAGGATATAGTTTACCTGAACAGCATCATCAATCAACTGGAACTAATTGAAATTTATAGACTACTTCATCCAACAAGAGCAGAATACACATCCAACAAGAGCAGAATAAACCACATTCAGAATAATACACACCTTAACAAACATAAAAGAATAGATATCATGCAAAGTATGCTCTTAGATCACAACAGGATTAAACTAGAAATAGATAACAAAAAGATATCTGGAAAATGCCAAAATATTTGGAGACTAAACAACACACTTCTAAATAACATAAGTCAAAGAAATCTCAAGATAAATTAAAAAATATTTTGGACTAAATGAAAATGGAAATACAACTTATCAAAAGCTTTGGGATACAGTGAAAGCAGTGCTTGAAGTGAAATTTATGGCATCAAATGCATGTATTAGAAAAAGACAAAGATCTAGTTAATAATCTTCCACTTTAGGAAACATGAAAAAGAAGAGAAAATTAAATCCAAAGTAAGTAGAAGACAAAAATAATAAAAATTACAGCAGAAGTTAAAGAAATTGAAAACAGAAAAACAAGAAAGTCATTAAAACCAAAAGCTGTCTAAAAAAAAATCAATAAAATTTTAAAAAGCGAGAAAATAAAAATTACTAATATCAGAAATTAAAGAGGGACCATCACTACTGATCCCATGGACATTAAAAGGATATTATGTACAACTCTAGGCCCACAAATTTGATAACTTAGACAAAACGGGCCAATTACTTGAAAGACATTATTAATACCAAAACTCACACAAGGAGAAATGTATAATCTGAATAGGCCTATATCTATTAAAGAAATATTAATTTATGTTCACCTACATGTTTTTACTCTTTCTGGTTCTTTTCATTCCTTCCTTTCTTTGTGTGCATCCATCTGGGGTCATTTTTCTTCTTCTTAAAGAGGTGTGTGTGTGTGTGTGTGTGTGTGTGTGAGAGAGTATTTTGGAAACGATTGTTAACTTTTGTGTCAGGGAAGAACCCCAATTTCATAGGGAATTCCAAGCAAGCAGATTGATTTTCTAAAACTCTATAGCTACCAAAAATAGATGAGAATCAATGGGTCAGAACAAAGCAGTTTATTACTCACTGCACAGCAAATATCAAGAACATCAACATGGTTCCCCTGTCCCTTCAAAACACAACAGAGCTTGGTCTCAAGGACTGTTATGATGTGGCTAGAATCTGCCACTCTCACGGGTACTGCCTGAATCTTCCATTCTCACTATGGCACAATTCCATAGCCAGAGTAAATGTCAAAGGCTGTCAAGAAACTATGGTAGTCACAAGATTGTGGTAGAGGTCCAATGTAGTCTATTTTCCAGTAACAGGCAGGTGTCCTTGCTCACCTTCAGAATGGTAGGTCAACTGCTGACTGGGGCTATAATCTTTGAAGACCATTTAACTTCCTTGGCATACAGATGGGGCCCATAGGGCTGTGGTGGCAAGGTTGCGGTGGCGAGTCCAATGATGAATCTAGTTAGTGATGCTGGCCACCTGGGTTGATTAGCCTGCTCAGCCACATTGTTTCATTCAGCTTTGTTTGGGTATGGACTCTTCCCATGGGCATCCACATCAGTTACATAAATGTCTCGTTGGGCTGGGGCAATCTCTTTCCAACGCTCATGATCCCATAGAGGAATGTCTTTAATATGCCAATCAGTCATTATCCAGCTGTCAGACCAGTAGACACTGTCAACTTTTAGTTTGGCCCAGTCATCAGTAAACCAAACCCAAGTGTCCTTGGGGACTTCCTGAAAGCAGGTTTCCCAGGAAGCCAAATTCCGCTCCTATGAGTGATCAAGGGGATGTAAATTGTCCCTAAATGTGTGGCTCCAATCATTTCATTTCATGTAAAGAATTTACACCTGTGGGACCTTATTGGCTTCTCACTTCTGCCTTTCCAACTATTGTTAGCATTCGAGTGGACCCAACCCAAGTCCCTTGTTCCATGTTTCTAAACTTTGCCCTTTCAGACTAGGGATTGTAATGATTTCTCACGGTTGCTAGTCCTAGGATGGTTAACTGTATCATATTGGTTCCCTTAATTCTGCTCACACTTTATAAACAGTCCTTTATTACACTTTCTTCAGTTATTATTTTTAAGTGAACTATCTGTTTCCTGCTAGGACACTTATACAACAGGTTTCTTTAATGTGGTACTTCTGACATCTTTTAATATTCTAACATGTCTTGTGAGTTTTCAAGAAGGGTCTTATATATCTTGTTGAGTATTTCATGACTGTGTTTCTTGGAACCTGATTTTTATAATTATTATTACATGAGTAGACCTAATGCTAAAGGGCTGAGAGAGCTCCTGTTTATAAACAAGTCAACAGAAGGCTCACAACTTGCCTAATGAGGGACCTGATGCCTAAGTCTCTTTATCCCTCTTGCCAGTATTTCTTCAGAGACTTGCTGCTTTAGTTGGGATTTCAAAGTACAGAATAATGGTTAAGAGCATGGACTTTGGAGGTAGATAGATCTAAGTTCAAATGTTTGTTCTGCCAGTTACTAGGTATATGATTTTGATAAATCGCTTACTCTTTCTAAGTTTGTTTCCTCGTGTATAAAATGGACCTATACTTACCTATCTCATAAGTCTTTTGGGAGGATTAAAGGAAATCATTTCATTCATGGGATATATTAGATACTCAGTAAGTATTCATTCCCTTCTCTTCCTTCCTACTTTCTTCCTTCAAATCACTTAAGGAAGATGTAGCTATAAATTTCTTTCTGTCTCCTAAAGTGGAACTTCAAAGGAAATATGAATTTGACTGTAAAATTGCTGGCTCATATCTTTTTTCCTTTTTCTGAATTTTATTTATTTTGTTGTTGCTTTTGAGAACATACACAAAGCATATACCAATTCAACAGTTTCTACATGTACAATGTAGTGGCATTGATTACATTCTTTGAATTGTACAAGCATTCTCACCCTCCTTTTCTGAGTTATTCCTCCCTCATTAACATAAACTCACTGCCCTCTGACCTAATCTTTTGAGTTGCTGTTGTCAGTTTGATCCCATATATTTAGTTGTTAAAAGAGCATAATGCTCAAGGCAGATCTTTTTTACTAGTGAAGCTAAACTATTGTACCATTTGAAGATGACTTTAGGGGATATTTTTGGTTTAAAATTTAAAGATTATCTCATCCATCCTCCATGGCTCCAGAAAGTCTAGAGTCCATGAGAATTTGAAACTCTGTTCTGTATTTCCCCCCTTTTGATCAGGATTCTTCTATAGAATCTTTGATCAAAATGTTCAGTAATGGTAACCAGGCATCATCCAGTTTTTCTGGTCTCATGGCAAAGGAGGCAGTTGTTCATGGAAGCAATTAGCCACACATTCCATATCCTCCTCCTATTCCTGACACTCATTCTTTCTCTGTTGCTCCATGTGAAAAGAGACTAATTGCTATGCCTTGGATGGCCGCTTGCAAGTTTTAAGACCCAGGCACTACACAATGAACTAAGAGGTAGAACAGAAGCACTATACACATTATTAGGCCAATTAGTTGGGATGTTCCATGAAACCACAACCCTAAACCTCTAAAACAAGGAACCAAATACCATGAGGTGTTTGGTTGTACATAAGCCGTCTCAGAAGCTACTCCTTTTTCTTTTTTTTTTTTTTTTTTGTCGTTTTTGTAAATATATCTATCACACAACTTTTACCGCTTGAACTTGTTACAGATGTACAACTTATTGATAGCAATTACAGTAATTGGCTGTGATTTTTCCATCACCGTTAACCCCACTTTTTCCCCTCCCTCCCGTCCCTGGTAACCACTAATAAACTTTGGTCTCTATACATTTGCCTTTTCTTACCTTTTTATATAATTGAGGTCATACAATATTTGTCCTTTTGTAATTGACTTATTTTGCTCAACACAATGTCTTCAAGCTCCATCCATACTGTAGCACATATCAAGGCTTTCATTTCACCTACTGGCTGAGTAGTATTCCATTGTATGTAGGTACTACATTGTGTTTATTCATTCACCTGTGGATGGACATTTAGGTTGTTTCCACCTTTTGGCTATTGTGAATCGTGCTGCAATGAACATTGGTGTACAAGTCTCTTTTTGAGTCTCTGCTTTCAAGTCTTTTGGGTATATACCCAGGAGTGGAATTGCTGGGTCATATAATAGCTCTATTTTTAGTTTTCTTGAGGAACTGCCACACTGTTTTCCACAACGGCTGTACCATTTTGCATTCCCACCAGCAATGGATAAAGGTTCCAATTTCCTCACGTCTTCATCAACACTTGTTATTTTCTTTTTTAATTTTAGCCATCCTAGTGGGAGTGAAATGGTATCTCGTTGTGGTTTTGATTTGCATCTCTTTGATGGCTAACGATGCTGAGTATCTTCTCATGTGTTTGGTGGTCATTTGAATGTCCTCTTTGGTGAAATCTTTATTCCAGTCGTTTACCCATCTTATGATTAAGTTGTCTGTTTTTTGTTAAGTTGTGGAAGTTTTATACATATATATTTTTGTTGGATATATGGTTTCTGAAGATATTCTCCCTGTTGGTAGCTTGTCCTTTCATTTGTTTTAGTAGTCTTTTGATAAACAAAAGTTTTTAATTTTTATGAGGTCCTGTTTATTTTGTCTTTTACTGTTTGTGCTTTTGTTATTACATTAGATAAACCACTGTCGAAAGCTAGCCCTGACAGCATTGCCCCTGCTTGTTCTTCTCAGAATTTTTTAGTTTGGACGTTTAGGTCCTTAATACCTTTTGAATTTGTTTTTGTATATGGTGTGAGGAATGAATACTATTTCATTTTTCTGCATGTGAAAATCCAATTTTCCCAACACCATTTATTGAAGAGACTCTTCTTTGCCCATTGTCTTAGGCCAGGTTCTCTAGAGAAGCAAAACCAGCCAAGCATATAAAGAGAGAAATTTATATAAAGGAAATGGCTTGGCTCATGTGATTGTCAAGTTGGAACGTTCCAAGTCAGTGGGTCAGGATAGAGGCTTTTCCTGATTCACATAGCCACAGGGGCTGGCGAACCCAAGATTGGATGGCAAGACAGCCAGTAAGCTGTTAACTCAAGTCGCAAGAACTGGAGGTCAGGTGAACAGGAGCCAGCTGCAGGATCCACAGCAACCAAAAGTCCACAAGTCCTGCCAGAAAGTCCACCCATACATTCAATGCAGGCCACACCCCCAAGGAAACTCCCTTTCAACTGATTGGCTACTCACAGCAGATCCCATCATGGAGGTGATCACATTATGTCAACTCTCATCATGGAAGTGCTCACATTATCATACGACTGCCAGACAACAACATAACTGCCAAACCACTGAGAATCATGGCCCAGCCAAGCTGACACGCAACCTTAACAATCATACCCATCGAATGGACTTAGCACCCTTGTCAAATGTCATTTGACCATAGATGTGTGGGTTTATTTCTGGACTTTCAGTTCTATTCTATTTGTCTACGTGTCTATTGTTATACCAGTACCAGGCTGTTTTGATTACGGTGTCTGTATACCCCCCAAAAAAACAAACCCATTGCCACTGAGTCGATTCCAACTAATAGCAACCCTACTGGACAGAGTAGAACTGCCCCCATAGGGTTTTCATAGAGTGGCTGGTGGATTGGAACTGCAGGCTTTTTGGTTAGCAACCCATCTCTTAACCATTGTGCGAGCAGGGTACAGTATGTTTTAAAATCAAGAAGTGTAGGTCCTCCTACTTTGTTCTTCTCTTTCAACATTGTTTTAGCTATTCAGAGCCTCTTGCTATTCCATATAAAGTTGAAAATTGGTTTTTCTATTTCTGTGAAGAAGGCTGTTGGCATTTTGTTTGGGATTGCATTGAATTCTATAGATCACTTTGGGTAATATTGATATCGTAACAATATTAAGTCTTCCAATCCATGAACATGGAACATCTTTCAATTTATTTAAGTCTTCTTTAATCTCTTTCAGCAGTGTTTTATAGTTGTCATTGTATGAGCACTTCACATCCCTGATTAGATTTATTCCTAGGTGTTTTATTCTCTTAGATGCTACTGTAAATGGAATTGTTTCCCTAATTTCCCTTTTGGATTTCTTACTGCTGGAGTATAGAAACCCAATTGATTTTTTGTTGTTGTTGACCTTGTCGCCTGAAACTTAGCTAAGTTCCTCTATTAGCTCTAGAAGTTTTCTTGTGGACTCTTTGGGTGATCCATATATTTTAAAGCCCAGTTTCATGATTAAAAATTTGCTTGTAAAATTTCTGATTTTTGGTTTCTATTATGAATATTATTCTGTACCTCTTCCATCTACAACTTAACATATGAACTTTAATTTAGTAAAAAATAAATTCCCCTTGCATCAGTATTATTTTAGTATAGTGTCATGGATTGAATTATGTCCCCCCAAAGATGTGTGTATCAATTTGGCTAGGCCATGGTTCCCAGAATTGTGTGGTTGGCCTCCATTTTGTGATTGTAATTTTATGTTAAAGAGGATTAGAGTGGGATTGTGACACCACCCTTACCCAGGTCACATGCCTGATCCAATGTAAAGGGAGTTTTCCTGGGGTGTGGCTTGCACCACCTTTTATCTCTCAAGAGATTAAAGGAAAGGGAAGCAAGCAGAGAGTTGGGGACCTCATACCATCAAGAAAGCAGTGCCGGGAGAAGAACCCGTCCTTTGGACAGGGGTCCCTGTGCAGAGAAGCTCCTAGTCTGGGGGAACACCAAAGAGAAGAAGGCTGACAGAGAGAAAAAGCCTTCCCCTGGAGATGACAACCTGAATTTGGACTTTTAGCTTACTTTGACTGTGAGGAAATAAACTTCTCTTCGTTAAAACCATCCACTTGTGGTATTTCATTTCATTTAGAGCAGCACTAGTTGACTAAGACATATAGTTAGTTTTTGTTTTAAGTATACGGAGAAAACTACTTGAACCTTTATTCTTTTGGCCTCTCCCCTCCACCGCAATCGCTAGGGCATGTGAAGATAGCGATGACAATAAATAAAGCTGATGTTTCCTCTGAAGTGGAACTTTGTCTATCTAAATCATAATTTTCAAGGTTTCCGTGATTGCTTCATAGTGCCTGATTGCTCCAAATATCTAGTTATCCTTTCTAACCTGAGGCCAGACTTGCCAGTGAAAAAGCCCATTTTTCTTAAGTGCCCAGATACAGTTGTTCTCCCCACACCTACCTCTGACAAGGTCAGAAATCAAATGCCATTCTGAGTCTTTCTATCTTAGCTCTACATTGTCTTCAGTCAAAATGCAAACTCCTCAGAGTCTAACTTCTTTTAACACCTCTGTCTGATCAGCTGTTGGGAAAAGCAGATGCACTATCACCCTTTCTGCTTGGAGAAAATCCTTCTGAAACTCATGTTTCTCTTTGCCAATTAATGAAACCTACTCCCAAAGGTGAGGCGTTTTTGTTTTTGTAACTGCATATTCTTTCTTAAACTCTAAGGTTTTTTGTGCTAGAGGAGCGTAAGATTTAATATGAAAAAATAAAATGAGAAGTACTGCTGAGTGTACCAAAGAAAGCCTTATAGTTTTTCTTCCACTAAAATAAAGCAATAAAGTCAACACACTAAATAAAGGCAACATCCCTGAAATTTTATGCATCTTTAATAATTATGAGTACTATGCAATTAGTTTCCATTTTCCACTCTCTTTTTCTCCAGAAACCTGTAAATTGATTTCACTTTAATGCAGGTAACATGCAAACGCAGAGGCTTCTATATGACCTTGGACAAAAGAAGCAAGAGACATTTTTTTTCCTGTCCTCTTTTCAAAACTTAATGTTTTTTCAGATTTTATGTACCAAAATTAATGCTGTCTTTTTCCTTGAAGGCCCAGCTTTGAGTCAGAGATGCAGGATAACTTTGGATGCTTGAAATGATGAAATCTCTTGGTGACCTCCATCCATCCTATACAGTGTAGCTGAGCAGGACAGTAATTTGTCACCTAATATGAAATTATAGTGTACATATATTTATTTCTGCACACTTTGTTTTTTGGTAACCTTCTGGCAACAGAGAGTTTCTGTTGCAATATATTTTAATTTGTGTCGGTATTCTTAGATGGTAGGATTGGGAATGGAATAGAGAGGTGAATGACTGATTTAGGAGGTGTGGAGATCTTTGTAATGAACTCCTAGGAAAGAGAAATGAAGCAAAAAAATTAAAAAAATCTAGCTGTTAAATCAGCACTTTAGTAGACAGCTAAGGTTGTAACTATCTCTCCAATCTATTTACATCTTTTCAGCCCTACTGCCACTTTCCTAAATGAGAAAGCCATCACTTCCCCTTGTAACTTGTTTCTTTGCTTTCACTCTTGGACCATTCAGTCTGTTTTCATGCAGTACCCAAAGTTATCTTTCTGAAATGCAGATCATCCTGTCAGTCCTTTGCTTAAAATCTTTCAGTGTCTTTCCATTGCTCTCAGGAGAAAGTCTTAAGTTCTTTAACACAACGTACACAGGCTTAATGGGCTGACCCCTGTCTACTTTAGCTCTAGCTACACCCAGCTTACATGAGTTGTTTTAAAAACTCATTGCCATTGAGTCAATTTAGACTCATAGTGACCCTATAAGGCAAAGTAGAACTGCCCCGTAGGGTTTCCAAGGCTGTAATCTTTACAGAAGCAGATTGCCACATCTTTCTCCAGAGGAGTGACTAGTGGGTTTGAGTTGCTGACCTTTCGGTTAGCAGCTGAACGCTTAACCACTGATCCACCAGCGCTCCTTAGTATTAGTACTATACTTATTATCATGGTTCCTCCCAATTCTTCCTCTGAGTCACCCTTTTCTTTTCCACAAATATCTATTCTTCCTTCATGTCCTACTGAGCCATTACCTACTTTAGTGTTGTCCCTCACACGCCCCCACGCTGGCCAATTGAGTTTAGGTTCTCTTTTAACAGGTTTCTCCTAAACAAAGCTGTATTTTCCCCATCACGCTGCATATCACACTGTGTGATAATTACCTTAGTTACTAGTTTGTATCCCTGAGTAGATTGGAAATTTCATGAGGGCCCAGGCCCTGCCTGTGTTGGTCACTGTTGTAATCTTCAATGCTTAGCAGAATGCCTGACATGACGGAGGTGCCTGATATTTATTTGCTACATAAATGAACAAAGGAAGGAGCTGTGATTTATGTGAAGGGTTGACCCAAAGCCTTTACCATCTCAAATGTATGCGTTATTCTGTGATTCATCCTGGGATCACTGTAGGACCCAGAAGTCAGCGCTCAGTGCAGGAATGGACAGCTCTGCCTCAACAAGCCTGACACCGCGGGAGGCCGTCTATGGAGCGCGAGGCTTGAGAAACCGCGGCTCTCAGGCTCTCAGGACTCAAGAGTACCGCCAAGCAAAGCAGATTTCTAAATATTGTGTTGAAACTCTGGGAGAAGAGGATCCGAGGACATTTCTACTAAGCAGAGAAAAACCAAACCAAAAACCACGCCCGTTGCCATCCAGTCGATTCCAGCTCACAGAGACCCTATAGGGCAGAGTAGAACTGCCTCATGGGGTTTCCGAGAAGTGGCTAGTGGATTTGAAATGCTGACCTTTGGATAGGCAGCTGAACTCTTAACCACTGCACCACCAGAGCTCCAAAAAAAGGAAGTGCGAAATAATAGCGCGGTTTCCATTTTTACTAGTGTGAGATATGTAAAACTCAATTATGTCTATATTATTTTATTTTAGAAAACACAAAAGGGTTTTTTTCTTCAAAATGTTTTCATTTTTTTAACCCCAAATTCCCTGGAGGTGTTGAGGAACTGAACCCCATATTTGGGGCCGGGAGGACTACTGTGTTTCTTAATTCCTTAGGCGTAGCCTTCTTATTGACCGGGATGACTCCAAGCCAGAGAACATGCCGTCTGCCCATCCTCTCTGCAGACACGTGAGGGCAGTGCAAAAGCAGCTTTATTTTCCCTGGGCTTCTTTGATCTCTCCCAAGGTGTCGTTATAAAAACTTCTCCTCCTGCCCTGCCAACAGCAGCACTTCCTTTTCTTAGTCTCTGTTCCCTATTTTTCTAATTATCTCCAACAGAAATGGCATGAATTACTGAAATTAAAATACTACTAGTTCCTGAAAATGGTACAGAACTAAATTTATACATATCAAAATTACCTAAAAGAGGAACTGAGATGTGTGACGGTATCACCAAAATGTAGTAATCTGTAACTTTTGGGGAGTTGCGGATTCTGAGAACCTCATGAAAGTTATGGATCCTCTCCCCAGAAGGATGCCTATACACAGACATAATTTTATATACAATTTCAAGGGGCTCGTGAACTACAGGTTAAGGACTTCTGCTGGAATGGTAGAGGACTCTTCTAAGTTCTGAGGTTTGGACATTGAGAGATGAGAAATATTAGAGATGCTCACGCCTACGAATTTGTTATTAAAAGCGAAATAAGTTTCCAAAGATATTTATTGGGCGTACACCCTGTAACAGAGTTTGATTTTGTGCTTCGACAGGTGCTTTATTAATTTATGATACTGTGTCAGCACAAAGCCTGTGAGGGATTGCAAAACAGGGTCCTTTGATATTTGCTGAGAGTGGTCTGGGACCATTGTCTTTCTAATCAAAATATGTGGATGGGCAATTAGAAAATGAGAATTAGGTAAAGTTAGCTAAAAGAGGAAACATTATGGGCCTTAAACTAATGCATAGCCCTTTGCTCATAGCCAGTCCTAGGGCCTTCTGCAAGGAGCCCAGGTGGCGCAACGGTTAAGTGCTTGGCTGCTAACCGAAAGACTGGCAATTCGAACTCACCCAGCTGCTCTGCAGGAGAAAAGACCTGGCGATCTCCTCCCATAAAGATTACAGCCTAGGAAACGCCATGGGGCAGTTCCATCTGTCATATAGGGTCACTATGAGTCAGGATTGACTCAATGGCAAACAACAGCAACAGGGCCACGTGCACCTAAATCACTTGGGGACTGTTTGCTTTTTAAAAAAAATGTAACACTGACCCCCTCACCTAACTAGTGCTGCCCCTTGCTCCTACCCCCATTCCAAAAATTCCAAAATATTCTGCAATGACTGGAGGGACCCTGAGCTGTGGGCAGCTGGAGTTCTATTTGTAGGAGGAAGCACAGGAGAGGGGACAATGCCTGGGGGTATTAATGCTTATGGCTACCCCAAGGGCCACAACCTCTGGGTTATTCAGATGCAAAAGCCACCCCTTAAACTAGCAGGGGCAGAGTGGACCTCTAGACGTTCACCTGAGGGAGACGAGAGTAGGGGACACAAACTGAGTCCCAAAAGGAATTACTGAGCTGTCTTCCAGCCGGCAAGCTCAGTGTCTGTGCCAGGCTCCTAGGGAAAGGGACGAAAGGTTTAAAGCAAGCCCAGTGAGGCTGCAGGACTGCTGAGAGCTGGGCTTCACCCTGATCTTGCCATTGATTATTCTGGGTGGTAAGGCTATGAATGAATGCAAAAGTGGAGCTGCTCTTCTCCTCCTCGCCCACAAGTTTTCTCCTCCCCTCTGATTTGGGTGACACGTTGGAAACACACTGTACTGTGGTGGTGACGCAGCTCAGCTACTCACCAGCTGTGTGACCATTGCACATTATCTAACCACTGAGCTTCTCATCCAGAAAATGGAGACAGTAGTATGAGCTGCATAGGGTTGTTGGGAGAATCAAAGGAGACACTGCATACAAAGGATTCAGTACCGTGCCTGCGACCTAGTAAGCGGTCAATAAATGTTCTCCACTTTTGTAGTCATTTGGGCATCTACTTTTTCCTCCAAGGCTGATGATACTTCCAAAAGTCAGGATTAGTCCTGATGCACCCTTGTCTTTACCACAGAACTTACACGTAATAGACTTTTAGAAATATGTGTGGAATGGATAAGTAAATGAATGAATGAGTGAATGAGTGAAGTTGGATTGAAAAATAGATGTTGGAAATAAACTTGGACAGGTGTCTCGGACTTTCATATATGCTAAGACCTTCCCAGTGGTCTGTTCCCCCCTTGTCTTTGCATGGCTGCCGACCATTTCTGATCCTTCAGTGTCACCTTAATGCCACATTTTCAGAAAGACCTTCTATGATGACCCCTATGTAAATGAGCTTCCACTCCTGGCCCCACTGATTGCTCCATTTTTATCACTACCCTTTGTTCATAGCACTATATTTTATAGTTAGGTGATTCATATATTTTACAGTATGTAGTTATTTGCATTTTTTTTAGCTTGCTTATTGTCTGATTCCCCCACTATATATTAAGCTCTTGACAACAGAGAACTGTGTGTGTCTTCATTAATCCTTGGCGAGACAACATAGCTTAGTGGGATTTGAACCCAAGTAGTCTGACTCCAGAGCCTGCCTACATTCAAATCTTGGCTGCCATTCAATAGCTTTGTGACCTAAGACAAGTCATTCAAACTCTCATCTTAGTTTTCTCTTCTCCAAATTGCGGATAGTAATAGTACCTTCCTCACTGATACCGCCTTTTAGACCCAGGCAACTGGAGCTCCTGCCCTGGGCCTTGTGCTTTAGAGAGCACCTCTCTAGCTCTGCACTGGCTGTGTTCCACCCCGTGGCCAAGTAATCCATGGGGCCAAGGGAATATGCTGTGTCTGCCTCTTGTACACCATACTTCTGGGACTGAGATCCCAGGACTCCCTAACCAGTTAGCTCTAAGCAGGCTACCAGAGCCGGTTGTGCTTTTTCCCCAGGTCCATATTCCGAAAGGTAGACTGTGTCAGTAGAGTGCACACAGGAGACCTTACGGTAACTGAGGATCTGCAGCTTGCGGAGTGGGAGGGTGGACAATGCTTGGATATATGGGCGAGGGTTTCCACACCCATCGATGCAAGATTCCTTGTGTGGTGCAGATGATGCTGTAGATGAAGAGAAGGGAGTAGGCCAGGGTCCTCCACTTTACTCTTGGTCCTAACCTGGCAAATGCTAGAGGCAGGCCAGTACTTCATAGGTTGTTATGAGGATTAAACGAATTATTACATGTAAAGCCTTTAGAAAAAGGCCTGGCACACAGTAAGTGCTCAATAAATATTAATATTAATAATATTATTTCTAATATTTTTGTATCATTGGTTTAACACTTCAGTATGGATTACAGCTCAATACAAAATAAAAAAAATAAGCAACATCATGGTAAACAGAGAAAAGATCAAAGTTGTCAGAGATTTCATTTTACTTGGATGCACAATCAATGTCCATGGAAGCAACAGTCAGGAAATCAAACAATGAATTGCACTGGGAAAATCTGCTGCAAAAGAACTTTTTAAAGTTTTGAATAGCAAAGATGTCACTTTGAGGACTAAGGTGCGCCTGACCTAAGCTATATTTTCAATCATCTCGTATGCATGCGAAAGTTGGATAATGAATAAGGAAGACCAAAGAAGAATCGACGCATTCAAATTATGGTACTGGAGAAGAATATTGAATATACCATGGACTGCCAGAAGAATAAACAAGTCTGTCTTGGAAGAAATACAGCCAGAGTGTTCCTCAGAAGCAAGAATGGTGAGACCACGTCTCACATACTTTGGACATGTTATCAGGAGGGACCAGTCCCTGGAGAAGGACATTACTATAGATTGAACTGTGTCCCCCAAAAATGTGTGTCAACTTGGCTAGGCCATGATTTCCAGTATTGTGTGACTGTCCACCATTTTGTCATCTGATGTGATTTTCCTATGTGTTGTAAATCCTGCCTCTATGATGTTAATGAGGCAGGATTAAAGGCAGTTATGTTAATGACACAGGACTCAATCTACAACATTAGGTTGTATCTTGAGTCAATCTCTTTTGAGATATAAAAGAGATAAGTGAGCAGAAAGACAGGGAGACCTCATTACCACCAAGCAAGGAGAGCCAGGAACATGTGCATCCTTTGACCTGGGGTCCCTGCACCGAGAAGCTCCTAGACCAGAGGAAGATTGATGACAAGGACCTTCCCCTAAAGCTGACAGAGACAGAAAGCCTCCCCCTGGAGCTGACACCCTGAATTTAGGCTTCTAGCCTCCTAGACTGTGAGAGAATAAATGACTGTTTGTTAAAGCCATCCACTTGTGGTATTTCTGTTATAGCAGCACTAGATAACTAACACAGAATTTGGTCCCGAGAGAGGGGAGTGCTGCTTTAACAAATATCTAAAATGTGGAAGCAGTTTTGAAACTGTGAATGGGTAGAAGCTGGAAGAGTTTTAAAGTGCCTAATAGTCAAAGCCTAGATTGCCTTGAAGAGACTGTTGGTGGAATTATGGATGTCAAAGACAATTCTGGTGAGGACTTAGAAGGAAGTGAGAAGAGCACAGATGGTGAGAAGCAGTAGCAGAGAACCAGCAGCAGCAGAACCAGGAGACGAGTACGAGACCACGCTGGAGCTGGCCCACTGAGCCAAAGTTTACTGGCAGAGTGGAGTGCCTCCAGGCACTTATCAGTGGAGCTAAAGAGCTTTGGAACACTTACCCAAGCAGGGCAGATACGGACAGCGAGGCCCAAGGGCCCAAGAGGCCAAGGAACCAGGAAGCATAAGCTGAAGAGAAAGGAACACAGGAAGCAGAACTGCCTCTGTTTCAGAGGATAGGGCCAAGACCTACAGGGGCTCAAAGGGTGGAGTCGCCACTCAGATGGGCTAGGAAGATGGAGCTGCACAAATTCAAGGGAGCAGAGTTGCCGTTCTAGTGGGCCTGGAAGGCAAAGCTGAAGCCCAGGGCCGAGGGACCTCCACCCAGCATCTGGAGAGTGTGGCCCACACCCAGGCAGGACCATTGTCTAAATGGTCTCAGAGAACAGAAGATTATTTTTAAACCTTGAGAGCTAATGTAATGTATTCTGTTGACTTGTTTGGTTCCAATTATACCTTCTTTCCCTCCAACTTCTCCCATTTGTAGTGGAAATGTCTAGCTTGTGCCTCTTCTACCATTGTACTTTGGATTAGATAACTTGTATTCTAGATTTCACAGATGAAGAGTAATTTTGCCCCAGGATGGAATTCTCATTTGGAGTTGATTTAAGACTTCTGCTGTGATAAGATGGTGTGAATGTGTTTTACATGTGGCCATGACATGAATTTTGGGGGGCCAAAGGGTGGAATGTCATGGATTGAATTGTGTCCCCCCAGAATATCTGTCACCTTGGCTAGGCCGTGATTCCCAGTATTGTGTGATTGTCCACCATTTTGTCATCTGATGTGATTTTCCTACATGTTGTAAATCCTGCCTCTATGATGTTAATGAGGCAAGATTAGAGGCAGTTATGTTAATGAGGCAGGACTCAATCTATAAGATTAGATAGTATCTTTAGTCAATCTCTTTTGAGATATAAGACAGAAGCAAGCAGAGAGATAGGCGGATCTCATTACCAACAAGAAAGGAGAGCCAACAGTACACACATCCTTTGGACCTGGGGTCCTGCACTGAGAAGCTCCTAGGCCAGGGGAAGGCTGAATTTGGACTTCCATCCTAGACTGTGACAGAATAAACTGCTATTTGTTAAAGTCACCCCTTGTGGTATTTCTGTTATAGCAGTACTAGATAACTAAGACAGACATCATCCTTGGTAAGGGAGGCAGTCAGTGAAAAAGAGGAAGACCCTGGATGAGATGTACTGACACAGTGGCTGCAACAATGGGCTCAAACATAGCAATGATTGTGAGGATAGCACAGGACTAGGCAGTGTCTCGTTCTGCTGTACATGGGGTCGCTATGAGTTGGAACCAACTCAAAGGCACCTAACAGCAACTACATTGGTTTAGCATAGGGCCTAGTCCATAATAGGTTTTTAATAAGTTGTTTTTTGAATAAATGAAAGATTGATGGAACTAGTAGCAACTCATTAACCGAGGTCTTATCTTGAAGAAAAATCATCTGTGTATTTGAACTGAAGTTTTCTTCATTTTTTATAGTCATGATTGACTGAGGTAAGAAGTTCTGGCTTGACACTCACAGGTAAGTATTAATTGCAAATCTCCTTTTTCTATCAGGAACAAGGTCTTAGACCGTAATTTCACAGGACAGTTCTCAGAAAGGGCCTGCATCTAATATGAGCTAACAGATTATTGCCTTTCACAGGAAAACCAAGGGATTGGATTTACACAGTGTAAGAAGCTCTCTCTTTCATGAACATTAGCCCAAGTTCTCACATTTGCTGTGCCATATACAACAGTAGGATTTACTGCAGCATTCTAGGCCTCAAGACAACTCTAATAATTAGCAGCAACATAGAGGACCCTTATCCTAAGCAAAGTTAGTGGCTGCCTGTATCATATTATTTGACACCCCAAACGCCCATCTGGCCAGGGGCCAAGATTCTCATGATTTAAATCATGTCTTCAGTTCGTCAGCAAATATGGAAGGAAGGGTCATGGACCTCAGAGACAGACTGAACAGAGGTCAGTTCCATCTCTGTCACTTATTAACTATGTGATCTTGGGTCAATTTCTTGAGTTCACTTTGCCCCAGTTCCTCATCCGTATGAAGGGCGTAGTAATATCCACCGAGCTGGGTTATTGAGTAGCTAAGTGAGGTTATACTGCGAGAGGTCTTGGAATAGTTCCCGACTTACAGCAGATTTCATTCCCTTCACTATCTAATCACCATTTGTAGGTCCATGAGACAGAATATCTCCTGCCTTCATCTTGTTTTGACAGGAGGTACTGAACAATTTTCAAATATGATTAAATAGTAAAGTGTTTTGTCAATGCAAAGCATCGAACATAAACAAACTTCATAATAATCGATAGTAAGAGAGCACAGCAAATTATTTTTAAAAGATAATTTAAACCTCCATTTTGCTTAAGCCTTGTAAAATGCCATTTCATTAAACCGCATTTTTATTCATATAAGATAATTGCTATTTTGTTGTTAAAGAAAGTAGGAAAATACAGATAAAGCATATTTTAAAAATAAAGCAAAATTATATTTTAGTTGTGGTTTCTCCAGACCTATTTTGTAGGGGAAAAAAAAATCTTCAAGCTCATTTTGGAGCCTTATTAAAGCAGCACCTCAGAACTTCAGCAGCATTCCCTGCCGGTGTGCTGGGGAAGATGACAATCCCTCTCTCCTGGGTTTAATGCCCCGAGTGCCCTCATCCTCCCTCCACTTCATCCCCATGACAGACTACTCTTAGAAAAGTGCAGAAACGGTACACTACTCCATTAAGGCAAATCTGGAAAACTGAGCTGAGAGTCAGGAAGGAAGACTTACTTCCAAACTGATCTTTTGCTTACATCCACTCAGGAGGCTGAAGCTAGATGGATGGGATTTCAAGGACCCGAGCGGCCCATTTCCTCCACCCAAAGAGAATCTGGCTCCCGTCTGCTCACTGGAATCCAATGCCTTTCTATCTTCTATTAGAGACAGCTTGGAAAAATGCAAATGCCCCCTGGGAAAGGGACCACGGAGACTAAAACTCATAATAAAAATGAAATGACTGAAATTAGTTAAATGTTTGGAAATAACTTGGCTGGGGGTGGGATGGTGAGGTAAAAACAGTACAGAACATGAGGAGAAAAGCAGAGGGAAGAGAAGGGAGCTCAAAAGAAAATCTCCCCTGGCTGTGGTTTTAAAGCAGAATCCGTCTGGAATGTTGAAATGTTTTGGTTTTAGCTACAGGGTATGATTTAAAAGGGAAGAAAAATCACACACACACACAACAGATGAGACACACAAAATACACCTCACGTATCCACTTAGTGGTGGTTTATGGCCATTCAGCTAACATGCTTGGTATTGACTTCAGGGTCCATTATGGGCATCAAGGCAATAGCCTGGTTTTTCTTTTCTTTTTTTTTTTTTTTTTTGACAGTTTGATTTTCAAGACTTTCCCACAGCTTTTAGTACCATATATTTTTTTTTTTTTTGGACTCATCTTCATTAAGGATTTTAAAAGCAAAGGTCTTTGCTTACATTGAAAGTACTACTTTTTCTAGCAGCATATTTTCTTGCTAATGGGTTTCTGAATACCATTTTCATTATTTAATTTTTACAGAACTCCTCTTCCTTTATTATTACATTTGCCTTTGTAAAGTGTGCGATCTGTTGGCTACATGTTGCTAGGCTTTAAATATTTTTCCGATTTATCATTAATAAAAATTATTGCTGATTCATTTACTTTGCAGAATAAATCACTAACCTCATCATCCTCAAGAGAAAAATGGCATGCATTATCTGCTGATTACACTCAGCCAGCTATTTCGCTCTGGTCTCTCTCTTTTCCTCTACCTTCCTGAAGATATGATATTTTTTTTTGGTTTTGGAGAGGAAACAATCATAATGGTAAGTCTGCTTAGACTTTACACATTTAATAGTCATCATTTACCTACTTAATAGTAACTAATGTATAATACTTGACAGTTTACTGAGGACTTTCACTTACATTATCTTGTTTGAATCCTGAAGTGTTGGCCTAATTATTATCCCCTTTTACAAATGGGGAAACTAAGTCTCAGTGAACCTGTGACCTACACAAGTTTATGATTAATAAGAGACTAAGGACATCCCTTCTTTCCTTTAGTTAGGCTCAAGTCTTTTCCATCTTAAAAACCAAAATCCCTTTCTCAGGCCCACATTCCCTTTAACTACAAACCTCTTCTCCTCCCATTCGGAGCTAAGCCACCTGAGAGTAGTCTGTATTCCTCTTCCTGCTTCCTCACTTACCATTCATTCCTCAGCTCGCTGAAATCCAAAGTCGGTGTCCACCACTGTTCTGGACCGACCCATCCTTGTAAAGGTCCCCTTCTGGTTGTTAAAGTGTAATGAACACTTCTGAGTCCTCCTTTTACTTGATTGTTCTGTGTTATTTGACACTGTTTCATATCCCTACCTTCTTTATATCTTTTCCCTTCTTGACTTCTGAGTCATCCCCCTCTTCCGGTTTTCTCTAGCCTCTCCAGCAGAGTCTTCACCATCTATTCAACTCCTCTTCCTGTGCTTTCTCCTTAAATACTGAGATTCCTCAGGACGCCAGCCTCCGCTCACCTCTCTTTCCTTTTTTTTCCCCTATCTTGTAATGTTATATAGTCTCCCAGAGCAATTTTATCCATTTGTTGCTGTTACCTCTATAGGTAGATAGTCTTTTTTTCCTGTAAACTGCTATAGATGTTTCAAACATAAAGTAGAGATAATAGTTTAATAAATGCCAGTGTACCCATCACCCAGCTGCAACAATTACCAACATTTGAACATTTTCTTTCATCTACCCTTCCCTACCATGTCATTTTACTTACAAATACTTCAATATGCTTCTCTAATAATAAGGACTTCTAAAAATCATAACCAGCGTGCCATTTTTACACTTAAGCAAAATTAACAGTAATTACTTAATATTGTCTAATACTTCCTAAACTTCTACGCTTGTCTTACAGATACTTTTTCATAGTTACTTCGTTGGAATACAGATTCAAACAAGGAGTTGATGACTCTTAAATGGTCCCCCGTTCCTAGTCCGGCCAGGCCAGGTGTCTCTTGAGCTCCATCCAAACCCAAGTATCTAGCTGACTTCTGATAACCCCATTTGGAGGCCTCAAAGGTGGTTTGGACATTTTATGTCTCTCATTTAACTTCCTTTGGCTCCAAGACCTGATCCTTGTCTTTGTACTTCCTCTCTCAGTGAATGGCACCTTTTGCCTATCCAGTTGTTTGTGCCAGGAACCTGGGGTTCATTTTTGATCTCTGCATCTCAGTCACCTTCCATATCCAATAAGTTACCAAATACTGTCAATCTGGTAGGTTATTAACTATTAGTTAAATGTATTTCCAGTCCATCTTTCCATCTCCTTTGCCATTAACTTAGTTCAAGTCACCATTTCTTTCCTTGATTGTTGCAATAGCCTCCTAAATGATCTGCCATTTCTAGTCCCGCCTCCTGGAAATATTATTTTCATTACAGCCAGGGATCTTTCTAAAGTGCAAAGAGAGAGACCAACTGTTGTATCTTGGATGGCCACTCGTAAGCTTTTAAGACCCCAGGCACTATTTACCAAACTGGGTGATAGAACAGAAACTCTAAAAACAGTGTTAGGACAGTTGACCGGGCAGTCCCACGAAGCCATGACCCTAAGCGTTTGAACCAAGAGAGCTAATCCCATGAGGTGTTTGGCTGTACCTAAGTAGTTTCAGCAACTCTGCATCCTCTCTCTCTTTTTTTTTCTTGGGGGGGGGGGAGGGTGGTGCCATTGTTGTAAAATTATATATTATACAACATTTGCCAGTTTGCACTTTTTTTTTAAAATATATTTTATTGTACTTCAGGTGAAGGCTTACAGAACAAATAGTTTCTCATGAAACAGTAGTACACATGTTGTTTTAAGACATTGGTTAACAA